>NC_091433.1:103490235-103796477 GCF_964237555.1 Oryctolagus cuniculus | reverse complement strand
AGATCCAGATGGAATTGCAGGCTCCTGACTTCTGGCCCAGCCCAGCCCCAACCATTACAGCCATCTGGGGAGTGAACTAGCAAATAAAAGATCTCTATCTCTATCATTATCTCTATCTCTCTATTTCTCTCTATCTCTATCTCTGTTTTTATCTCTATCTATTTCAAATAAAAATAAAATATTTGAAAACAAATTTTTTAAATAATAATAAAGTCTGGAATAGTGGCTGAAGGAATCAAAAGTCAAACATAGAACTTACTTTGAAGATTCTTGGTGGGAATCAGTTGTTTTATCTGAATTTTCATTATGCATTCAAAAAGGCTTCTCCTATTATTGGTTCTCTTTTCAACTCGGTACGGGCCTTAATCATGGACTCCAGGATTGGAATGGAGTGACAGATTCCAACCTTGGACTCAAGAGCACCCAGCTCCAGTGCACCCGCAGAACACAGTCTCAGGCTACTTCCTTTCCAGTGCTAATTCACCCAAAAGCAGCCTGCTGCTGGAAGTCTAAGTCAAAATACACAGAAGCCTGGAAAGTAATAAAATTGTGGTAAATACTCAACCAGGACAAAGTCTGCATATCTGTCATTACCATTACCATACTGGAATTGAATTTTTAAAAGAATATAAGGTAGATACTTTTCATCTCATTTTATGAGCAAACTGAACCTTGATGAAACAACCAGTAAGGACTTATACATAAAAAATTACAGATAAATTTCACTTGAAAACCATAAAAATTAATTTTAACTAATATGAGCAAAACCCATGCAGTAATCCATAAAATATCACAAGCAAATTTCTCCAAAATATAAGGTCAGCTTAATATTCCAGAAACCCACTCAGAGATGGCTATTTGGGCCAGTGATTAAGATGCCAATGATGACGACCATATCCTGTATCAGAGTACCTGGGTTCACCGTCTGGCTCTGGCTTCTGACTCCAGCATCCAGCTAATTATACGAACTTTGGGAGGCAGTGGTAGTGGCTCAAGTAATTGGGTTCCTGTCACCCACATGGGAAACCTGCATTGAATTCCTGGCTCCTGGTTCCAGTGCCTCCCTTCTCGTCCACACCCCTCAACCACCTGCTGTTTGCAGGCATTAGGGAAGTGAACCAGAGGATGGGAACTCTCTCTGTCTATCTGCCTCTCTCTTTCTGCCTTCCTGCTTCTCAATTTAAAAAAAAATGTTTTATCATCCAATAATTCACCATGCACACAGAATAAAGGGAAAAAAGTCATATGATCACTCTCTAGATGAGTGCTTGATTTATGACAAAACTACCACGGCAGAGCATTGAAGAAAGGGAAGTCTTTTTCATCAGCAGTGCAGAGGGAATGCATGTCATACAGGGAAGAAAAAGCTTTGTCCAACCTTACGCTGTATCAGTACTATGTGGATTATTGAAAGGTAGAGCAACAAGGAGGATACTTTCATGGCTTGGCATAAGCAGAGTTCCCTTAAATAGGGCATAGAAAGCATTGACCATGGAAGAAACTATTGGTAAGTTAGACTGTATTAAAATTAAAAGTATAGTTAAATTAAAATCATCTGTCCATCTAAAATACCATTTAAAGAGAGTGAAAGTCAAGCTTGGAGAGGGTAAATGATATTTGCAACCAAAAAGCTTCATACCTAGAATATATATATAAATATCTTCTTTTTTTAAAGATTTATTTTATGTATTTGAAAGGCACAGTTACAAAGAGAGAGAGAGAGAGAGAGAGAGAGAGAGAGAGAGAGAGAGAGAGATCTTCCATCTGCTGATTCACTCTCCAAACAGCCACACTGGCCAGGGCTGAGCCAGTCCAAAGTCAGGAACCAGGAGCTTCTTCCAGGTCTCCCATGTGGGTGCAGGGGACCAAACACTTGGGCCATTTCCCTCTGATTTCCAAGGCCCATTAGCAGGAGTCCTGGGAAGCCAGGACTCAAACCAGAACCTATATGGGATGCTGGCACTGCAGGCAGCATTGCACAACCCCAAAATACCAGCCCCAAATGATATTTTGTGATTTGTTTTAACTCCTTCTCCAGGCACATTAGCAGGGGTCTGGATTGAAAGTGGAACAGTCAGGTCTTGAATCCATGTCCTTATGGCATGGCAGTGTTGCAGGTAGTGAATATATAAATATCTTCTAAAATCAATGAGAAAAATGAACGATCTAATAGGAAAATGAGGATAATTGAAAAAAAAATTCACATAAGAGAATATACAAAAGGCCAATATACCTGAAAAAGATGCTTGATTTATTAATAGCCAAGGAAAGTGAATTAAAATCACAATGAAGGAGCCAGTACTGTGGCACAAGATTAAGCCACCACCTGCAGTGCCGGCATCCTATATGGGTGCCGGTTCAAGTCCTGGCTGCTCCACTTCCAATCCAGCTCCCTGCTATGGCCTGGGAGAGCAGTAAATGATGCCCTAAGTCCTTGGACCCTGGCACCCACGTGGGAGACCCTGAAGCAGCTCCTGGCTTTGGATCAGCTCTGCCCCAGCTGTTGTGGCCATTTGGGGAACAAAACAGCCTATGGAAGAAATCTTTCTGGTCTCTCTTCTCTCTCTCTCTCTCTAACTCTTTCAAATAAGTAAATAAATCTTTTTAAGAAAATAAGAAAACCCCAATGAGACTCTACCACCTGCCACAGAATTACCAAAACCAACACGACTGAGAATACCAGGTGCCAACAAGGATACAGAGCAGCTGCAACTGTTACCCACTGCTGGTGGGAGTGGAAACTGAGGCAATCTCTTGGGAAAAGCATTAGCTATTAAAGCTTAGTTATAGTCAGTCAAGTCTTACAATCCAGTAGCTTCCCCTTTAGTGTCTCCAAGACTGAACAGAAAGGATGCACACAGCACAGACACATGCAAAGGAAAGTTTGCAGCGGCATTCTTTGAAATCGCCTTAAACTCAAAACAACCCAAACGTTCATCAGGGTGGGTGAAATGGAGACACTGTGCCATAATAGTACAATCAAAGAAAATATGAGACAATACACTATGACATGCAGCTCACAAACACAATGTTCCTGAGACAATGAAAGCAGACACAAAAGGACACCTACTCATGCTAACTGTTCTCACCACAATAAAATTAAAATCTTTAAAGAGAATACCTTCCATATGACTCTATTTATACGAAGTTCAAGAAAAGGAAAACAAATCTTGGGGTCAGAAGTCAAGACAGTGGCTACCTTCAAGGCGGAAGGTGGAGTTCCGTTTCAAGGGCACATGAAAACATTGGCTATATTTTTTTCTTTTCCTGGGACGATGGCACATTGAGGCACATGCTTCCGCTCTTTGCGTCGTCCATCCATAGAGCCCCATGTTAGTCTCCTTTCTGTATCTATAATGAAATACCCGAAGTGGGGTAACCTACAAAGAAAAGAGGTTTATTTAGCTCATAGTCCTGGAAGCTCAAAGTCCCAACAGCATAACACCGACTCCAGCTCGGGCCTCCTTGGCCAGGTCACCTCAGAGCACACGGAACCACACAGTAGGAGTATGTGTGAGAGGGAGAGACGGCATGGCCAGAGGGCAGGGAGACACCAGGCTTGCTATTTTATAGTAACCCAGGTGACTAACCCTCCCTTCCTAAGGCACTGTCCCCAAAGACCTAAGCACTTCCCTCTACAGCTCCTACCACCTTCCAACACAGCCACACAGGGGACCAAAATTCTGACACATGGACCCTTGGGAGACAACCATATCCAAACCACACTGGAGAAAAACAGAAAGTGTTACAGAAATCGTTATGAAAATCAATCAGTTTTTTATTGGATGACCACGTTGGTTCTTACTTGAGCTCTATTTGTTCCTTCGGTCCGTTACAGAGCGGGGAAATAAGAACCATGCATATGATGTCAGGTCAGCGGTCTAAGAGGAAGAGAATGCCTTCCCCTGGGAGAAAATGAATAGAACATGGACCCTCTCCAGTTGAGCTAAGAGATGAGTAACTTGCGAAGTGGGAAAAACAAGAAAACAAAAGCTAATGGCTCAACGGATAAAACAATGAGAATCCTAAAAGGTTCATACACTTCTAGCCTTATAACAGCAAGCAGGGTTAAAAGGCGACAAGTTTAGGCTGGCTATCAGAAGAGGCTTTCTTATGAAATGTATAATTAACCTATAGCTGATAGTTTAATAAAATTGAACCTCCCCTCCCCAAATGAAAAAGATGAGCTATTTATAGCAGCCAAACCAGCATCTGCAGTTCACTGCCCCGCATTGTATTACAAAGACTCCCCCTGCTTCCAGGCAAAACCTGATCACCAGCTGGGGTCAGGAAGGAGTTTCCCTTTGGTGTAAGATTTCACAGCTCTGTTATCTATGATGCAGCAAAACTCTGGCGTTGGCACCACCACTCAGGGCACCTGGCCCTGGGAACCTGGCTATTGTTTTAATCCCCCGGATGGCAACACCTGTAGGCCTGATTTAAGGCAACACCCTGTGCTTTCAAAAGGTAAACACAATGAACATAATCGAAGCTCCTAACAAGACTGTTGTTACATCAACAATCTATAAATATATGGAAGAACGCAATGCATGTGTGAAATAAACAGAAGGTGTGCCTACACCTAGGTAATTCACAAGACAGCTCTGTAATTTAGCAGCTTGGATCTCAATTGTTGCATTTTCAGGTATGAAACATTATGAAAAACACATATTATTCATCAAAGTGATGGTCCTGTGCACTTGTATACCTTCTATAATTTTTTTTCGGGGCTTTTTACTTGCAAAGAAATCACTAGCTAATGACATTTCAGATTTTAGGAATTTTTTCTGATAGCACACTGTAATTCCCTCAGGGACAGAATTGTGAATAAGTGGATTTTTTTAAAGATCATTAACAGATATTACAAACCAATTCAAACTGAGCATTTTCTTTGCAAATTACCTTTAACTTTTAAAGCCATTGGAAAAAAAAAAAAAAGACAGTGAGTGATTTAATTTACTTAACCTGTCTACAAACTGCAGCTTTAGATTCCAACGGCGATGGCTTTTCCAACCCAAAAAAACTCTCTAACTGTCTCTAATAGAGATATTTTTCTAAATTATCATACTCAATGAGTGATATCTCAAAAGTGAGCAGTGTTTATTTTTTTTCATTTAGCAAGTTTCCCTGGAATTGAGAGTGTTTATTCTACTGATATGTTTAAAGTAAAAACAGATCCCTGCTCTGTCTATATCTGTTGCTTAATTAAAACTCTCTAATAATTAGCTGGTTTATCATCTCCTGAGCAAATGGATGGTGGAGCTTTGCTGACGGAGTGTGAGGTGTTTTTTTTTAAAGGGAGAAGAGGAGGGCTCTTTTATTCAATGATCAAACCAGAGTTTCCAGGCTAAAGAGCTGATATTTAGGGTGAGAAGCACCTTTATTCCCTGCATACATCAGGTCTGATTCTTATTTGCATCAACACCCCGTTGTGTATGTTTTCCATTCAAAGAGTTCCTGTGGACTTCAAAGAGAGCTGCCTGCAAGGATGGGCTATGTGGGAGTCCTGACAGCTCCAGTACAGGCCAGAGCCAGGAGACACTGCGCCAAGAGTAGCTCCCACTGGAGCCCCCAGACCATGTCACAGAATTAAAGGGTCTCCCCTGCTTGGGTTTGCACCACCCCCCAGCACACGTGGGAAACGCCCCCACGGCCTGCCAGCCACTGCGCTGGCTTCTCCAGCTACCACTTCTAAATATTTGATGTGTGGAGGTCCATGTATAAGCAAGTATATTAATAAGAATAATCTTTGATATGGGTGTCCAGTGCTGACTACTTTAAAAAGGCTCATTGTTCAAGGTTTCCTCTTGCCTCTTTTAAAGTGAGAGGTTCAATTAGCACAAAACACACAAAGCAATTTCACATCCTCTAGATGTCCCGTAGACAAACTGGGAAGGAGTCTGCCCTGAAGGATGTTCTATTTGGGGAGAGATTCACGAAATGATTAAGGACAAAGGGGCATAGAGACCAACATTTCTTGAGTGTTTGTGTGTGCCAGACATTTTAATTCCTCTCTTTTAATCCTCACCAATACACAAGGGAACTTCGGAAAAAGTTTGTGGAAAATGAAATTAAAAGATAGGCTTACTGGGACCAGTATTGTGGCACAGCAGGTTAAGCCACCACATGTGACCCCAGCGTCTCATATGAGTGTCAGTTCAAATCCCTGCTGCTCTGCTTCCGATGCAGCTTCCTGCTAATGCACCTGGAAAAGCAGCAGGTGGTGGTCCAAATACTTGGGTTCCAGCCACTTATATTGGAGACACAGATAGAGTTCCTGGCTCCTAGCTTCAGTCTGGGCCAGCTCTAGATGCTTTGGCTATTGATGGGGTAAACCAATGAATGAAACTCCCTCTCTCTCTCTCTCTCTCTCTCTCTCCCCCTCCCTCTCTCTCTCCCTTCCTCCCTCCCTCTCCCTGTCTCCCTCCTTCCCTCCCTCTTCCTCTCTCCCTATCTCCCTCTCTCCCTCTCTCTCTTTCTCACTTGCTCGTCCTCCCTTATCTCTGTCACTCTGCCTTTTGAATGAATAAACAAACTTTTTTTAAAAAAAATAGAAGATAAGTTTACTTTGGTGTAAAGAAAATATTGAGGGGCCAGTGTTGTGGCGCAGTGAGTTAAGTTGCCATCTATGATAGTGGCATCCCATGTGAGCATTGGGTTTGAGTCCCGGCTGCTCCACTTCTGATCCAGCTTCCTGCTAAGGCACCTGGGAATGCAGCAGAAGATGGCCCAAATCCTTGCACCCATGTGCAAGACCCCCCAAGGACTCCTGACTCCTGGCTCCAACCTGGTGGGGAATAAATCAGCAGATGGAAAAACTCTCTCTCTTCTCTCTCTCTCTCTCTCTCTCTCCTGCTCCCTGTCTGTCTACAACTCTGCCTTTGAAATAAAGATTTTATTTTAAAAAAGGAAAGAAAATGTTGAAACAATCCATGCACAGTTTTTTCATAATAAGCATTTTTCATTAACTTTTTAAAGACCCCTCATGTGCATGGATTTCATAAAGTTTTTGCACCAGAATAAACTTCTCTTTTAATTCCACTTACCACAAAATTTTCGATCTTTCCTCATATTATGAGGAAGATGGTGCTACTCCCATGTTAAGATGCTAAAATGGGCTCTAGTAAGATCATTTAAATCACCTGCTCCTTCATCCCACAGCAGTAAGTGCAGGGCATGCTCTGGAACCCAGGTCCCTGCAACCCTCAAAGCCCAGGTTCATCTCTCTGCCTTATACTCCCTCTTCCGGTGGCTGCCAGTGCCAAATGCCAGGTGCATGCCATTTTTCTAAAGGGCTGGAACTCAGATTGTAGGTGCCTTTGTTTCAAGCTCAGAAAAGGGTGCCATACTCTACATGCTGCTGCTGAGACTGCCAAAGGATCATTTTGTCCCAAAGGGCTACCAGCAGGAGTGTGCTAGCAAATGCAGATTCCCAGGTGGTTGGTAATCCTCTCTGGCAGGATTCAATGCCTCATGTGTGTCCCAAAGTGCTGACAGACCTGGAGGGACCTCACACAGTGGCCTTTCTTGAAAATAATTCCATAGAGGGAGGGAGGGAGGCAAGGGCTACAGAGCAACAGAGGTCCCAGGTGCTCACCTGCGCTCATGAGCATAGCCAAAGCCATCCCAGCCACAAATGCTCACATGTTGGGAGTGGGGAGAAAGCCAGGACTCCCACTCACCTCCCTGGCCCTCACTCCAACCTCAGGATTTGGGGGCCCTGATTAAGGTGGGGTTGTGGATGTTCAGTGATTGTAGAGTGAGGCCAGGGAGACCAAGTCTCCTTTTTACCTGGCCAGCAGACACTAGCTGACCAGAAGTGGTGATGGGGACAGCCAGAGCCACCCCTAGTTTCTTCCTGCTCACCACAAACTCCTGCAACCAGGGCCTCTGAGGCCATTGGTGCAGCAAGGTCTGTCTCATCTCATGAACCACTGCTCCCCAGCTTGGCTAAGCAGCAGACTTTATTCTCACCTCCACAGCTTGGTCTTGCTGTGAAAATAAATCTACATGGCAGTAGGTGGCTTTTCATGTCCAGTTGTGGAATGATGGTCAAAACCAAAGTTTACAAATATGTCAAGTGAGATATTTCAGAACAGCAAAAATGGATCTACTGTGTTTATTTTGTACACATTGAACAAATCTCTCACACGCCACGCTGAGGCTTAGGTGTGCTATACCAGTAGACTAGATTGTTAAGCACATTCGTCTTGCCTTTGCTCTTCAGATCAAATCAAACTCCCCAACTGTTACCAAGTCAGACACCAAGGGCACCTCCTCTCACCACATCCCAGCCCAGCTCAGACTGCAGACACCTGGCCAAGCCCCATGCTGATACCGACCCCATCCACCTGCTGGTCCCACCTCTTCATTCCTGACTCATTGGAAATGCCGTCTACTCAGAGAAACCTGTCACAGGAGCCAGCCTTGTGGTGCAATAGCTCAAGCTACCACCTGCAATGCAACACCAGCATCCTACATGGGCCTGTGGTTCAAACCCCAGCTGCTCCACTTCCAGCCCAGCTCCCTGATAATGCTCCTGGGAAAGCAGCAGAGGAAGATGGCCCAAGTGCTTGGGCCCCTGCCACCCACATGGGAGACCTGGCTCGCTCCTGGCTTTGGCCTGGCCCAGCCCTGGCCATTGAGGCCACTTGGGGAATGAACCAGCAGATGGAAGATCTCCTTGCTTCCCCTTCTCTCCCTCTCTCTCTGTAACTCTGCCTCTCAAATGAATACACAAATCTTTTTAAAAAAATAAAAATAAAAATGTGTCACAGCCTCTGGACCCTGATCGTCACCTGCACAGCCGTTCCTTCTCAGCCGTCATGACCACGTGTGATGATGTGTTCTACTGGTTTGGTCCCTCGTGTACTGTCCATGTCCCCAAACCATTGTACCCTCCAGGAGGGCAGCAGTCACCTCAGCCTTTTTCTCACCTGGTCCCCATGCCCCTGCACAGTGCCTGGTACGTGGACAAAATAGGAAATGGGGTTTTGCCTTAAAATGCAGCTTGCAGGAGGTAAAGTAACATAAAACACCAGACACTTTGTTTCATCCACTGCAATGGCAGCCTGTGGACCCAAGGAGAGCAAAGTCCCCGTTTCTCCCCCCTCCACCAGGCTCCTCTTCTCTGCCCTGTAATTAATTCCTGTCTCCTCAAAGCAAGCCAGCCGCACAGCTGATCTGCAAGGAGGGAACACGTTTGCTCCCAGACCAGAAGCGGCCGTACCTGTTGGTGGGGATTCTGCCTGCCAAGAAGGCACAGCATCCTCCTTGTCATCCAGGTGTCCCCTTGTCACGGAGGTGTGAGATGGCCAAGAGCACCACCACTGCACACACGGCGGGGCCCAGGTGTGACTCTCAGGTGCTCCCTGGGTCTCCCCTGCCAGGGCTGGCGCTGGCTCTAATGACAGCCCAGAGCTCAGCTCCCGTTACCTAGTGAATTCCCCACCCGGAGCTGCTGCCTAGGGGAGGGTGGCAATTTACATCTTGTTCACTCTAATTTTTTTCTTTGTTTTCAAATGAGAAAAATAAAACATACTGTAACAAGTGCAGCAACACAAGGGTACCTCAACATGTCTGCGGAAAAACAGAATTAAGGTGTAAGTTTCTTTTGGTGCACTCCATGCATAGTTTTTGCACGATATGCACTTTCCATGAAAGACCCATCATTACTTAAAAAGGTAAACAAAGATAAGGATTTCTCTCTATCCTGCTTCATTGTCCCTGTCTTGAAATCACACGGGCATGCATGACATAACCCATATCCATGTAGAACACATATGCAGTATACATTATATAACTGTGCATGTGTGCGTGTGTGTTTATATCTTGTGTATCATTTTACATAAACAGGGTCAGGCTGGGGGCATTCTGTAGTACTTTTATCTTTAATTATACATCTAGTTTGCATGCCTTTTGCAGGTGCGGCTACTTCAGGCACTTAGCAGAAAGCAGCACAGCTGTGCTGTAGCCAGGGGACCACACCTGTCTCCAGGGGCCCCCGGTTCCTCCTTCTGCTCTTGAACACATCTGTGCTGGGGCGAGCCCGGAGTTCAGGTGTGTCTCCAGAGAAGCAGCACTCAACGGGTGATTTCAGGGCATCTCAGGAAAAGCCTGCCCACCCCCACCTGGTCTCTGCAGCGTCCTACAGTTTCCTGGCCAGTCCTACTCCCTTCCCTTTGTAACTGGCTCTCATTTCCAGCTGCCAGCCCCGGTATTGTGCCTGTTGTAATAACCAGTGACCTTTCCAAGCTCTTCAATCTCTCTGCCAATGGCGCCTTTCTGTTTCTCCACAGGTGTCTCTCCCTAGCCCTCCGCCGCTCCCCAGCAGAAGTTACCAGCCCCATGCTCAGAACTCCCTATGCAGCCTGTTGGTCCTCCTTGTCCTTGTTCTACCAGGTCACATGTTTGATCAACGTGTTTGTGTATTGCTTTGTAGGTTTTAAATGTATTCAAATAGGGGCCAGAGCTGTGGCAGAGCAAGTAAAGCTGCTGCCTGCAGTGCCGGCATCCCACGTGGGTGCCCATTCAAGACCTGGCTCCTCCACTTCCGATCCAGCTCTCTGCTGTGGCCTGGGAAAGCAGTAGAAGATGGCCCAAGTCCTTGGGTCCCTGCACCTGCATGGGAGATGTGGATGAAGCTTCTGGCTCCTGGCTTCAGATCAGGCCAGCTCCATCTTTTGCAGCCATTTGGGAAGTGAACAAGCAGATGGAAGATTTCTCTCTCTGTCTCCCTCTCTCTCTTTCTCTGCCTCTGCCTTTCAAATAAATAAATAAGTCTTTTTAAAAATTCCAAATAGATTATTCCAACAAATTATTTTTGTTGTCATTAAAATATTTACTTATTTGAAAGAGTTGGGGGGGAGGGGACGAGAGCGAGAGCAAGAGAGAAAGAGAGATCTTCCAATCCACTGGCTCATTCCCAGGATGGCTGCATTGGCTAGGGCTGGGCCAGGCCAAAACCAAGAAGCAGAAGATTCTTCCAGATCTCCCACATGAGAGGCAAGGGCACAAGCACTTGGCCATCTTTCATTGCTTTTCCCAAGTCATTACCAAGAAGCTGAATCAAGTCCAATGTCCATATGGGATGCCAGCACCACAGGCCAAGGCTTAACCTGCTATGCCACAGCATCGGCCCCTCCAACAAATTCTCAACAATGACCCAGTGAAACAGAGGGCAGGTATTCTGCACCCACAAGTTACATTAATGGGTCCTCGAAGACATTAATGGGTGATTTGCAAAGAGATGAAAAATGGCCAGAGGAGTCAGTATTTGTTTTTTTTTGTTTTTTTGTTTTTTGTTTTTTGTTTTTTAAGATTTACTTATTTATTTGAAAGAGTTACACAGAGAGGCGGAGAGGGGGTGTGTGTTGTTGGGGGCATCTTATTCCATCTTATGGTTCACTTCTCAAATGGTTGCAATGACCAAAGCTGAACTGATCTGAAGCCAGGAGCCAGGAGCTTCTTCCGGGTCTCCCACATGGGTGCAGGGCCCAAGGACTTGGACCGTCTTCCACTGCTTTACCAGGCCATAGAAGAGAGCTGGATCAGAAAAGAAGTAGCCAAGATCCAAACCAGCACCCATGTGGGATGCCGGCACTGCAGGCGGCACCAGCCCTGAGGAGTCAGTATTTGGATCAGCAGTAAAGACATCTGTGTTCACAGCAGAGTACCTGGGTTCAATTCCAGGCTCTGGCTCCTGACTCCAGGTACCTCCGAATACAGAGCCTGGAAGTCAGCTCAAGTCATTGTGTCCTGCCACCCATATGGAAGGCCTGGATTGAGTTCCTGGCTCAGGGTTCATACCACCACACCCAAGGCTGTTATGAGCATTTTGGAAATGAACTAACAGATGGAAGCTCACTCACTCTCTCTGTCTCTCTCTCTCTCTTTCTCCCCCTATAAAAATGACCAGATTAAAAAAAAATAGGGGCCAGCGTTTTAGCATAATAGGCTAAGCCTCTGCTTGCAGCGCCAGCATCCCATATGGGCACCAGTTTGTGTCCCGTCTGTTCCTCTTCCAATTCAGCTCTCTGCTATGGCCTGGGAAGGAATGGAGGGTGGTCCAAGTGCTTGGGTCTCCGCACCCATGTGGGAGACCAGGAAGAAGCTCCTGGCTTCTGATTGGAGCTCAGCTCCAGCAATTATGGCCATCTGGGGAGTGAACCAGCGAATGAAGACGTTTCTCTCTGTCTCTCCCTCTTTCTGTCTCTAACTCTGCCTCTCAGATAAATAAATAAATAAATAAATAGCATTTTTAAAAATATTCAGTTTCAATATTACTAAAAGGAATTCTATGAATAATAAAATTGATACACTTTATGCCTATGAAATTAGCAAATAGTTATTTATTTTATTTAAAACACCAAGAAACAGAAAGACAATGAGATTTCCCATCCTGTGGCTCATTGTCCAAATGCCCACAACCACTGTTAGTACCCAAATATTTGAGGCATCACCACTGTCTCCCAAAATCTGCATTAGCAGAATGCTAGAATTAAGAGCAGATCCATGGGGCTGGCAGTGTGGTACAGAACACTGAGCCTCTGCCTGCAGTGCCAGTATCCCATATGGGCATGAATTCGAGTCCCAGCTGCTCCACTTCCTATCCAGCTCTCTGCTGATGTGCCTGGGAAGGAAGTAGAAGATGGCCCAAGTGCTTAGGTCCCTGCACGCATCTGGGAGACCTGGAGGAAGCTCCTGACTCCTAGCTTCAGCCTAGCCCGTTGCAACCACTTGGGGAGTGAACCAGTGAATGGAAGATCTCCCTCTTCTTCTCTCTCTCCTTCTCTCTCTGTGTTTCTGACTTTCAAACAAATAAATAAAAGTCTTTAAAAAAAGAAAGAGAGAGAGCAGAGCCAGGATTCAAACCAGTACTCTCACAACACCTGTCCCAATATGTTAACTGCTATGCCAAATGCCTGCCCCAGCAAAAATTTCAAAAAAAATATAATATTCACTGTTCAGCAAAGGAGGAGAGTGATGGCACACCAGATTTTAGCAGATAGAAGTACAAACTGGTGGTAGTTTTCTGATCAACACATATTGAATTAAAAAAACATGGACTTTATTGGAGGAGCTTATACCAAGAAACAAACAAACATATTACCCACAAGGATATTATAGTATGCAACTGGTTAAATTGAACTAGTATCATACAATGAAATACCCTGAAAAAAATTAAAATTGATAATGTGGAAGAATATATCATATCATGTAAACTTTTTGATATAATAAGTCACAAAGATTGAACAATGACACATACTATCTGATTCCCTTGTGAAGGACAGGCATGAGGTTCTTTCTAAAAGTTCATTGAAATGGAATTCACAGATAAGCTTATTTTGGTGCAAAACAATATTGAAATCCATGCATAGTTTTTTCCATAGTACTCTTTTTATAAACTTTTGGATGACTCCTCAAATGCATGGATTTTTAAATCTTTCACTATAATTAATGTATCGCTTAATTCTATTTCCACGGGCTTTTTAAAAGTTGATTTATTTATGTGTATTTATTTGAAAGGCAGTTTAACAGAGAGAGAGAGAGACAGAGAGACAGAGATCTTCCATCTGCTGGCTCACTCTCCACAACAGCCAAGGTTAAGCCAGCTGAATCCAGGAGCCAAGAACTCCAACCAGGTCTCCAATGTGGGTGGCAGAAATCTAAGTACCTTCGAATCATCATCTGCTGCCTCCCAGGACGTGCATTAACAAAGAGCTGGAGCAGAAGTGGACATGGGGGGCTCATGCTGTGGTGTAGCAGGTAAAGCCACTGCCTGAGATGCCTGCATCCCATATGGGCACCAGTTCAAGTCCTGGCTGCTCAATATACCCAGCTCCCTGCTAACAGCCCGGGAAAGACAGTGTAAGATAGTCCAAGTGTTTGAGCCCTTGCCACCCATGTAAGAGACCTGAATGAAACTCCTGGTTTCTGTCTTCAGTGTGGCCCACCACTGGCTTGTTGCAGCCATGTGGGGAATGAACCAGTGAATGGCAGATATGTGTGAGTGTGTGTGTGTGTGTGTGTGTGTCCTTCTCTCTGTAACATCTTAAAAAAAAAAAAAAAAAAAAAAGGTGGAACTCAATCCCAGGGACCTCCTTGTAGGATGTGAACATCACAAGCTGCAGCTTCACCTGAGGCACCATAACACCTGTCCCTCCACAAGCGTTCGGAAGTCTCTTCATAAATAGTTATCATGAAACCAAAAAGGGCAATGATGGTTATCTCCAAGGAACGGCACTGTGAGTGGTTTTTATTTTCTCAATTTTTGCTTATTTCTATCTTCTAAGATATTTTCAACAACCACATATTATTTTGTAAGAGGAAGAAAAAAAAAAAGAAAAGAACCAAAAACACTGCCCTTGTCTAAATGGAGTCCATTCAAGGCTGGTGCTGTAGCAGAGCAGGTTAAACCACCACTTGCTATGATAGCATCCCAAATGGACACTGGTTTGAGTTACGGCTGCTCCACTTCTGATCCAGCTCCCTGCTAATGCACCTGGGAAAGCAGTGGAGGATGGCCCAAGTGCTTGGACCCCTGCACCCACGTGGGAGATTATGATGAAGCCCCTGGCTCTTGCTTCTGCCTGAATTAGCCCTGGCCACTGTAGCCATTTGGGGAGTGAACCAGCAGATGGAAGATCTTCTGTCTCTCTCTTTCTCTCTCTAGCCTTTTAAATAAATTTTTAAAAATCTTTAAAAATAAATGGAACTGATTTGATTCTTTCATCTACTCATTCATTCAAGAAACACTTATTGAATCCCTACTATGTACAAACCCTTCTTCCAGGTGAAAAGCATTCAGTGGTCAAAATTGCTAAGAATCTTAAAAAACAAAAACAAAATTTGTCTCTGCCAGGGAGAAGTTGTCCTTGGAAGACAGCAGAAAGCCAGCAGGAGTTGCTGGTTTATTTATGAAATTTGATTGATTGATTTGAGAAGCAGAAAGACAGACAGTGAGCTCCCATTCACTGGCTCACTCTCTAAATGCCCACAAAAGCAGCAGCTGGGCTGGAGTGGAGGGTGGGCACTCACTCCAGGTCTCCCATGTGGGTGGCAGCAACCCAGTGAGTTGAGCCATCACTGCTATCTTCCAGGGTCTACAATAGCAAGAAGCTGGACTCAGGATCCAGGGTCAGGGATTGAACTCGTAGTCTGATCTGGGATGCAGGCATCTTAGCCACTAGCTCAATGCCCACCCCAAGGTTGCTGGTTTCAGTGGCAAATGCTACCAGGCACAGCTGCAGCTCATTAAGTATTTTCCTTCCCTAAATCCAAGAAGGGGCCCCAGAGGATATCCATGCATCTGGTCATGATCTGGTGAGAGTCGCCTCAGAACTGGACATGAAAAAGGGGTTTCCGAAAGAGAGCTGGGAGTAGAGAATGGAGACTCACTCTCCCTCACAGTGCTCATAGCTACTGCAGCAGGTGCAGCAGCCTGGCTGTGAGAAATAGAGCTGTGACTAGCAGGGGTCCAGATGTCAGCTGGGAGGCCAAAGTGACCATGCATCACTCAGATAAGGGGTGAAAATTCAACAAGATTCCCCTCAAGCGCCCCTCTGAATCTAGATGAAGCCTTCCGCCCCCTACTGTTATTAGGTGATGTTTCCCTTTAACTGGTGGGATTGGAACTTCCCACACACATCAACCTATTTCTCCAGTATGGAAGCCACCTTCAGGAAGTGTGGCCCTAGGCATAGTCTGTGAGAAGTCCTTGCAGCCCCTGGGGTAACCATCCTGGTACCCATGGGATCCCTGTCCTATTCCAAACTAACTCAAGGCATCTGTTCGGAGTTATTTTCCCCACAAATGGTGAAAAGTCCACACTGATCCTTTCCCCAGAATGGCATTTGTGACCAACGTCCATTTGGAGAGCTGGCTGGGATTCAGAGGGGGACCACAGCGAGATGAACCAGCCCCCTTGGGGAACTGAACCCGTGACCTCATTAGCACAGGGTTCTAATTAACTGAACCACTAGGCATACATACCTCATTTAAGGCACTAAGGCAGTAATTTGCTAAATGTTAATTCTTAGATTAACTACAGATGAGTAGGATTTGGGGCGGCAGGGTAGGGGAAAGGGGAAGAGATTTGTTAATTCTTGAAAGGAAATTTAGGTCATCAGTTTTTGATCCCTTTGTTCAGTTTTAAAGCATAATTCCAGAATCTTAAGATGATGCCCATATGGGTCTATCCCTCCATGATTTAAAAAAAATCAATAGCTCCATCTAGGAAAAGGCAAACAGTGTCACTTGCAAACCGCAGCATGATGATTTTCCTATAGATTTCACCACCGTTTCCATTTCTCAGGTGTAAACCAGTTGACAAGGATGAAGAAATGAGTTCTGCGCTGAGTCAAGGATAGGCTTCCCAGAGCCGGGAGGACTGGAGGCCACCACTGACACCTCCTAAAACCCCAAGTCCTGGAGAAGAGATTCCCCTAGCATGAGAAAGGGCAGTCCACAGTCTCAAGGCTGGGCGGGAACCAACCCACTCCGCCTTCTTACCTTATCCTCCACCAGTCCCTGAGGAGCCAGTTTACAAATAGCCAATACAGTTTGCAACAAAGTTTTGACCCTGACTTGGGATCCGGTGCTCATATTACACTCCTATGAATATCCCACCAACTTTTCAATTCTGAAGCAGAGTTTCCGCTCCGAGGCTACATTTAACATTCAGTTCATTTCAACTTCAGTTGCTCCCACCCCGAGAGCGACCTTTGAAATTGATACGGCCCTGAAAGAAGCCAGAATGATTTTTTTACAAAAATATTAATAATGGGCTAGGTTCCCAGTCTTTGTAATCTTGCGGAAGAGCCGCTGTGCAAAAGCACTCTGGGGATTGTGTTGAATGTGTGCCCACACTCGCCTTTCCATGGACAGCCTGCTTGAAAAGGAATGGGTGTTTCACATGAGTATTTCTACCAAGGACAAGAGAATGGAAAGCCAGCTTCACACTTGCACTTACCACTTCTTGTCCACAGCGATCAAATACCCAGCTTGTTGCCTGTTCTAAGAGAGGTCTCACACGTTCAGCTCCAAGATCTAGGCTAGCAGCATCTCAGCTCTCCCACTGCCAGGTAGGTGTCCATGGAAGAGTTAGGTCTCCTCTCTGAGTTGTCAGTGTTCTCACCTGCAAAATGATGGTAATCAGAGTTACCATAAAACAGAGTTGCTGTCTCCACAGGAACTAATGGACACAAAATCCTTCAGCCCACTGCCTGAACATGGTACTTAGCAAACACTCATTAAAATCTAATTTGTAGCTACTACCATCTCCTGGGAAAAAACATAGCTGCTTCACCATAATATGTTGTATTACAAATATGCCTTCCTTTATAAATCTAAAACGAAAGTATGTACTGCAGTTGTACATCCACAAAGAAGATATGACTATGATACTGAACACAACCGTGCTTAAGCAGTGTGCTCTGATTCAAGTAGCTAAGAGATAAAGCCCAAAATGAAAATAGCTAGCCAGCTCTGATTCACAGATAACGCTTTTTAAAATGCTTTCTTCTGAAGCACATTATAAAATGGCATGAGGAACTTTCCAAACTAGCAAGAACAAAATGTATGGCCTTAAGATCATAATTCTCTACAACATACCAAATTCTTAGCTGACCTAGGTTCACAGGAATTTCAAACTCTGTATAAAAATAATGTCCACCAATATGAATACTCAAACTAAGTATATTTAAAAATATTTATTTATTTGAAAGGCAGAGTGACAGAGAGAGAGAGACAAAAGAACAGAGAGATCTTCCATATCTTGGTTCACCCTCTAAATGAACACAATGGCTGGAACTGGGGCCAGGCTGAAACCAGGAGCCAGGAATTCCATTCAGGTCTCCTACATCGGCAACAGGGATTTAAGCTCTTGGGCCATCTTCTGCTGCCTTCCTGGAAGCATTAACAGGGAGCTGAATCGGAAGTGGAGCAGACAGGACTCTAACTGGCACTTCCATGTGCAATGCTGGCATTACATGTGGAGGTGGCTTAACCCTCTGGGCCACAATGCCGCCCCAGACTAAGTTCATTTCAATCTGAAGTTACAGTCTCAGACAGGCTTAGAGTCATGGGACTCTCTTATAAGCATTTAGTGAGTTACAATCTAAAACTACTCAAGTTGACAGTTGGGAACTAAATAAATAGAAACTAATCTGCTAAATAGCTATCTATCTTGCAGTTGTGGGCTCAATTGCTGTTTTAATCTCCAGCCGGGACTATTAGTTCAATAAAATAAATATTTTTAATTTCCTCTATGCATTTCCTCAAACTATGCCAATGCACTTATCTATGGCTCACTGAAAGAGTTTGTTAAGCACCTCCAACTTACTTAAAGGGCACAGTCTGATTTTCTTGGGAAATGGAGGAATGGATGTGGGTGCGCATTGTTTTAATGCACTGAGCCCTTAATCACATCCAGTTCTGATTCATCAGAGAAGTTGTACTCTTGGATTTTTTTTTGGTCACTAAATATTGTCTTTCATTTTCAGAGATTAATTTCTTGCCAGAAAATGATACTATGTTTTTCTCCTGATGAAGGATGGAAGATGGAGAGAATTCTATTTGGAGATTATTGGGCCACAAAGAAGGAAACTGATTCAGAAAAAAAAAATCCCCAAAAGAAAAAAGTATTATGTGAGGTGGAAGTATGGAATTCTTGGAAAACATTCACTTGGAGCTAGTATTGGTAATTTAATAACATCTTTGTTTTGCTACTATTTTGAAGGGTAATAGTAAAACTCTAGGGCTTTAGCCTTGGGCCAGAATCCCTCTAGTCTTCATACTACCCCAGCCAAGAAGGGTGTTTAGAGACACAAATGCATTACAAAAGGTTGTGGCAATTGCACAGGCTATGGGCAAGGATCCAAGACACCACTGACTTCATAAGCCAGAGGCCACAACAGAACCACAACCTCTACAGCTCAATGACCTCAGGATTCCCCTGTGAAGCCCACTGGAAACATGATTCCCACCTGGAGTGTCATGTCCAGTTCAGAGCGAACAGGGGAAACCTGAAGTGATATCTGCAGCTGGCAAGATTCTGCCCGCTCACTCTGATCTGGTCACTTTGTCACCTTACTCATGAATGCACCTTCCAGCATTTCTTCTGCTCACAGAGGAACAGGATTTGGCAAGAAAAACAACCCTACCTTTGGGAATCCTGTTCGTATCTTTGCACTTCAAAAGGGTATACCAGAGTGGTACATATAGTAAAAGAGACAGAAGCACACTAACACACAACCCTTTCTGAGACCTACTGGTGATGATGTCTGTCACTTTTTTTTTTTTTTTTTGAGCTCTGGGGTCTCTTTCAAGTTTATTTTTTGAACTTTTTATTTAGTGGAACCATTAAGTCCTTGACTATAATGTAAATTAAAAATGTTATCTCAAAAAATAATAAATAAAATACTATTTTGAAATAAAATAATAAGGCAATGAATAAAGGTGTTTAACAAGAAAACCTACCATAGGAAGAATATTGACAGAAAATAGAATGAAAATGGAGAAAGACAAGTTTAGTCCAGACCCAGTTCCCAAGGAAGTTTTTGAGTTACTAGTTTTCTTGTATAGACCTTTTTATTTCTTAGACTGTGCAATATGAAGAGAAAGCAAACCTAATTAAAAATCTTACCTAATTGAAGGTTCTTGTCATGGTCTGAAGAGAAACATTATATAAATGATAAAAGGCAATGACAGTGATTGTGGTGATAACGATGGTGGTCATGGTGGTGGTCATGGTGGCATCGGTGATGATCATGGTGGTTATGATGGTGATGGTAGTGGGGGTAGTGATGGTGACGGCAATAGGGATGATGGTGATGGTGGTGATGATAATGATGTTGGGGTGGTGGTGGTGATGGTTATGGTGATGATGGTAGTGGTGGGGGTGATGGTGATGGAGATGGTGGTGGTAATGGTGATGGTGGTGATGTAGTAGTGGGGGTGGGGGTGATGGTTGGTGATGATGGTTGTGATGTTGATGATGGTAATGGTGGTGGTTATGGTCCTAGTGATGGTAGTGATAGTGGTGACTATGCTGGTGATGATGGTGGTATAGTGAAGTTGATAGGGATGGTGGTGGTAGTGGTGTTTGTGATGACACTCAAATCCCAAAAAATGAGTTGAAGACTCTAACTTGTATGTTAGCAACTTGAGAAGTCTACTCTCCCTAATTCCTCCAAGAGTCTTAATTCCTACTCATCAAATGTTGATTAATCTGATCACAATGTCGTTCTTTGATTAAAATTTAAAAGACAGGGGCTAGTACTATGGCCCAGAGGATTACGCTGCCACCTGCAACGCCAGCATCCCCGCTGTTTAAGACCCAGCTGCTCCACTTCCAATCCAGCTCACAGATAATATGCCTTGGAAAGCAGCAGAGTATGGCCCAAGTACTTTGGCTCCTGCCAACCACATGGGAGACCCAGATGAAGTTCCAGGCCCCTGGCTTTGACCTTGCCCAGCCATCTGAGAAGCCAATGATGGAAGATATCCCTATCTCTCTCTCCCTCCCTCTCTCTCTCTCTCTCTCTGTAACTCTGCCTTTCACATAAATAAGTCTTTTTAAAAATTTTTTGAAAGACAATTTTAAAGGAAAAAAGAAGTGAAGTTAAAAAATTTCTTAAGGGATGCATTTCTCTTTATGGGTGAATATTTGCTCTTCACTATTTTTTTCATTATAGTCACTGTTACTGAAAACATTTCAAAGCATCAATAGTCCTTGAAGCTGCTGTATCATAAGATCCAAGGCTGCAGGAGTTTTAGTACTTGGGGCATACTATTGGATCTTCATGACAATGCTTTTCTATCAGTTCTCAGAAATGTATGGGGCAGTGCTAATTATCATAATTTAGAGCAATCCCTTCCCTCATAGTTCCATTTAATGGATGATGGGAGGGTCACAAGACACCTAGCTCTTTCTCTTATCTTCTGTCTAGGCTCAGCATGGGACCAAACGGCCCAAAATGCTTTGAAGTTAGGCATTGTGAGAGGACTTTATTTGGCCAAGAAAATATGAGAAGTGGAGGTCTCATAGATGAGCACAAGCTTTAGGAGCCAGGGCAAGATTCCTCGTGTTCCCCTTTCCTGCTATGGTGAATGTGGAAGCAGGTGCACAGGGCAGCCTCCCTTACTGTGGGTCCCTGTGACTGGCAGACACTCCCCTCCCCTTCCCACTCACAATAGATATGCAGTGAGAGCAAGAAATAAATTCTTGTTGTTCCAAGCCATTGAGATTCTGTTGTTTATTTTCTACTACAGTACCTTTCCTACTCTAACAGACACAGATGGCAAAGAGCCAAACAAGGGAGTGTAAAGTCCCCAGTGGTCACATCAGAAAGAAGGACTCTACATCTCTCCCATAATAAACCAAAGTGTCAAGGTTTTCTGTTATCAAACACTAATTCTGAGACATGCAAATATTCTCCAGTGAAGGTCCATTCTAGACAAAAGTTGCCAAGATAAAAGGCATGCCGACCTGTGTGTAAGGGAAAGTGGCCCCAGCCCTTACCAACTCCAGGATAATTTGGAGAACTGTTTTGGCTGATTCTATTTTTGACAATATAACAACTTCTTATTACTATCCACGCAGTCAGACACAGATCTCGTTTATTTATTTATTTTTTCAGAACTGCTCATTTCAAGATTATGCTGCTCAAGGTATAAGCTTCCTTAAGGAACTCAACTTTCAAGAAAACCAAATCTCATAAAAGTGAGTATATTTCCACATTCAAAGTGGAACAGCAAATGTGAAAAGCCCGTCTGTGCCCACCCTCCACCTCACAAACTCTACCAGCACCCAGAGTTGGAGCTGGGCATGAAAAATATAACACATGCAAAATACAGAGGCTCTTTGAAAATCTGGCCCAGTGTGTCTTACATGTGAGTTGTAGTCTTACTGAGCCTTGCCAAAAAAAACAAAGTGGAAAGAAAAGGAAAGGTTTTCTTTTCTCTGAACTTGGGAATGAAACATAAAACTCCTCTTTTCTACAAGGTTGAATGGCTCCAATTTTCCACACTCAGGATGATCTCTTACCAGCCATTACCTTCCTAATATCCAAGTAGCTTTTTAGTGGATATTTCACTCCTCGCAAATAAATCACATAATAGCAGTGTCCCAAAAAGATGCTGCAGTTCCCTGCAGAGAGTCCTGGGATCTTCACACAGCCCTTGGCATTATTGGGAGGGTAAATTAAATGGACAATATGAGTGTCCTCTGAAACACTGGAAGTGCTATATTAGGGGCACTATTTTTATCATTCCTAACTTCCACTGCCTTTACGGTGCCTATTGTGTCTAACTTGTACTATTTCAAGTTTTCTAAGGGTTCCTCCTAGGTTAGAACAGGAAATTACAAGTCACTGGAAATGCTCCCAGTGCAAAATCCCCCACTAAACCCCGTGAGTTGTGGGTTATTAGTTCCAAGAATGTGGAGAGCTGCAGAGAATTCAGTGGTTTACCCTGGGTAACACAAGTGATAAGTGGCAAGCCTCAGTCAGACATCTGTCTGTCTGTCCATAGACACACATGTACACAGTGCCACTAGCCATCGAAGCAGGCTTCCTGCTACCAGCCAAATCTGATCCCAAAAAGAATGGGTGTGAAGGCCCATCTATGTAGTTGCAAAGAAGAATGTGCCGCCCTGCCTAGGGTCTCTTGGGTAGGCACAAGTCTCAGTCTAGAATTTCTTCAATCTGACCAAAGCCTACTCCACAAAGAAGGATCTAAGCAAGCGAGTGAAGAAGAAAAGATGACCTGTGCCTATTAGGAAGAGAAACATAGAACAAATTTGGAAAAAACTCCAGGAGCAAATCCAATTGGAAAGTTATTTAAAAACTGTATGAAAAATTAGTTGTCCATCAACACAATTCCAAATATTGGAATTTTCTAATTTCCAATAGCTTGGAATTTCCAACAGTATCCTATAGAAATCTCTCTGGAGGGAACACAAAATCATATATTCACATAGGAACTGTGAGAAACAGGGGTGCCATGGATAAAGGAAAATGGATGGATGCTTCAGGACTGTTGAAAGGGAAACTGGCAGGTCGGGCAGAGAAGCAGTCCCAGTAATATCACTGTGAGGGAGGCAGCCAGAGGGTAGAGCAAAGAGGAAAAAGTGTGGGAGTGGGAGATTAATTTTAAGCATTAAGAGAGAAATAGGGCAAAAGGAAAGAAAAACGCAAGGAGGAAAAAAAAAAAAACTAAAATACAACCGAGAGGTTGGAAAGAGTCTAATTGTTTTTTCTGCACAAAGTAAATAAACACTATCTCCTTGGGAGACTCCCGGAAGTAGGCATCAGAGCCAACAGAAGAATCAGCAAGGCCAAGTCACCTGACTTGGGTTAAGACTGCTGATAAATAAATTAGCAACTTAAAAAGGCATAACCAAAATGAGAGAAAGGAAAGCTTTTTCTTATTCAAAACATATGCAGTTTTCTAAGGAGTATTTTTATTGTAAACCTCTAGATTTTTATTGAGGTCTTTTTCTCCATTTCCGTTCCTACCTTACATACCCAGAAAGTTAACACGTCCATCTTAAATCACTGCAAAAGATGTTTGCAGCCTATTTGGGGACTTCTTTGAAAATGGAGAGAAATTCCTCATTCCCAGGGCTCTGTCCATATTTCTTTATGGCATTCTTTTTGATTTTGATCCATCTACTCGGGCCATCCAATTCATACTTTTAAATTTAGCCTTACTTAATTCGTTTACTGAGTTAAATGGTTCACCAACTTAACTGGAATTTATAGCTAAATGCGTCACTCATTTCAGTCCAAATGGGCCAGCCATTTAAGCATGCAGACACATAATGTGCTCTCCCCAATATTAATTAATTGATGCTGCTTCCTCACAGCAGATTATTGGCAAAATGGCTTTTCTTAGGATCTGGTTCTACAAGGTGAACTTTCACCATTGCTCTCACTGACCCGTAAATTCCCAAAGTTGGGGGGATAATGCAGCCTGTGCCCTTCCTGGTGGAGAATTAGACCTTTAAAGAGAACATTTCCTGGTCTCCTTCAGTAAGGCTTTCCATCAGCAAAATCTTACTGATTGATAATTTGATGAAAAGAGGAAATTTAAGATCCTGTTTAAGATCTTGTGTAATATTTTTAGAACAGCTAGCAAAAAAAATAGAGTTCCAATATTTAAAATAAGACTATTTTCCAGCCTTGAACAGAAAAATACCCCTTACTGAAACTGTCCTGGGTAATTTTTGTAATGCCATAGGCATCTCTAAAGAATCATTTAGAGTTCCGTTCTCAGGGCTTCCACTTGACAGGCACGGCAAGGTAGCAGAACATTTGTGAGCCTGGGGTTGTTTTGTTTTGCTTTGTTTTTCCTCTTGATGGGCTATTTCACATTTTCTTAGCAAAATGATCTGGAATTCACATAAATAATTAAATAATGAAATAAGTATAAATGTTCATAAGACATAAGAAAATATTCTCTGGGCAGACTCTAGATTGCAAACCTGAGTTGAAGGATCCCAATTCTCAAATGCATAACCTTCTCCCAGGTTTGAATAATAATACCCAACCCACAGAAATCCTTGTGATAAAGGAACGAAGTTTCCAAATACAAATAGCCTATATTAAGTGCAAGTGGAAATTCCAGGGCCTTGTTGAAGGGACCTGAAAAATCTGAATAAGGTGCATGGCAAAAGAGTATGTAGAGGGCCGGCACCACGGCTCAATAGGCTAATCCTCCACCCAGCGGCACCGGCACACCGGGTTCTAGTCCCAGTTGGGGCACCAGATTCTGTCCCGGTTGCACCTCTTCCAGGCCAGCTCTCTGCTGTGGCCAGGGAGTGCAGTGGAGGATGGCCCAAGTGCTTGGGCCCTGCACCCCATGGGAGACCAGGAGAAACACCTGGCCCCTGCCTTTGGATCAGCGCGGTGCGCCAGCCGTGGCGGCTATTAGAGGGTGAACCAATGGCAAAAAGGAAGAACTTTCTCTCTGTCTCTCTCTTTCACTATCCACTCTGCCTGTCAAAAATAAAAAAAAAATAAAAATAAAAAAGAGTATGTAGAGATCTTTTTCTGCTCCATTTTTTTATATCCCCATCCTTTTCATAGGAAGACTTGTAACTTCCCCCTGTAGCAGAGCAAGTCACTGTGAAAGTAACACTACTTTCGACTTGTAAAGAAGTTTTTTCTAAGGAGATTTTGACATGCTTGACTTCATTTCTTCTCCTAAAGTTCCTATGATGCCAAAGTTCAATGACATTAACCCTGTGTATATGCATATGAACAGATACAAGAGTATTTCAAGTGTTCATGGAGATGGAATTAAAAGATATGTTTGTTTTGGTGCAAAAACTCTTTGAAAATCCATGCATAGAGGAAGTCTTCAAAAAGCTCATGGAAAATGTGTATTAAGAAAAATCTGAGGGCCAACGTTCTGGGATAGCATATTAAGCCACCGCCTGCAGTGCCAGCATCCTACATGGGTGACGGTTCAAGTTTAGGCTGCTCCACTTCAGATCCAGCTCCCTGACAAAGCAGTGGAAGCATGGGTCCCTGCACCCATGAGGAAAACCAGGAAAAAGCTCCTGGCTCCTGACTTTGGCATGATCCAGCCCCAACCACTGCAGCCATTTGGGGAGTGAAGCAGGAGATAAAAGATATCTCTCTCTTTCCCTCCCTCCCTCTCTCTCTCTCTCTAACTCTGCCTTTCAAGTAAATAAAATAAATCTCTCTAAAAATCTGTGTGTACATTTCAAAAACTTTTGCACCAAAATAAGCTTATCTTTTGACTCCACTTTTCCATGAATTGTGAAATACATTTATATATTATAGATTGAAGGGGCTATGATTAAATCTAAACCTGGTAACATTATCGATAGATCTCATTACACCTAATGCAATTGCTTTATCAATGATATTCTCCAACACATTCCCTAGGAAAAAGGCTGAAGTGTAGTTTACCAAACCATGGAGGAGCTGTGCATGTGTTATCTGCTTGATGGAAGGAAGTTGGCTAGGGAGGAGAGGAGGTTAATGAGAAACAGGGAAATAGGAACCAGCTCTCTCACAGGACAGATGATTTCAGATTTCTTGCAATTGAAACAATGTCACCAAAATTTGGCAGTCCTGGGGTAAATGTTTGGCATTGTGATAAAGACACAACTTGAGTAGCCCACATCCATCAGAATTCCTGGGTTCAAATAACAGCACTGCTTCTGATTCCAGGTTCCTGCTAATAAGTACCCTGGAAGGGGCCGGCACTGTGGGCTCTGGTTTGAGTCCCGGCTGCTCCTCTTCTGATCCAGCTCTCTGCTATGGCTTGGGAAGGTAGTAGAAGATGGCCCAAGTCCTTGGGCCCCTGCACCAGCGTGGGAGACCCGGAGGAAGCTCCTGGCTCCTGGCTTTGGATCGGCACAGCTCCAGCCGTTGCGGCCATCTGGGGAGTGAACCAACGGATGGAAGACCTCTCTCTCTCTGTCTGTCTCTCTTCTCTCTGTGTAACTCTGACTTTCAAATAAATAAATAAATCTTTAAAAAAAAATAATAAGTACCCTGGAAGACAGCAGGTGGTGGCTCAAGTGCTTGGGTCACTGCCACCCATGTGGAAGACCCAGATTAAGTTCCTAGCTCCTGGTTTGGGACTGCCTCAGCCCTAGCTATTGGGGGCATTTGAGGAATGAGCAAGTGGATGGGACAAGCTGGCTTGCTCTCTCTCACTCTCTCTCGCTCTCTCTCTCCTTTTGAAATAAATTTCTTTTTCTTTTTTTTAAGATTTATTTATTTAAAAGGCAGAGTTAGAGAGAATCTTCCATCCACTGGTTCACTCCTCAGCTGGCCTGCATCAGCCAGGTGCTTCTGGGTCTCCCACATGGGTGCAGTGACCAAGTACATAAGCCATCTTCCACTGCTTTCCCACACCACTTAGCAAGGAGCTAGATCAGAAGTGGAGCAGCCAGGACTCAAACCAGAACCCATATGGGATGCCAGCACCTACTATACCACAGTGCCCGCCCAGCAAATTTCTTTAAGTTGGCAACCTGAACGTTCCCTTTCTTCCAAAGGTGAAAACAGCATCATTAGCCAAACTTACTCTGAACTCCAAGAATAAACAAGAAAGAAAAGAAAAATAGGTAAAAGGAGAAAAAAAAAAGAGTAACAAGCATACAAGATTATACGAAGCATCTTTCCATCAAAGTAAATAATGTAAGAGGCAGATTAGCAACTGAATTACTTAAAGGAAAAAAAAATCAGTGCCGAGTGTATTTCTGGTTTTGAAATGCTTTGGCACATGGGCATTGTGGCCCCTTTAGGTTGAAGAAATGTATATATTATTTCTTTATTCTGTTTCCTCTCTCACTGAAATTTGGTCTGAGATATTTTAATCTTTAATCATGTTGCTCTCTTTCCTGTTTTTTTTCTGCAATTCAATTGGTCATGAAAACTTCTGCCAAGCCATTAAAAATACGAATGAGAAATAGAGTGCTAAATAATAACCAAATCTCAATATCTGCAGGTTTCTAGGAGTCATTAGGAGATATCAGTCAGATTCCACAAACCTGCAAAGTTTCTGACTGCAGATTTCTCAGTGCTATAGGGGCCCATGCAAACCATCCTCCCTGAAAATTAACCTCCCTGGGGCTTGAACTCAGCAAGACTTATCATCCCCTGTTAGAATGAAAGGGTTTGACACAACTGCAATATTAATAGATATCTTTGGGGGAAGGAAGAAAGGTGAGGGTGGGAGCCTACCTGTGAAGCTGGGGGCTGGCTTGCAGCTGCACGTGGGGTTAGTGCACACACTCAGCTACCACTGTGACATGATAAATCGTAACAGTTCAAAAAGAGAAAAACATAGGAGAGTCTTTCAAACTGATCCCTCGCGAGAAGTTTTTCACTATAGATATCTGTGGAGGTTTTGTCTATAGGACATCATAATAATGAATTGCAAGTTGGAAAAACGTAAGAAAGCCCTCCACCTGTTGGAGGTAAACCATGTCACATCTATGCAAACGTAGGAAGTGGCCAATGCCTGAGGCCAGAGGCGCCCACTAGAACAATGTTCTCCTGGGTCAAGCTGGATCCCTGCCAGGGTACCGCATCACCAAAGCCACTGGGGCACTAATTCTCCCAGGGAAAGAACTGGCAAGGCTCTGGCCCTATTTGATTCTTATTTGTCCACGTGGAGGAACTCTCTCCGACCCCTAGGGTTTAAATATCAAGCTGAACCTTTTTGGAATTTATCTTAGGCCTGATATCTGTGCTCAGGGGTTGACCCTCTGAATTCAAATCAGGGCTGTTCCCTGGCTCACAGCTCTAGCTCCAAATTCCTCAGGCTCAAAACCAACGAGAAAACAGATCTCCAGCATCCTTCTGATTTCGAAATTATTCAAACTGACAATAGATAAGAAACTGACAAGGAGGTCGGAAATTTTAATTTACATTGCTGTCTCTTTTTCTCTTCTACATAGCAGAGAACAGAGTACCTTGATTTCCTCACTTCTTCCAGTTAGACGCACAGCCCACAACGTTAATCAAAGGGTGTATGAGCTGGAGAGTAGAGGTGCTATTTAATCTGCTGGACCAAACGGCTTCCGAGAAGAGCACTTCCATTTGTTCTACACACAGTTCAGCTTAGTCTCAGCTACCCTCCACACAGGACCTCCACCACACAGCCTGAAAAATGTCCCATCAAACAAATGCTAAGGACGCTGGGGACTAGAAGGTTGAGACGAAAGGAGGTAAGTTTCTAAGTCAGAACTCCGAAATGCTGATGCTGCAAAGGGCATCTGGGATGACCAAGGCAACCTCTCATTTTAGAGATGGGGCCTACAGAAGGCAGGTGGCTAACCTGCTCCAAGGAAAGCAGCCAGCAAATGGTGACCCCTGGCATTGCTTACAAGTTCAAGTTTTTCCAGTACGTTACAGTCAAAAACGGCTTTGAGACACTGATGAAAGTTAGGCCCATTCCAGAAAAAAATAAAATAAAATAAAAATAAGCCACGTGCCTCCACACACATAAATGTTGGCATACAAATTCGGGGGTTCTCAGAGCCCCTGAAATTCATCGCTGGATGGTTAATGAGTCCTTAACCCCCAGGTTAAGAACTTCTGTACTGAATAAGCAGCTTTTCTCTGCATAAAGTGCTGCTTTTAATCTCTTTCAAAACTTATCACCTCCAGAATGTAAACTAGATTTAATGTTGTAATCTATAAAATTCTGGGGAAAAGCAATTCCAACAACTCAAAGAAATGATTTAATCTCTAATCAATATTTCCATATTTTTAACAAGTGTCAAGGAAAAAAATAGGCAAGAGAAATTTAAACCTACATGTATTGCACTACCGACTTCACATATGGACACGGAATATCTTTTCTCCTAATAAGGAGATGGCTCAGCAGTATTTAAATGATTCCTTATTCCAAGTCATATAAATATGCACCAGATGTATCTTTTGTAAATGTTATGTTTTTCAACTTCTCAGCATTTGCAAGTAGTTGAAAGCTATGTCAAGCATGCTTTAATGGGGCATAAAAGTGTATTGTATTCAAAGAGATAGCACAGCTCTGTAATAGGTGAAAATACAAATGTTGTCAATGGGTACATTTTCATTTTATTGATTTACACTGCATAACAGAATGCCCTGTATTCTTCTTTACATGCAAGTTCTATATCAATTGAAATATAAATAGATATAAAAATCATGCTTACATTAATGGATTCTCTAGGTGACAGAAAATTCAAAACACAGAATTTTATGGCTAAAAGGCAACTTAAAGATCAAGTACATCCCACACCCTGATTTTACAGATGAGAAAACTGAAACAAAGGGGGTTACAAGACGCAGCTGAGTCAGTGAGCTAGCTAGTCGCAACTCAGTTGAGGACAGATGAATTTATATGCCTTGAATATAAGGGACTTTACTGAACTCTTTGCAGGATCTGCCTCTTGACTACCTAAACAAAAAACAGAAGCAGAGAAAAACATATATCATTTATTGATTTTCTGGGGCCTCCTGGGAAGAAGCAGAATGTGATCTATATCTTGCAAACTGTTGAACGATCTTACGGAAGGTAAGTATGGGAAGTAAAATGCCAATTGCTAGCATTAAAGACTGTCAAAGAGTTTCATAATACTCTTTCTCCAATATAAAATTCTAATGGACTCGGGATTAGCTTTTTTATTGTGAATACAAAAGATGTCATAGTAAATTATCCTCTGCATATTTTTCGTTGAGGTTAAATGGATCAAAGATGTTTAGAAAATGTTTTCAACTCACATGCAATTGCTAATGCATCTTGAAAATAGTGTCTCTTTTTCTTTTTTAAAATAAAAGTTAACAAGATTGATACCTCATTGTCAAACTGTTTTTTAAATTTTTTTTTTTGTTTTTTTGGCATGGAGAAAGCAAAACTCTACCCCATGCTGTATTATGACTTTCTAACATCTCTGAGCAGAGCACAGCCCTGAATGGCATGCCTTCGTGTGTGTTCCCTCTACTCTGGTTCATGCCTCCCACCTGGACTTCTTTCCACCTTGTCTTTTCCTAAACTGCCTCAGAATCTTCCCTGGAATGAGGCAGCATGTCAATTAATTAATTAGATGAAAGAGTCATTTTCTGAAAGTCAAGTAACCTTTTCACTTCGACCTTTGCAAATAACATTTTGCGCTTTGGGGACCAGCGGCAGTAATGAAGATTTCATTTAAAATGAGATCATCACTGAAGTCTTTTCTAACTGTTGCTGTGAGTGGAGCACCTGTGTTTCTCAAAGTTCCTTAAGTAACTCAGTGTCCCCGGAAGCCCCAGACCGAATCCTGTATTTTCCTCTAACCAGGCGCAGCCTGCGCACTCCCTGCCCCCTGGTCACTGAGTGCAGGAGCAGGCACAGGAGTTGTGGCACGCCCCTAGGAGGCAAAACCCAGCTCAGAACCTGTGCAGCTGCATGGTTTCCTGGACAGGGCCAAGATCTAAGAGGATGCCTGAATGGGGGCCCTGCCTGTGGCAGGTGATGGGTTCACATGGCCCCTGTGTGGGAGCTGAACACAGAGGCAAGCAATCCAGCCAAGCCAGCCCCGTGGGCACTCCTACAAGTGCTGCCAGGATCCCTTACAGCCTTGAAACAGGGGCAACGTCAGGGGTAGGGACGTTGCTTCCAGTCAACAGGCTATTTTCTTCCCAGGGTGCGCACGTATAAAGAATCAGGCATGTTCCTCTATGCAAGAGAGTTTAGAAACACACATAAACACTTTTTGAGACCCTTAGAATAACCTACAATGTTTCGATATAAATGGAGCATCAAAAATTGTAACAATTATTTTTGGGTTAATATGGTGAGCCTTATTCTTTTCTCATGATCATGAGAGTCTGGGATACATTGCAAAGGATGTAGTTACAGTGTGTCTTACAAAGCCTATAGTAGCTTTATTTTAATGTGGGATGGGGGGTGGGAGTTGGTGAATAAGGGTGTATGCACCAAATGTCACAGGACTATTGGACAAGCTAGCAAAGATGTGGCCAGACCTGGGGAACTCCAAGAAGGGTAGAAACTAAATAATTAATAAACAAACAAATAAATAAAAATAAAAACTATAAAAGGGGCTGGCACTACGGCACAGTGGGGTAAACAGCCACACCTGCAATACCAGCATCCCATATGGGCACCAGGTGGAGTTCCGGCTGCTCCACTTCCAATCCAGCCCCCTGCTAATGTGCCTAGGAAGGCAGTAGAAGATGGCCCCAGTTCTTGGGCCCCTGCACTCACATGAGAGACCCAAAAAAAGCTCCTGGCTCCTGGCTTCAGATCAGCCCAGCCCCAGTTGTTTTGGCCATTTGGGGTGTGAGCCAGCAGATGAAAGATATCTCTGTTTCCTACTCTCTCTCCATAACTCTTCCTTTCAAATAAATAACTACATCTTAATAATAAAAAGAGTAGAAAGATCCCCACAGATTTGAAAAAGCAGTAAAGCACTACTGTCAAATGCACATTGTTGGATTTGGCATCCTGGCAGGGTGGGTCAAGCCACAGCTTGCGACACCTGACTGACAGCTGGAATCCTGGCTGTTCTGCTTCTGATTCAGCTCCCTGTTAATGTGCCTGAGAAAGTAGCAGAGAATAGCCCAAGTACTTGGGCCCCTGCCACCCATGTGGAAGACCTAAAAGGAGTTCCTGGGTCCTGGCTTCAGCCTGGCCCAGATATTGCTGTTGCAGTTATGGGGAGTGAACCAGTGAATGAAAGATCATTTTCTCCGGGCCGGCGCTGTGGCGTAGCGGGTAAAGCCACCACCTGCAGTGCCAGCATCCTATGTGGGCGCTGGTTCGAGTCCTGGCTGCTCCACTTCTGATCCAGCTTTCTGCTATGGCCTGGGAAAGCAGTAGAAGACAGCCCAAGTCCTTGGGCCCCTGCATCCATGTGGGAGACCTGGAAGAGGCTCCTGGCTCCTGGCTCCTGGCTTTGGATCAACACAGCTCCGGCCATTGTGGCCAGTTGGGGAGTGAACCAGCCAATGGAAGACCTCCCTCTCTCTCTCTCTCTCTCTCTTTCTGCCTCTCCTTCTCTCTCTCTAACTCTTTCTAAATAAATAAATGAAATCTTTTTAAAAATTAGGTTTCTCTCTGTCTCTCCTTCTGTCATTCTGCTTTTAAAAATCAATCCTTTTGGGGCCGGCACTGTGACACAGCAGGTAAAGCTGCTGCCTGCAGTGTCGGCATCCCATATGGGTGCCAGTTCAAGACCTGGCTGCTCCTCTTCCCATCCAGCTCTCTGCTATGGCCTGGGAAAGAAGTGGAAAATGGTCCAAGTCCTTGGGCCCCTGCACCCATGTAGGAGACAGTGCAGCTCTGGACATTGTGGCCATCTGGAGAGTAAACCAGTGGATGGAATACCTCTCTCTCTCTCTCTCTCTCTGCCTCTCCATCTCTGTGTGTAACTGTGACTTTCAAGAATAAATCTTTAAAAAAAATCCTTTCATTTAAACAAAAAAGCACACTGTCTTGAACTGACAAGACCCAAGTCCAGAACCTAGTGCCACCATTGCAACAGGTGACACCTGACAGGTTAAGAGTCCATCTGCATACCTGGGCAGGCTTATCTGTGAAACCTAGACACAAACTTCACCTTAGATGGTGGTTAGATTCTCAAAGAAGATAATACATATATATGTTTCAACAGCTGGTACACAGTAAGTCCTGAGTAAAACTGCAGTATCATTATTATTGCCATCGTCGTTATTGTTAAGGAACTTCTCCTTTGAGTCATTATGTTTGGAATAAGAAATGTGCTGGGAAGAGCCCCCTATTTCTCATGTCCACATCCCCAGTGATGGTGCACATGCTGCTGAATCCTGGTGCACACGTCTCCCTCCATCCCACTGAGCAGAGTGCCCAGGGCCCAGCTGCCACCCGACTGCCTCTGTCATAGCAGCTTTCCCGGCCAGCCACCTGCATCCTTCAGCGCGGCCACCTTGCTCTCGGGGCAGCCAAGGCCAGCAGGAATGTTTCTAGAAGGGGCTGCAGGGATATCTCCCAGGTGACACTCCCAGCCCTCCTCTTTCCCAATTATTACCAGGACAATGGAATCACTCTGAGTTCCCTAGGGGGCACAAAGGGGAAATCCCACCAAACTGTAAAGTGATGGTGCAGAGGTGTGTGTTGTCGCAGGAAACAATTCTCCATGAAGAACATGGCTATGCTGTCACCAACACACAACAACCACGGGTGGCACAGAGTTTGCCTCTTCAAAATATCACCTTCCTTCTACCCCGAACACCCCAGCCCTGGTCTTCTCAAAGTTTCTTCAGAGCCTAGGAAAAGACACTCAGTGCTTTTTCAGCCCCTTCAATATGTAACATCTTTAAAGTATAAAGGTTGGCACAGGAAATCTAAAACTGGACAAACAAATCTAGATTCAGTTCTTCATGAAGGGCGCCCTTAGAAAAATGTATACAATTGTTTTTCCTCTCCAAATGCCACTGAACTGCAGCGGGGAACTCAGCTTGTTGGCCCAGAAGGTTCTGCCCTCTGACTTCTAAGACCCAGAGTGCACTGCAGGTGTGTGGCCTAGGGCCTGTGCTGTTCTGTGAGAGAGAGGAACTTTCTAGAACGTGTACTGCCACGGCCCTTCCTGGCACACACACTCAGTAGGAGCTGGCTGACCCTGAGGCCCAGCTGGCCCTGTGGCACAGGGGTGTGGGTGGGAAAGAAACTGGAAACCTCGGAAGGCCAATGCTGTTGGAAGGGGTTTTCCCATTGTTAGCCTCCTTCTCATCCCCTGTGTCCACTTGAAGGGCACCTCATCCCCCAGGCCTCATCACACACGAGGCCTTAATTTCTGGCGGAAGCGGTGGCTCGGAATGCATCGAAGACAGCATCATGTTGGAGAGGCCTTTTGTGCTTCTCTTAAAGAGCATTTCAAAAAATTGCATCACAACCGCTTTTGACGTCTTGGTGTGTTCTTGTTGGTGGTGGTGCTGCTGCTGCATTTTCCTTTCTCCCTTTCTGGACTCTGAGTCCTGAGTTAAGGGCAGTTAATAGCAGCCAGCCCTGATTGGCCAACATCTGTTTCTTTATAGGAACCTTACTTGCCAAGTAGCTGGACAGCAGTACCCATTTGGTATTCACGGGAAGTGCTCGCCGAACAATAATGACAATAATTGCCTCTGATTCTTGTGTTTACAACACTGCCAAAGTATCATTAGGGCCTTATTTATAGATAATAATGCTTATTAATCACAAGTATTTGAATTTTGGAATGTATTAGATTAATATTCTTTTGTACCTCAGTTCTGTACTAATGCTGTGAAAGACATTTACTGAATGCGACTCATTGGGAATGCTTATTTGGAGCTGCAAAATAATGTGTGTAATTTGCAGGTGAAAGATAAAGAAATTACATGGCTACCTCACCACGGCCTTGACTGAGATCCACGGCCGTGGGGAAGTGGGCTCTACCTCTAAACTGAGAAAAGAAACAAAACAAATATCCCTCTAGGAATTAATTTTTAGAAAATCTCATAAATAACCTATGCCAAGAGAAATTCCTGACAACAAGTCTGCTATTTTTGTTTGGCTGTAAAACTTCCTTAGATGCTATCCTTTTATTGAAAAGGGCCTAGAGTGAGAAACGGTGATTCTGCAACAATCTCATAAGGTATAAGCTTCTGAAGCTTCAGTGAAAGACCAAATAGCAAAAGATGACCAGTGGTTGTAACCATCGGAAATACAATCCTGGGTCTAAACGGCCAACCGTTAAAATCCTTTATTCATGCACTCAGTAATATCTTTGTGTTTAATTCCTGTATGAGCAAACATGAAAGCTATGAATGCATCTAGAAACTGGAATCATTATACTTTTCAAAAGATTATCACACTTTTTCTAAGTTCAGTCGAGAAACACAGCTTCTGTTAGTATAACAAAATGACTTTATAAATAAGTAGAAAACATTACTAGCCCATAATTTTCACTTAGCCACTCTCTCCTGAAATTACAGCAAAAGTGAGTCAGCAATATTTTCTTTTCACCAGCATACACTTTCATTTATTCTTGGAGATGTATGCTTTATGTGTTAGAATGATTCTTGCGCTTATTTAACTGGATGGATGCAAAACAAAGTGACAAAATTTTATAGATATTTTTGAGAAAGACAGCAAAGTTTATTAATACAAGGAGACTTCAGAAAGTTCATAAAAAATGTGTATCATGAAAAGACTATATATAGATTTCAAAAATATTTACCAAAATAAACTTTGATTCTTTTCACTGCATTTCTCCACAGAGTTTTTGAGGTGCCCTCTTAGAAAACCCGTATGCTCTTTTGAAAAGAATATTTATTTGCAACTCACTATCTTTTTAAAAAGTGCCTGTAATTAATGTTTACAAATGGTCTTTAAAGTAAACGCGAATCATGTTCAATTTTATCCTACGCTCCCAGAGACAACTTTAAAACAGTCTGTGGCCTAATTGCCACCTGCAACACTTAACCTTGTCTTCTCTCATTCTCTCAACCCCACAGAAAGTGAAGGGACAGCACCTTTCAATCCACCAAATTACGCTGAGAAAATTGTCCTCCCGAAAACACCCTTGATGATTGGTACAGCAAACGTGTCCAAGACAGAGCACGCATAGGAGACAAGATCGTAATTCACTCAACGTAGAATGCTAACATTTCAATCCATTGTTAAATGTAAATAACTTTACTGATCCCAGTTGGACTATTTAACATTAATTTTAAAGTATTTTATAATATGTGCATGTGTCTCCTCTCCTGGGGCAGAGTAGGAAGGTGAACAATTATCTAATAACTTCAATCACTGTACTTAGCAAAACCTGGCAAATCAGGCCCCTCAACTCCCCTAATTTTTAAATCTGGAGTAAATGTCTTCACCCCTACAATGACCCCAACTGGAATTCCATTCAGATGCTGGTATCCAGCTCTCTTACACTGCGAGAATAAGGAATCAAGCACTATCTTGCAGAATTAGCCCATTTCATACAAACTGGACAATCACAGGTTATCTAGATTATCCAAATGTCGCCGTTATTTTTTCTCAGGCACTGGAAGGGAGGGCTGCAAGGCCTGAATTATCCAAATAAATAGTTCAAAGCTCCCGTTTACTTTGCCTTTGGTAGACATTGCCTTACTCTCGCTTTAAAAGATGCTGGTAGTCGTGTGGGGGAAAGAAAGATGTTTTGAGGCAGCACAGGTATTTCCCAAGCATACTCCATGTGCACCACCGATAGTGTCTAACCACTGAGCCACAAGACTGCACATCCTCCTTGAATGCCTCTCTCTGATCACTATAAACAGGCTCACCAACCTTCTTACAGATGCAGGCTGGGGAGCAAAGAAAGCAAGAAAAAGGGAGAGGGGCGGGCGGGGGAGAAGGTGGGGGGGAGGGGAGGAGGAGAGAAAATGATTAGTCTAGGAAGTTGGAGTTTAACTTTGAGGGTACTGAAAGATGATTCACTATGAAAAACGGTTTGACAGAATAACTAGTACTTGACCAGCATCCCAGCAGTTTTCGAAGAGCCTAGTTGGATATGAAACTTGAGATCTGTCAACATTTTATAGCTGCCCTGATTTAATAAGCATTTTTCCTTCTTTTCTTTAACTGCCAAATTTTTAATGAAATTGAATCTTGGATGCCTACATTCTGGGGAGCTTTATTTGCTATGTTATAGTTCTGTCTGCTTTTAGGCCACAGAATGCCGAAGGATGCATTCTTACAAAATCTTTCTGCACGTGTAATTTGAGCCTACTAAAATAGTCCTTTTATCTACTTCATTAATTAAATCGGCAGAAAATATTATTTTACAATTTTGTACTGAGTGACTCTTCAATCACATTTTTGAGTGCATATTGTACATTTTAACTCATTATACAGCCTATATGTCTCTTCATATCACAATATAGCCTCAGAGTTAAAAAAAAAACTTTCTAAAATAAAAGACTAACTTATTCTTGCAAGTTGATCTTAAACCCCAACTACAGAAACATGTTTTTACCACTTTCCTATTAGCAGCCTTTAAAAAAAATCCCTTTCATCATTTTAACTTCAAACTACTTAAGAGATTAAGAAGCAAACCTCAAAAAGTATTTGAGCTCAAAAATGAATTTTTATTTTCACAAACCTTTCACTAATATTTAGATACCACCAATGAGTTATCAGTCTTTCAAATACTCTTCTGGAAATAAATAACAATAAATTTACATGTGAGGATAAATGTCACCATAGACACACATTTCTCAGGAAAGAAATATACATTTATATTAACATAGAAAAGCAAACAAGATATTTTATAATATCAGTAAAAATAACTCTCAATACATCAGAAAGCACCTTTTATCATAGTTTTCAAAAAAAAAACTTAAAAAGTTTATCATTTTAATTCGTTTATCAACTAGGACAACCAGCTTTTAAAGGATAAAATCCAGGTAAAACATTTCTTTACATTTGCCCAGCACAAATGAGTATTTGGACTCTAGCCAATGAATGCCAATGTATTCATTTTAACTGCAATGCTGATTTTAACCAAAAAAAAAAAATTTGAAAATCCAAAGATTCAAAATATCACTTAATTGAATGTCATCCCATATTATTTAAATCATTTCAAGTATACGTATACACTTATAATTTGCTTTTACATTTCAAATTATCACTAGACTACTGTAACTGTTCTAATGCAGATAGAGACCTATAAATTTAACTACTTAAAAATATTTTTCTTTACAGTAGAATGGAAAATGAAACTACTACTCTTTTCCAGTGCACCCAGAATTTAATTTTCATTCCCTTATTATAGTATGTAGTGTGTGAAAGAAAGACAAAAAATAGGTACCCGACTTTCGTAGAGTTTTTATGCTTTAAATGTGCAGTTTAAAGTATGCCACAGTTTTTATTTTAGGTACAACAAATTATTTAAGTTCGTAGTACTTTCCAATAAGGTGTGCTTAAAATAATACTACGAGTCTAGTATTTACTGATTTCTGTGGTGTTCTCTAAGTTAGAACAATTCCGTTTTCAAAAGGAATTTGGAAAAAAAATTCTCAACATGAGTAAGATTTACTTGCTTCCTCTTATTTGCAGACTATCTGCTATAGAATGTATTGTTAATGGTAGAAGTTCAGTATATTACACATGGGCATGTTACACGCAAATGTCTTCAGTTGGGGTATGTATATATTTTGTTATGTTCTGTACATAAACATCTACCCTTGTGCATATGTATATTTACATCGTGTATAAATATGTGTAGTATATTACCAAACTGTACTATACTTCAGGGGGAGGAGCTTGTAGGCACTGCCATACAATATTTTAGTTAACTGTGCGCTGAGTAACGTTTGCGAGGAAGGTAATTAGGTTGTGCTCTGCTTTCTGTTGCTCAGGATCCCAGACGCAGCTCCTTGCTGCTTTCCACAAGGCGAGTTTTTTAAATTTTATGTTAACATATGCTTTAAATAAATAAAAGTGATACCCTCCCCTTCACCTTCCCCTCTCTTAGGAAGTCCTATGGGCAAACAGCTTGATAAATAATTCAAAGAGAAGCTAAACTTTGATTCTAAAAATAAAAGCTCATCCATTGAAACACTCACATTTTACCATTAACATCCTTTGTTAAAATGTAGCTGTCTATAAATCATCATCTGCAAAGGAGGAGTTGAAATTGCATCAAGATACTGGCTGGTGAGGGCCTCTTGAGGCAACCACTGAGTGTGCGCAAATGTCACTCCCAACCTTTCTCTGGGCCAGGAGGTCTTATTAAAAATTAAGGTTAACAGTAAAACCATCTAATATTAATAAATCCAAGACGCAAAAAAAAAAGCATTCTAAAGAAGCTGCCAAATTATTGCAAACCCTCAGATGCAAATATGTAAAGCCAGAAAGAGAGCAACAACAAAAATAATAATAAAACACACAGAAAGGGTGTTTTTCAAAACGCTCTGAATCCTCAGGTTATCAAAAATACACACTTTGGCAACCAGAGCTTCAGGGAAGGAGAGAAATGTTCAGACTCAACTTGGACATCTCTTCCTGCTTCCCCCTTGAGAACTAAGTTTGCACAGAGAGGGAGTTTCTGGTTAATGTTTTAAGGAGGAATTTAATTCGGCCCAAGTTTTCCTCTGCTAATCTTGCTTTGCTTGTGCAGAGATAAGCGAAGTCCCTGTTCTCTGTGGGACCATGGAACTCACAGAGAGGGGAGAAGGGGAGTTCATTATTCAAAACTGAAAAGGTAGAAGTGACTTTGCTGTGCCTCATCCCAACTTCCCATCCCTGGAAAAGCACCAGGAAATCGGACCGGCGCACCACAGGACCACAACTGTCCACCTAAGACATCCACAAAGTGGTCAGCAATTGGTTCCTACTGCTTCCCTATTCCTCCGAGGAGAAAAACAGTCCATATAGCAATTTGTAAGGCCAAGACAGAAAAGGGACACGCAAGTCCCCAGCCCGTGGCTTGCTGGCGCATGCAATCCAGGCTACAGAGCGCAGTGCCTGGTGGAAGCGCTCGCGGTAGCATTTCCCAACCCACGCTGCCCTCCTCAGCCTGCCCCTGGCTCACGTGGGGCAGGGTGGCCATGAATATTCCCGGACCGCAAGGGGGATCTCTTTGGGAACCTGCCGGGCAGACCAGCGAAAGAGGGAGACTCAAGGGGAGAGATCCGGGAGTGGAGGTGGGGGGGGGGGGGACTAATAAGCTCTTGAGCTGCAGATTTCGATCTCCAGGCTGAAAAGGATACGTTTGCACCAGAACCTCCTGGAATGCCTTCTGCCCTGCCCTGCGCGCGCACCGCACTCACACGCGCACACGCCCTAGCACACGCACGCTGCTCTTGCTCTCAGACGCTCTTCTCGCCAGACCCAAGGGGAAACACGGCCCTTTGAGGCGCGCTCGCCGAAGGTGAGGCGGCTCGGGCCCGCCCGGCGCCTGGCGCAGCCCCTGCCAAAGCACACAGTGCGCCCATTAGGGCTCCGGAGCGCGCGAAACGGGTGGGGGGCGCGTGGCCCGGAGGCTTCCCGGCGCGGACAGGAGAAAGGACGGGCGGGGCATGGGTAACGGGGGTGACGCCGGCTGCCCCCCAACAGTCTCCGCGCCCCCCTCGAGGGCCCTACTACCTCTCCCCTTCCCGCCCTGCCACTGCGCCGCCGCCAGGGGCTCATGCTTGGAAAGGGAACGGAGCTCCGGAGCCGCCGCGGATGCTGCGGGGCGCCCGTGCGTGTGTGTGCCGGAGGAGCTTGGATGTGGGCCGTGCGGGGACCCCACCACGGGGCCGGAGCACCAGCACGGGCTCTCCCGGCGCGCGCCTGCAGAGGGCGCCCCGCAGGGCCCCCCACTGCCCGCCTCTGGGCGGGAGGAGGGGCTGGACTGAGAACCCAGACGGTAGCCGGTTCCCTCCGCGCCTCTCAGGGGGGTCGGGCGCAGCCCTGGGGCCGGAGCTCACCCGTAGTAGGACCGGGACGGCGTTGTCACACGTGTCACTGGAGAGGGCCTGCGTGGCGTCACGGTCCGTTCCCCGCGGCTGGCGGAGGCCTCGCGGTGGCAGGGTGGGGGCTTTGCCTCTTGGCTGGGCGGCTTTGCGTGGCTCAGTCATTCCCACGGGGCTGGGAGGGGGAGCTGTTCTTGTCTCTCCTCGCAGAGCAGCGCTAGGCGTCGTCGGAAAGTTTCCTACCACTTGGGGGACGCAGGCGGATCGAGGGCGAGCCACTGCTTCCTGGCTGGGCTGGCCAGAAAGTACGAGAAGTCTCGCCGGCCAGACGCGCCCTGGGCTTTACGCAGCAGTCACCCTAAACGCACACCCCCTTCGCCAGCCGAGAGGGCCACGGACCCGAGGCCGCCTAAGCAAAACGGCCCCGTGGACGTGGGCTGCGGGACCCGGGGATCCTACAGGAGCGACCCGGGCTCCCCGGTCCCTCACCCGCACCCCTCGGCTTCCAGCTCAGTGAGTTGCCCATCCTGCAGCTTCGCTCCAAGGGGACAGTCGGGGCACGGTCCCAGAGAAGCAGAGCTCGCAACCTCGCGGGGCCCAGGGGGTCTGCAGACTCCTTCTACGGAGACCGTCCTTTGTGAAGCTCCGGACCCTGCAGTGGCTGGGCCAAGTGAGCCCGCGGGTCGTGGCTGCTCCCCCGGACCCGCGAGGCCGGAGATGCACGGAATCCTTGTTTCTTTCTTTCTTCCTTTTTTTTTTTCTTTAAAGACCCACATGTTGTAAATGTGAGATTTTTATCAGGCAGCACCGATGACTTAAAGCGTTCCGTTTCTCTGCGATCCAATTTTATTAGGATTTACTCTCATTTGTGCTGAGCTTCTCTGGGGAAATAATGCTTTGATTAATGTAATCCTGGCCCGGGATCCGCCACATGCCCCGCGACCCGCTCCCAAGAGAAGGGGCCTGTTTGACAAACAATAACAGAGCAGCAACTCTTACAATCTGCCCACACCTTTGCGGGGTGGTTGGGGACAGGGTGACGCGTTCTCCCGCCGCCAGCTAGATGCGGTAGCGAGAGCAGGGAGCGGGCGCTGCGCAGGGCCAACTTCGCAGACGCGGAGCCGCGGGGTCCACAGGGAGGAGCCCCGGCCGGGGGCGGGGGGCGCGCGTGGGTGCGTGGGGGGCATCGAGCGGCTGCTCTCTGCTTGCTCCAGGTGTCTGCCTCTTTGTCCCCGCCACAGGCCTCCGCGGCGGGAACCTGCGCGCTGCCCGTGGGCAGCCCCCAGACCCAGGAATGCGTCCACAGCGCCCACCCGCGGCCCCGAAGCGCTTCGGAGAGCGATCTTAGGGGTTAACCAGCCCCCGACCTGAGAGGCACCCAGCCGGAAGCCTGGACCAGGGGACCCCAGTCCGCCGGTTTTCCCCAGCCGGACCTGCTATGTGTTTATCCCTCCGTCCCTCCATCCCCGCAAGCCTACATGCATACAAAACAAAATGTGCAGATGCGGGCCACCCCCCCTCCAAGAGCTGCGCCGCGCCCTCGCTGTGGGCTGAGAGCGGGCGCCCCCTTCCACCTCTCCCTCCACCCGCGCAGCCCCGGCCCCCTCCCCGAAAGGAGAACAGCTCAATTACGAAAAGGAGCGAAGGAACGAAATCCCAGGCTCAGAAGCACCCGCCAAGGCTTCTTCGGTCCCCGCGCCTGTCGCGCAGTCCCCACCCCCACCGTCTCCAGCTCGGGGAGGGCGGGGACGCCGCGGGACGAGGGGTCCTGCCCTGCTCCGCTGGAACAAAGCCCGCCGCGGGAGCCCGCGGCAGCGCACCGAGCCGGTGACAAAGGCGGGCTGGCAGCGCCGCGCTCCAAGCCTGCGTGCGCTCCTGCGGCCCCACGGGAAGCAGGCCCAGGAGACGGGGTGCGATTTGCACCCGGGCCGTCCAGGGCCAAGGCGTCTCGCGCCTGTGTACTCAGTGACCTGGGAGGGGGTGACTCAGCGTTCATCCTTTCCCGCATCCCCATCTCGCTCTCGCTCTCGTCCTCAGTCTCCTCCATAGCTCCCTGCTTTTTTTTTTTTTTCTCCACCTCACTCCTTTTCCCTCACCCCTTCTCATTTTGCCCTTTTTTACCTCTCTCCCTTTTTCCATAGAAAAGCAATGCTAATTCAACTTCTGAAGGCCTCTCTGGATGTTCAAATAACAGCCAGCAAGACTGCTGGGCAGTGCTGGGGAGAGAGGGGGAGTGCCGGGATCCTTCAGATTTTTATTATGCAAACCGTGCCCTAAATAAACTGCTTTAGGATGCGGTCGGTCGCAGGGAAAAGAGTTTGGCCCAGGGACCCCCACAAGTCGTGGTTGATTCCTGAGAAGCCCGCAAGTCACCAGTGTGATGGAGTCACCCTGACGCTGTGGACTGGGGGGACCTGGAGCGCTGAAGCCCCCCCACCCCACCCCCACACACACAACCTTTCTGGGGAAAGTTGTAATCTTACTTTCTACTCCTGAGAAAGAATCGCTAGACAAATCCCTCCAATAAAGTTGTCGTAGTTTCAGATTTAGGGTACTTTAATTGTGTTTTTTTCAAATGAGCTTTTCCTTGTTTTTATCTTGTGAATTAGAGGGAATACAGCCCACCCCATTTGGAAAATATATGCCTTGACTTCGGGAGGCATTTTGCAGTCCGGTTTAATACTAAATGAACATTTGACATCTATCAAGTGCCACTGTTAGCCAGGAATCCTCCCATTTGGGCTTTACAGGAGGTACCCAGGCTCCCTACAGAAAATGTGGAGAGAAGAGAAGGCATGCAACACAGTATGGGACACGTAACTTTTAACCCGGGACTAATAAGCCCAGGATGCACGAAGCTGCAGCTACCAAGGTCACTTCCATCTACCGCCAGACTGGAGTGCTGAAATTATATTGCGGCAAGCCCTGGAACATCTGAAGTACTGTGTGTCAATGAATGCACTTGGTACTGTATTTTAACAGGACAACAATAGCCATCCTTTCTTGAAAATACCCCAGAGGGTGGGCATCAGGGTGGGCGAGGGCCCCCGGGGGGAAGGAATGGAACAATGGTGTAGCAAACAGCTCATTCGAGGGAGAGGAGACACTGCAGATGCACTGCTGGGGAGAAGTGCCGAAAAGAGCAACCTTCAGCCTGATGTGCTACAGTCTGCACCCAGCTCCTCAGACAATAGATAAGTTCAAATGTCAAAAAATGTAATAATTAAACAAACAAAAAAACCCAGAGGTGCCAAGGTATAGGAGTTGTTTTCCAGAATGCCATAGTGACTCTTTTATGCACATCCAGATTACCGGGTTCAGATCCAGAAAGTAAATGCTGTAAAATGTACCTCAAATGTTTGGTATAGGGAGTGTCCCCCAAAGAGAGAGCAGCTCCATCCTCTTAAGACCACCACAGGCTCGAAAATCCCAATCACCCCTCTGCTAAGGCTGAGTTAGTATTTCTGGGTTTTGTTTTACACACACACACACACACAGAGAGAGAGAGAGAGAGAGAGAGAGAGAGAGAGACCTGACCTTGGGGATTATTTTCTAGGTAGGATATACCCACATTTTTGGTTAATCATCATCAACACCATCATTTTGGTCAATTAGCTGGGTTACCTAGTTCTATGGAATTTAAATTTCATGAAGGCCATTACAGTGGGGGGATAGGGGCAGAAGGTGGTAAGGGGGGCATGCGAGAATAGTCCAGGACACTATGTCAGCTCCTGCTTCCCTGGCGATTGGGAGCTTTCATTACCAGGCTTATCAGTTGCACAGATGCAGCTAGAGTGAGCAAACTGTTGGAAATGGGGTCATTTTAAAAGCATACACTCAATTACTAACTTACTGTGCCTTCTGGATTTATTTTCCAGAATCTGAAATGTCCTGTAGTTTAAAGCTGCCCTATACGTCTCAGAAACAAAGCTCCTTACTTTAGGTTGAGAAATCATAGTTTCTTTGCATTTATAATTAGTCCTTCAAATGCACCTTAAAAAAAAAAAACTGAGTGCTTGCCCCTTGCCTAAAGATCAGAGAAATCAGTTATCAAAGTGATAAAAAGAAGTGGGAGATGAAACCATGGATATGCCTCAAAAAGAAAAAAAAAAAAAAAACTTAGGAAGACTAAGAAACTACTCACCCACTGCCAGGAAAACAGTCTTTTGCACCCAGAAGCAAGGGCTGAAGAGCCCTTCCCTTTGCATGTAACATGCAATGTGGTTTGGGAAGTATGCTTAACATTTTAATTTGTAAATGCTAATGGCCAGTGTGCTTGCAAACTGCCGTGGTATCAGAACACCTTCCCATTCTGCAAATGAGTAAATATCCACGGTGTGTTTTGTACATTTGACCCAGGTAATGTTCTTCATTCTTTCATTTGGCACAAGCAATTTCGCCATCCCCAACAATTAAAAGTCTGTAACTTTGCCCAGCACTTTGGATCTTAATTCATACCCGGCTTGATCGTTTCCACCCCAAATCATTACAGAATGCCAAAGCCATCTCTATAATACATTCGTTTATCTCACATTAACTTGTTGCTTTACTCAGAATTCTTATTTTCTGTTTCTTTACTTTAAGGGACCTAACACTATAGAAATCACAAGGGGCAACCATTTCTTTTCTTTCTGTTTTTTAAAGTATATTTGCAAAAAAGAACAAAGAAAACAAACAGGAACCTAGACAGTAACAATCAGATCTCATGAAAATCAACACAAAAAAATGTGCTGTGAATATATATAATGATTGCTTCTCCAGGATTTTTGCAAAATGTCTGGCAGAATAGGAAAGTTTTCCTTTCCCTTTATGAATTCTCAAATGCACTAGCAGCCCTGGGCATGGAGAGTAGCCTAGAGCTTTAAGACACTCACCCGGTGCCTGTGGCTCTCCCCTAAGAAGTCTTTTGTCTGAAATGTCCAGTGAGCTGAAGAAAAGCAAGTTTGGGTTCAAATGACAGTTTTCTCAATTCTCCACTTTGTTTTATTAGCGCAAACCTGACAGTACATTTCCTTACTCTCACTGTGAGAGCTCAAGGGCGAATTAAAACGTGTTTGAGTGTGTCTCCTTTGCTTATGTTATTCCCATAATCTTTCCACCAGCCCAGATTCAATACCAGTCCAATTCAAACCATGATGCCCTAAAGTTAGTTTCAAAGAAAAACTTGTCACGCCTGGAACCCGGTAGTCGTGGAGCTGAATTAGAGAGGATAAGGTGGCTGAGGCCCCTGGCAGAGGAACGTGCCCCCTTCCCAAAGGGCGCTGGGACACAGATACAGGTGCGTTCAGCCGCTGAACCGTGGAAGCTGCTTCTTGCTATAAGTCACTAGTGGCTTCCCTTTCAGAGTCATGCGCTCTGAATCTCCTTGGGAAAACGACTGGAGACAAACTAATTCCTCAGAACCACTCAGAATTTGCCCTTCACTATTTTAGGAAGTTTTCTCCCATATCTTTTTTCAGCCTTTACCCCAATAAAGTTCAGTCTTGGCTGGCAGGATCTAAAAGCCTTTGGGCTGACATTGTGCTCTATTGAAACTTTCTCATCAACTGGGCTAAGTAATCTTGTACTAAAAAGTTTCAAGCCCAGTTACCTCTAACCTTTGGCTATTTTCTATTTTCTTTTCCCCATGGAGCCTTTCACAGAGAAATACAAAAATCTTCCTCAACCTGGAGCAGCTGCCAAGAATGAAAGTAGATACTAAATATCAAACGGAGTAAAAGAGACCCTGGGTGCTTTCACTAAATCTTTCGGACTTTTGAATATTACTCAGAAGTCAAAGTATGGGTCAGGTTGATGAAGGTTCGTTATTTAATCTTAAACCACGTTTTGTTTTCTTGACCATTTCCAAAAAGAAAAAAAAAACAACCTAAAAGGTAGCTTTTAAGGAGCCTGTACACACTCTTAATAATTTTTTAAACAACAGTGTCCTTGCTTTCTCAGCCCATTTCTGCTTTCCAGCCATCTACACACTTTACTGAAAGAAATGGAGCAACCGTTCAACTGTACTTCTTTCTGGACCATTTCACAGACACGGGCGGTGGGGGTGGGGAGGTCATTGTCCTATTTTAAAACGCGGTGTTACTCAATGAATTCGCTCCTCATTGTGACCAAGCACAGAAAGGTAGGGGTGTTTTTTTCCTTTGGCAAGTTTGGGAGAGCAGATTTGCAGCTACATTTCGCTCAGGACCAGCTACGACGAGTCAGTGCGCCCCCTGCTGACAAATCCACAGTGCTACTCCGGAGCAAAGTTTATTTTGTTCAGTAAACCGTGTCATATAAAATTAACAACAACCAATAAAATTAGCTTATACGTTTCAACTGTAAAAAAAAAATCCAAAACAAAATAAAGCTAGTTTTAGTGGCACTAGGAGTCTCTAGTTTGGCTTCTTCTCTTTGGCTGAAGCCAGGTCCTTTTATGTAACGCCCAGTGCACAAACATATAGCTTAATGTGACTAGTGTTCTTCCTTTTATTTCTTTCTCTATGGCAACCAATATGCTCTGCTCAGAAATGTTCCCCATCAAGGAAACAAATGATCTTCAGGGAGCAGCTCTATATGGCATCTGGTCCAATGGCGCACACAGAGTTAACCCCACTCAAAAGCGAGGCTGCCAAGCCGATAAACAAGGAGTGGAAAACCGGCGATGCTAACCCCCTTCCCCAGCTGAAACCCCTTCCTGCCTCCTTACAAACCATTTCATTGATTTGGCATCCACTGTTTCCAAATAAATGACCGATTCCAAATTGCAAGGTGTGACGCCTTACCAAAGCGTAATGAAATTCCAGCCATTGGACCCTCCTCCCCACCCCCACCCCCCTCACCCCATATGCGGCTTCCTTTAAGAGAACAAAACCAAGAACCATTCAAAGTCCTCTCCGGCCTATTGCACTAAGGTAAGCCGCTCACCCGGGCCCAGACTTGGCCTAGCGATTTCCTCCAGCCATATTTATCTCATTAACTGCACCTCGGCCAGTCACTACACCCTGCATTTGCACAAAAGCCAGGCACAGGCACAAGGAAGAGGCAAGTCAGGCTGTCAGAAAGGGAAAACAAAGTAAAATCCAGTTCTGCCCGCTCCAGTGCCGGCCTCCAGTGGGAGTCAAGTGTGGGATGTCCTGGTTAGTTTTGATTGATCACCCTCTTTCAGGTGGGTTTTCACTACCGCCTGCTCCCCAGACGCAGCATTAACTAGGGGTGCACCGACTTCCTGCTTCTCCCTCGCTCCCTGGCTTCCTCCTTCCCCGGCTCTCTCCCCTCCCTGGCCAAGCCCCCCCATCACTCAGTCCCTCCTGCTCCCAGCACGAGTCCCCCCACCCACCCCGGCACCGGTGGGCAAAACACAGTTCCCCCACATCACCACTGTCTAGAGGAGGAGGGTGCTCTTCTCCCTAGTCCTGACTTGCTAGGGGAAAAAAAAATACAAGACCAAGAAATATTTATATACTGTGTGCTTAGTAATCACTTCTTTGCAGGGCTTTTTTTTTTTTTTTCTCACGATCAACAATCAAAATTAATAGCACTCTTCCACCCCCCTCCTCCCCTCCCCCAAAAGTAGAAGTGCCTTGCTCTGTGGAGCTTGGACCGGGTCCATCTTTTTATGTAATATTTCAGCAGGGTTGGCTTTTTTACTCACCCCCCCAAACACCTTCCCTCCCTTCCTTCAAGCAGTTGCTCCCTAAGCCTTCTCTTGTCCTGAGTACTGAGCAGAAGCTCCCCAACCTGCACCAACACAAATAAATATAAACTGCAAAGGAGTGGAGGCAGAGAAAGGCAAAGCCGGGATAGAAAATGAAAAGCACTTACCGAGCAAACTTCCAGTGTTAGATTTTAAAATAAAAGAAGGTTGTTTTTTTTTTTTAAATAAAGTGACTGGGGGAGGGGAGCCGAGGGAAAGACGTATTCTCAACTCTTCAGAACCACGCATCCTTAGCCTTCCCTTCACACTGACTCCTCCAAGCCCGGCTCTCCACTAGTCTATTATTTTCACCAAAATATATGAAAATGTATGCAAATGAAAATCAGCACTAACTGTTCTCCCCTTGTTATATACTTTGGATTTTTTTTTCTTCTCCAGACAAAACAATCACACTCGGCAAAGGGAGGGGGCGGATGGGGTGGGGCGGGAAGCAGGGTTGGGGTGGGGGGAGGCTGGGGAGCGGTTCCAGAACTAAGTGCGGGGTGGGGGGGGGGGAGGGGAGGGAGGAAGAAGGGGCTCGACCTCGGAACAGAAGCGCAGTTCTGCTCCGGAGGAGCACGGCGTTTTGGGGGGCTTCCCACCCCAGCGCACGCTCCCCTCCTTGCAAAGAAAGGAAGAAAGTGGATCTGGTAGCAAAGGCGTTCTCAGGTTTCACCAGGCCACCTGAGACTGCTTTTGAAAGCGTGCACTGTGAAATTCATAGCGGTAATTTAGACAAAATCCTCACTGTATATTAATGAAAGGCGGCCCCGTGGCTCTGTTCCTATCCTTTCCCATTCAGTGTAAACAAAACCACGAGACTCTCTCGGTTTTTTGAGCCGGATCCAAGCAAAATCGGCAGGAAAGGCAAACACGGGGCGCTGGCACCGACTAGTCAAGCGCCTGCACCTGGAGAGCTCAGATTTATTCAATGAAATCTGTGTTTCATCTTCCCTATATGCACACACGCACACGTAAATATGAGAAGGAACCTTTGCGGGGGGACGCGGAGGGGAAAATCCGTTCTGTTGGGGGGTTTGGTACCCGCAGCCTTTCGGAGCTGTACCTTGACAATGTCGGCGTTGGCTACAACCTACCTAGGAGGGTGTCTGTCCTAGGAGGGTATCCGCCACCCGCCGAGCAGGAGCTGGACGAGGTCCTACATCAATTCTACGCCTGTACTGCTAATCCGGACATCACGAGAAGGCTGCGTGGCCGCGGCTCCGGCTCTAACGGAGTGCGCCTAACTGAGCTTGGCCAAGGAATTCAGCCCCGGGCGAGCAGAGCAGGCCCATTCCCCAGCGCGGCCGAGGCGCGTCCTGGGCCGGCGCTGGGGCTCTGCACGGTCCGCGCGCCGCCAGGGCAGCCTAGGGGCGGCGGGCGTTCCCGCGGCTGGGGGTGCGGGGAGCACGCACACGCACACTCATTAGGAACCATGTATTTATTGAATGTCCGAACGGGGTTAGTTCACTGGAAATCCCCGAGGAGGGCTCAATTTGCCCTTGTTTTCGTTGCCACTTTCTCTTTTTCCTTGGTTCGCTGAGGTTCCTGCGTGCGTGCAGCGTTTCCGCTCGGCCGGTCCCCCTCCAACCCCCACCCCCGCGCCTCCCGCCTCCCCGGCGCGCTCCCCCGCCCGTCCGCGTTAACTCTTTCAGCCGGGCTGGGCTGAGGAAGCATTTGTGGCCGCCAGCCTCATCCACCACGCAAACCCATCTAAGACAGAAAAGAAAGAAAGAAAAAGAGGGAGGAAAAAAAAAAAAAAAGCAGTGCCACCATGCCTAAGAATAGCCAGCGAGCAAAGCTCCACCGCTAGTGACAATCGCGCAGAAATCACGCACGCACACACGCACACAGGCGCGCGCGGAGCGAGCCGTGGAGCGGCGCGGGGCGCGGCGGGCCCACCCCGGGCTCTCCCGCCGCCTGCCACGGGAATCCCTAAAGCCGCTGGGGTCGCGTCCACTTACGATGAACCTATGGGGGAAGACCGGACTGATTGCTTTGCAAACGCATCGCACGGCTCCGCCGACCCGCACCCTCCAAACTCACAAGGGCACGCACGCCACTCGCTCGGATCCCAGAGGAGGGCGGGCGGGCGCGCCGCGCCGCGAGGGCCATGGCCGGGCAGCGGGCGGCGGCGGTGGCGGCGAGCGGTCCGTCTCGCACGCGCGGGTCTGCGCGGCGGCCCCGGGCTGCAGGTTTCCCCGGAGAACTTAAACAAAGGGGGCCGCCTCCGGCGCGCAGCGGCTGCGGGAAGTTGCGGTGGCGGATTTCCGAGGAGCGTGGCCACGACCCGGGCTCTGGGCGACGCGAGGCCTCCCCCACCCTCGCCCCACCCGCGTCGAGACGGAGATGGGGGAGCGGCTGGTGAAGGGAAGAGGAAACTTTGAGACCAATGGGGACACGGCTGTCTATAGGTATTAGCTTGAATGGTGCATCCGCGCCGCGCGCTTTGCACATCCCCGGCTAGGGGCGCAGCACCGGGTGGGGTGGGCGGCTTTGCTGTGTTTCATGGTTTTTTTTTTCCCCCCCTTCATCTCTCCTCTCCCCCCGCCCCCCAACACACACACCCAGACCCAGTGCGAACACCCAGAGCCGCCGAGGGAGCACGGACGTCTGCGCTGGACACGAAGAGTTAAGATGTGGCGGAGGGGGCGGAGGGGGAGGGGCGGGGAGGGGACAGTGGCGCGGGGGAGGGAGGCTGGAGGGGGACGACAGATTTCCAGCCTCCACGACGCTCTGCCTAAATTAAAAAGCAACCAATCGGAACGGCCGGAAGGGGGGCCGCGCGTCCTGAGCCAGTCATTCCGGGGCTGCCAGTCACGCAGCGGGTAGCCAATCCGCGGGGTCCCTGGCGCTCGACTTCCTTGTATTTGGGAAAGTGTGGTGGTGGGTGCGCGCTCGCGGCGGAGGGTAAACATTCGACAGTCCCCGCTCTGAGAGGGAGGGACAGAGAGCGAACTGTCAGATCGGAGCGAGAGCGGGCGCGCGAGAGAGAGAGGGAGGGAGAGAGAGGGAAAGTGAGCGAGGGAGAGAGCGAGCGCGAGCTAGGGCGCACAGCGAGCTCCCGCTGCAACTGGGCTCGGGCACGGCCAGCGCCCGCGAGCCGCGCAGCGTGCCCACCGGAGTCGGTTGTGTACCCAGGAGCCCCCCTATGCACACACACACCTCCACCAATGCACTCTCCAGACAACTGCTGGGAAAAAAATAAAACACCAGCCCCAACCGCCAGCAACAAGGTAACAGAGCGATTCGACATCCTTTTTCTTCCTGTTCGATTTTCTCCTTGTTCTATCTGTCTCCTAATTTCTGCCCAAAAGGAAAGATGTCGCATCAGACTGTGACTGTTGCGAGGAGGATGACAAGAGACTCTTGTTTCGGAGAGCTCCGGCAGTAACAACTTCAGAGAAATGCGCCACCGCCAAGAAGTTTTCCTAGGACAGAACCAAAGTTGAGACGGCGGCAGGAGCAGAGCGGGAGAGAGGAGCCAGCCTCCCCTCTCGGCCCCCGCGCGCAGCCGACACCGCCACCGCCACCACGCCTTCAGGGGACGGAAAAAGTTTTGCGAGTGAGATGCGTCCCTAAGGAGGCGAGAGGAGCGCGCACCAGGGCAGGGCCGGGCCGGCGGCCGGCCACCCCCGCGAGTCGGCCGGGGAAGAAAGGCACGGCGGCTTCCTTTGTTGTCTCCGACGAAACCTGCGCTTGGCAGGTGGACTGAGCCCGCAGCCCGGCCGAGGGCAGGAGGAGCGGGAGCCGGCGCGCGCCCCCGGGAGAGAGCCCCAAGTGCAGGTTCCCGCCCCCGCCCGGATTGCCCCGCTGGAACGAGCCGAGCGCGCCGGGGCCGGGGGGCGGCCACGACCCCCCCTGAAGGGGGTGGCCACGGAGCGCGCCCGGAGAAGCGAGCCCCCCTCCCCAGAGCGCTGCTCCTGCTGCTGCTGCTGCTGCTGCTGCTGACCAAGGCCGGCCGGCGACCCCCGCGCCCTGCCGAGCGGCCTTGCAGCTGCAGCCGGGGGCCGCGGCGGCGGCGGCGGCGGGGGCGGAGGCGGCGGCGGCGAAGGCGGCGGCGGCGGCGGCGGAGGCGGAGGAGGCGGCGGCGGCGGCGAAGGCGGCGGGGCCGGCTGGGGCCCCGGGCGGGGGCGGGGGAGAAGGAGGAGGGGGCGGAGGAGGCGAGAGGCGGGGGGGCGCGGCGGCGGCGGCGGCGGCGGCCGCGGCTGCTGCTGCTGCGGCGGCGGCGGTGGTGGCGGCGGTGGGGTGGCGGGAGCGGAGCGGCATGGCCACGGCGGCTTCTAACCCCTACCTGCCGGGGAACAGCCTGCTGGCGGCCGGCTCCATTGTGCACTCGGACGCGGCGGGGGCCGGCGGTGGCGGCGGCGGTGGCGGCGGCGGCGGCGGTGGCGGCGGCAGTGCAGGGGGCGGCGGCGGCGGCATGCAGCCCGGGAGCGCCGCCGTGACCTCGGGCGCCTACCGGGGGGACCCGTCCTCCGTCAAGATGGTCCAGAGCGACTTCATGCAGGGGGCCATGGCCGCCAGCAACGGCGGCCATATGCTGAGCCACGCGCACCAGTGGGTCACGGCCCTGCCCCACGCCGCCGCCGCCGCCGCTGCCGCCGCCGCCGCCGCCGTGGAAGCGAGCTCGCCGTGGTCGGGCAGCGCCGTGGGCATGGCCGGCAGCCCCCAGCAGCCGCCGCAGCCGCCGCCGCCGCCGCCGCCACCGCAGGGCCCCGACGTGAAGGGAGGCGCCGGGCGCGACGACCTGCACGCGGGCACCGCGCTGCACCACCGGGGGCCGCCTCACCTCGGGCCGCCGCCGCCGCCGCCGCACCAGGGCCACCCGGGGGGCTGGGGGGCCGCCGCCGCCGCCGCCGCCGCTGCCGCCGCCGCCGCCGCTGCCGCGCACCTCCCGTCCATGGCCGGAGGCCAGCAGCCGCCGCCGCCGCAGAGCCTGCTGTACTCCCAGCCCGGGGGCTTCACCGTGAACGGCATGCTGAGCGCGCCCCCGGGGCCCGGCGGCGGCGGCGGCGGCGCGGGCGGCGGCGCCCAGAGCCTGGTGCACCCGGGGCTGGTGCGCGGGGACACGCCCGAGCTGGCCGAGCACCACCACCACCACCACCACCACGCGCACCCGCACCCGCCGCACCCGCACCACGCGCAGGGACCGCCGCACCACGGCGGCGGCGGCGGCGGCGGCGCGGGCGCGGGCCCGGGACTCAACAGCCACGACCCGCACTCGGACGAGGACACGCCGACGTCGGACGACCTGGAGCAGTTCGCCAAGCAGTTCAAGCAGCGGCGCATCAAGCTGGGCTTCACGCAGGCCGACGTGGGGCTGGCGCTGGGCACTCTGTACGGCAACGTGTTCTCGCAGACCACCATCTGCCGCTTCGAGGCCCTGCAGCTGAGTTTCAAGAACATGTGCAAGCTCAAGCCGCTGCTGAACAAGTGGCTGGAGGAGGCGGATTCCAGCACGGGCAGCCCCACCAGCATCGACAAGATCGCGGCGCAGGGCCGCAAGCGCAAGAAGCGGACCTCCATCGAGGTGAGCGTCAAGGGCGCGCTCGAGAGCCACTTCCTCAAGTGCCCCAAGCCCTCGGCGCAGGAGATCACCAACCTGGCCGACAGCCTGCAGCTGGAGAAGGAGGTGGTGCGGGTCTGGTTCTGCAACCGGCGCCAGAAGGAGAAGCGCATGACGCCGCCCGGGATCCCGCAGCAGCCGCCCGACGATGTGTACTCGCAGGTGGGCACCGTGAGCGCCGACACGCCGCCACCGCACCACGGGCTGCAGACGAGCGTGCAGTGAGGGCGCGGGGCGCCGCGCGCACAGGGCCGCCGCCGCCGCCGCCGCCGCCTCCGCAGCCGCCGCCTCCAGCTCCGCCGCCGCCGCCGCAGCCGCCGCCGCCGCGCCAACCCCGCACCCGGGCCGCACCGGTCGGAGCCCGGGGCCCCGCCGCCGCCCTCCCCTGCGCCCAAAGACAGGCATGCCCGCCCTTGGAGGAAAAAGAAAAAAGAAAAACGAGGGAGAAACGGACCAAGGAGACGGGGTCTCTTTCAAGTCCAAGGAAAGAGGGACCAAAAAGACTGTTTTGGAAAAGCGTGATACATACTCTGACTGTTTTATATGCGTATATCACAAAACCGGAAGAGCAAGAAGTGGGCGGCCGTAAGAACCCGTTTCCACTGTGGCGGTGTTTGGGTTTTGTTTTCCAAGAAGGGTGACGATGCTCTGCGCACCAAAAGTGCACGCGAGGCCGCGCCCTCGCTGGGTGCCCTCCGCGGCAGGCTGCAGGAGACAGCACCTGCCTCGCCCTCGTCTCCTTACAAAAAGAAAGAAAGAGAGAAAAGAGAAGAAAAGAGTTCCCCTTGCTTCCACTTGCTCACTCCAAAACAGCTGCAGCTCCGGAGACACTCGGAGACTAACTTTCCCGGGAGCAAGCAGAGGCACCCACCGGCTCGCATCAGGGGACACCAGGTGCTCCAGAACCCTGTTTTTCTTGGCCATGTTCAAGTCATTTGGGAACAAACAAATCAACTTTGAAATGGGAAAAAGAGGGGGAAAAAACAGTCTCTTGGGAGGGGGGGCGGAAGAGAGAGAGAAAGTATTCACAGCGTCTGAAATTAACAGGCTGAAGAGCAAAGCCAGAAGCAAAGTGTCTGCAAAGTAACCTTGGAAATCAAAGCATCGGGAACCAGCAGAGGACGGGCCAGGGAGAGGGGGACGTCTGCCCGGGAGCGGCGAGCGGCCCCGCCAAGGGCCGCGCGCGCAGGCGGGCGCATCGGGTGCGAGGCCCAGCCGCCAGCTCCAGCCCTGACGGCTGCCACTCGGGGTGGACGATGCCTTGGAGATCCCACCGCTAATATTTTTTTTATTAACATTTTTTTATTTTTTATTTGTGGACTGACTCAGATAAAGGGATTTTTAGAAAGACAGCACCGGCCGCTGCGCGTCTCTGGACTTCTCCCTTCAATCCGTTGCCAACTCTGATCGAATGGGTGCTGCGGATGTTATTATATAATGCTGCCCTTTCCAAGCAGTGTTTTTGGTAGGTTTTAATAAACAGACTTTTCAAAAGACGGCAATAGAGAATCGTTAGATCCGTTGTTGATCTAAAAATATTTGCTTTATATTTTCATTAAATGACTTCTTTTAATATTTTATTCAGAATACTTATGAACTGCTGCAAAACGGTAATTTATTTTTCCCCAGATCTTGTATTACGTGTTTTTTTCAGACGAGCACAAATCAAAATGAAATGAAAATATGGACAGTTGTTAGGTAATAAGGGTATCTTTTGATGTGATCATTTGATTGTAATTTAATTTGAGTAGTGATTCCGTAAGAGCTGATCGAGAAAATAAATTTGTTAGAATGAAATAGTCTGTGTCTGATGCATAAAAACTGTGTGGGGAGAAAAGAGTTCTTTAGAAAATATTTTTTTACTAATGCAAATCCTTAAGTTGCTAGCGTTGAGGAATTAGAGCCTTCTCCGTACGGTAGCTTTGGACATGTAGTGTAAAGGACAGGCGTTGCTTAACAGCTAGTATTCTCACAGAGTCGGCACTCCTTAACCCATGGGCCTGCACCTTTTTCTCTCCCTTCATGTTAGTGGGTGTCTCTGGTGTTTTTAGGTGAGACTTTGCCTAAATGCCACTCCTTTTGTTGGAGATACCTGTGTTCCTTATCAGAAGATGAAACTACACTCCCAGTGAAAATGTGCCAACTGGTTATTCATGGTTACTACAGCCCTCCCCTCAAGTTCAACCTCTCATCTTCCTCTCTTCCCCACCCCCAACAATTTCCAGTGTCTCTTTTCTGTTTGCGAAGAATAGCTTAGCAGCCTATAAAATATTTTGATATCAATCGCTTCCCATGAATAACTATATGTCATTACATTTAAATTATTATGCTTTCTGTTGTTTTTTTTTTTTTTTTTTTTTTTCCTTTCCATAATGGAAGCATATAGTTCTAAAATCCTGACTCTGGTGGCTGGAGGCTTTCCGTGGCTGTGTTTTGGTCTTTCCCTAGTCTGATTCTGTCTTCCTTACTGGTGCTGGGGGTGCGGGTGGGGGCGGTGTTAGCTCATTAGGTCACTTGTAGGTAGATCTTGCAGAGCGGTCACATCCATCAGTATTTACAATGTGGGAAAACGAAAGTATGATGGCTCAGGTTCAGTCCTCCAGGCGCAAAGGGCTCTCTGCTTGGTTGAGTCCCTACGTAGAGTACTGTTGAAAAAGGAACTGTGTAGGGGTGATGAAACGATGGTTTTGTAGATTTCCTAGACTTGTCCCCAGTCTCACTGATTTGTCACTCACTTTTTGCCTACTTCGCTCTCTCCCCACTGTGATAATGAGGCAGGGGTTAAAAACCCCGGAAAACTGTGAGAGCAACCAGGAACAGTTATTTCTCCCAGACAGGCCCTGTGTCACTTTCATAAATCAAGCCCAGCCAGATGGCCATGTACTGAGTTGCATTATTTTAAACACCAGATCGTACTAAAAATCACAATCATTTTGATTTGTGAAATCTGAAAAAGGCCATATTTATTAAACAGAGAGAAGGAAAAAATGAAGACCAGAAACCACAATTTACTTTTCTCTGTCTTCTTATTTCTGTGTTTTCTTGCTATTGTAATGGCTCTGCACAGCAGATTTTCAACCTGCAGTGGGGTGGGAGCGAAGTTCATTGGTTTGGGGTTCTGGGGTTTTTGTTTTGTTTTTGTTTTTTTCTGAGCATCTACAGGGGCAAGTGAAGAAAGCCGCATTGGAAAGCTGAGGGGTAGGCAGGTGGTTTCTGTCTGGTAGCTACTGTTGGCACATGAGATGGAATCCTGTTTTTTCCTACAAGCATGGTGGTTTTTGATTATACAGTGAATTGATCTGTAAGATTTTTGGAAGGTATCTTCTTGCTTGATGTAGCTGACAACGAAAGAACTAACAGTAGATTTCACACTTTTCTGTTAAAAAACCTTTGCCCTGATTTGGAGGTAATAGAGTGACTTTAACAGGAGAAATTGGGAAAGCAAGCCCATTTTGCTTTATTATTTTGTATTTTCTAAAGTGAGTTAAAGCTTGCTCTCCATTTTTGAAATTCAACTCTTTGAATGTATTTATGAAGTGAAATTCATGGTCGAAAAACAAATGAGGACAGATTTAACTGAGAGGTTTTGTGCCAAGGCTTATATTGTTACACATGTAAATAATGAAAATATTGTTATATATCACCAGATCTTTTTAATGAATTTGGTCATTGTGTTCCTTTGCAGCACAAGTGTCTTGTGCTTCGTAAAGTACCCATTTGTTTCCTCCGTTTCAATGCCCTCCTCCCCTTCCAGCCCAAAGGAAAGTGACAAAGTTCTGTTCCATCAGCCTGACTAATTCCAGGCGAGGCCCATTTATACTTTACAGAGTTCTGTGGCTCTTGGTCAGTAGTCCTAGCCCCTGCCACCTCATTCACCCCAGCCATCATCCCCTGGCAGGTCTGTGTGATAAACCATCCAAGGTGTATTTAAAATAGTCACTTTGCTGTCTTTACTTTGCTTTTTTCCTTTTTAAGCACTTAGCCAAGGACTACTTCTTTGTTCCAAAACTGAACTGTTCATTATTGATCTTAGAGAGCCCTTCTGCTTGCCTGTAGCTTCCAGTGTTTGTTCATTATCATGCTCATAATTTGTTTTGTATGAATGGTTTTCAGCATTCGGAGAACAGTATATACTATTGATAGTTTTATCGATAAGTGTAATATTTTAAATAATTTTAACAATTAAATTTGTTTTTTAAATTATATATTTGTAAAGTATTTATCCTGTTGGAAGCAACAATATATTGTTGTATTTATTCGTTTATTTTTGTAATAAATGATCAACCTCTTCAAGCTACATCCAAAATGACACTTTTATATATTTATACAAAATGCATTTTAAGAGATGAGCATATTTGCACCAATTTGTATGTAAATAGAGTAAGATCCATCAATAACTTGTAGCTCTCAGAACTAAATTGAAGGAAGAAACATTCTCTCCACATGGAGTTGAGTTTGCCCGAGTTCCAGGGTAATTAATCAACTCTAAAATGGATGCAACAAGTATTGGCACTGGATGCAGACTTGGAATTAATTATTTAGGAGGTGGACCTGGTTGGTTGTTATTTTTTTTTTAAGGCTGAAAGATAGAAATGAAAGAATTCTCTTCTTTCGTGGAATGCATGTGGCTTGCTGTACCGGTTAGAACCGATGCTGTTTCAGGGATAAACCTTTACACCTGCCTGTGTTCAGATCTCTGTGCTGGGGCAGGCAGCATGAAGGGAGTTGGGAGTCTGAGGTTGTCAGTGACCCAGAAGCAAGGTGATGCAGAAAAAGAGCTGTATTAGATTTTTTTTAAGGTAGAACCTCTGAAAATGGCTATGAAGGAGAAAACCCCTGTGTCCTGGTCCAGCTACAGAGAGCATGAGTTGCCAGCGCAGGTGTTGGTGGTGGTGGTGGTGTGCTGCCTCGGTGTGTGTGTGTGTGTGTGTGTGTGTGTGTCTTGGGGGTGGGGTGCTCTCCTGCACATCGCGGGGACATCGCGCTTCTTCAGGGTGTGGGTCTGAGGGCCTCAAGGTCACCCACATGACCTCCTGGCTGCGGGAGCCAGGCTTGATCTTGATTTCGGTAAGGCAATCAGGGGGTTCTGCGTTCGCCCCCTGAACTTTTCAGACTAGCAAAGGAAGCAGTGCGGGGGCTGGACGAGCTGGGGGTAGGGGCAGCGGAGATAGCGAGAGGAATACTTGTGTAATCAGATTCTTTGATTTTGTTAGCCTGGCTCATGGCCTATTAATTAGATTACTCTCTCTTTCATTCTTGATTTCACATCCGTGTTTGTTCCTGTATCCTAAAATGTGGGCGCGAGCTTGGCGAGCAGGAACCTATGATGTCACTGCCGGCCAGCGGCGGCCGCCTGGCCTTCTGGCGGGCTGTGGGCTGCGTCCTTGATGAGTGCGGCCTTGCTCGAGGAAGAGCCGGCTCTGGAAGTGACCTCAGAGGGGTCTGGGAGGGGGGCAGCAGGCTTTGTCGCGGCGGCCCGACGCGCGCCCGTGTGTGTGTGTGTGTGTGTGTGTGTGCGCGCGCGCGCGCGCGCCGGGGGAGGGAGACTGGGTCAGGTGCAGGGCCTGCCTGCGGTGAAACCCCGAGCTCGGAGAGCTGGGGCGGGTAGGGGCCCAGGGCAGCCGGGCCTCCGCAGCCCGCCGATCCCCGGGGCTGGGGGCGGCGAGGGCGGGGGCGGGGGCTGCAGGGCGGCGCGCGAGAGCGGGCTGGGGCGGTCGCGGCGGGGCGGCCGGGTCCCCGTGCGGCCCGGCGGCCCGGCGGCCCGGTGGCAGCTGCTGCGGGTCCCACAAGTTGTTTTCCTCGTGGCGACCATTCAGCAAAACGCACGATCCTTTCTCAAAGATTTAAATTTCGCGGATGAATTACCATACACCGGTTGCTTAGCAACTAAATTCAAGCAGGGCTAAGAATATGCAAGCTTTTTGTATTCTCATTAATAAAAATGCCACTCTGACACAGCAATCCGACTTTGGATCACTGCGACTTCTGTAAAAAAAAAAAAAAAAAAAAAAAAAAAGAATACAAACCGATCCTGCCACTTAATTACAGATCAAAATGGCTTGAAACGCGATGTTTTGTTCATCTATCTTCCTAAAAGCGATGTGAAAAAAATAACGGCCTTCGAGAGCAGTCGTAAATTCTTTTTTTTTTTTTTTTAATGGAGTCGTCTGTTGGGGTTACTGATAATTGTCAGCCGAAAACTGAGTGAGACACAGGTTGAAAAATCCCCATTTCATTAGCGTCTCTGTTCTCCCTCTCCGTCTCCGCATCTTTCTTCGCCAGCCTCATCATTTCTACCCTGATTATTATTATTCTGCAAAATCCTCGGGCCCTGTGGGCCCGAGAGACCAGAGAGCAGTTAGCAGAGTGACCGACACACCCGGATGGCGAGAGAGAGAGAGAGAGGGAGAGAGAGAGAGAGAGAGAGAGAGAGAGAGAGAGAGAGAGAGAGAAACTTGTGAAAGTCTCTTTCAAAGGCTGGAGGCAGCTCGGGTTCCAGAAGTTCTGGCGACAACTTTTTGGCCTGCACGTGGGAAGCAAGGTAGACATGGCTTGGCTGCTCCACACGCCTGCGGATTTTCCATTCCGGCGCCCAGCCTCTCCTGTGCGGGAGGTGAGGGTCAGGGCCTAGATGATCCTGCTCCCTGAAACGCACTTCCTTGCCGCCCCGGGGGCCCTGGGGTTGGGGACAGAGTGAAGACGGGCCCTGGCTCCGTGACCCGCCGGGTCTTCACTGCCTGTGGCGACCCGGGAGCCTGGGACCCACCTGCGGGGCAGGCACCCTGCGCGCATGGCTTCCCCAAGGACGCCTGCTGCCGCGTGTGGAGCGCGGCTGCGCTGGCTGCCGGAAAGCTTCCCATCTGCCGCCTTTCGCTACAGAGCGAACGTGGGGGCACCAGGGGCCAAGGCACAATGGCCTGGTGCGCAGGCAGTCGTATTGTCTGAGAGTACAGCGAGGTCCGGGCGACTGGGACTGGGGAGCGGGGGCAGGGCGGGAGGCGGCCGGCGGCTTTGTGGAGTTTCGGGACGCCGGGCCCTGCGCACCCGCGCTGGGCGGTGGAGTTCTTGGGCTTCCCGCGTGTTGGAAACTCGAGCATCTCCAGGCCGCCTGGGCCTGGGCCCGTCCTGGTCCCCCTCCCCCGCCTGCGCCCCTTCCTTCCCAGGGGACTGCGGGGCCCCAAGACTGCTGGGTGATACTGAGACTGGTGCGTGAGGACGCGGGAGGCGAGAGCCCGGCAGGGATGCCCAGCCGCAGGTCTGTGCCCACTCCACTCGCCCGGGAGCCTCCCTAGCCGGCTGCATTTCTAAGCTGCAAAAGGAGGTGGTGATCAACTTTAGCAAAATCCCAGAGCCAAAGTGAGCTCCCCCTACCCTGCCGTGATTTATCCCGGCAGCATTGCCAAAGAGCCAGGCCCCCTTGCACTGCACTTGGGTCATACTCTGAGCACCTCGGAGGTGTCACGTTCCTAATCATAGGAACCTCAGGATAGGGACCCCCACAACTGACTCACTTGAACCTGATGGATTTCTTTCTAGTGAATATGAAAAAGTAGTGGAATTGGAACCCAAGTTGAGCTACTTGCTGTGAAACGACCTGCTGGGGGGGGGGGGGTCTGGTTTTTTTTTTTTCTTTCCCTTCAGGAAAACATACATAATAAGCAGGAAGCCATTTATTTACAAATACAATTGCCCTAGACAAGCCACATTCCATGTATGTAATTCATTAATGGAATTCGTTCCTCCTCCTCCTGTTGGAGACAGAAATTTCAGCTTTTAAAAATAGCTGTGATTTGGGAGAGCAAGAGAGTGGTTCGTTTACCTGTTCTTTGAAAAAGGAACAGAAGTCTCCTGCCAATTCTGGTCTATGGGGACATTACACTGTATAAAATAACCTTTTAAGATATATGGAGAGCGTTTGCTTCCCTATTTTGTTTTATTTTTTTCCTTCAGAAAAGACGTGTATTGGTAGCTGTCACCGAAGTTGCCCAATGGAAGTTTGAGGGTAATATAATCCTGGCTGGTGTGTGTGTGTGTGTGTGTTGTGTGTGTGCACGTGCATGTGAACAAAACTAAAATTTGAGTAAATTGAGCTGACTGGCAATATACTAAAAATCGTACTCTTAAGATATACTCAGTTGCCATGGTCTTAGAAATATCTGTAGAAAGGTGCCTGCTGCCTGCTTCCCTCCTGAGAGAAGTGATCCGTAGGCAAGGGTTCAAGGTAATGACTTCTTAGTCACCAAAATAGCCCTGATAAAATCCCTCACCTGGAGAACCAACCACAGCCTGGGTTTTTTTTTTTAGCTCAGGGAGTTTTCTCCATGTGAACTCCCTTCCCCGTGTAAGTCGACAGTGGGGAACTGTTTTGAGGGAAAAGCGTCCAGAGGAAGCAAGAATCAGGTGCGACGCAGTGAGCAAACATCTCAAAGCACAGAACACACCTGAGCTATGTCTTGGGCTTTTTAAGTTCCAGGGAGCAGGCAGAACTACAAAAGAATCATCACTTCTGCCACGGTGGTAGCTACAAAATAACGGACCGGACACTCAAGAGGGAAGCAAACATACTTTTATTTTTAAATAATTAAAAAGAAAAGGACAGGAGGTGGTCTGGTGAAGAGCTTCCTGGGAAATCACAGATGACTTCCGTCTTCCAAGACTGCCTCGGCAGAAGGCAAGCCCATTCAGTCGGCTGCAACACTGCACACTGAAATAGAAGAGCTATTCAATGCAAGGAGCTCTTCTGGTGCCACGGTGGAAAGAAATGGTGTTAAAATCCACCAGCTTCCCTCCACCCAAGTTCAGACGGGGCAGCTTCGGGTGTGAGTGGACGCCAGGCAGGTTTGTTCATTCTGTCCCCCTGAAGGTCTCAGAGAGGAGGAGTCTGGTTTTCATTTACATTTCCAAGGCTGAGGACTCTCCTGCAGAGTTCAGAAACATAAATTGGTCTAATCAGAAAGTATAGTATCGCCCAGAAACTAACAAAATGAAAACAAATGTCTTCCTCCTCGTAACTTGGTCTTAAGAATCCTTAGGATTCAATAGCAGAGAAGGCATGAATGAAACAAACTCTATCGATCAACTATTGCTACTAAACCTTTTTTGGAAGACAGCTCTCTCAAATTTCACAACTCTGCAAGCAAACTTACTGATCCTACTTTGTACACTCAGCAGGGCTTTAAAAGGGTTGCAGCCCTGAGAGAAAGGTCTTCAACTCTTCCAAGAACTATTTACTAGTTGTCCCGAATGTTCTTAACAAGAGAAGGACTTTGAGAGAGTAGGCTTGCATCCCATGCCTTCTGAGAGAGGCTTTGGGCAGCCTGCACCTGAAAGGGACCATCTGCTTTTTAAAGAGGAGGGGCCTGCCCAGGTAAGCAATATTTACATTTGTACCTGATCCCTGAGGCTTTCCTCTGTTTATCAAAGAGAGGGGCTTGCAGGTGAGGGTGTGGAAGTGAGGAGAAAGGGAGACCGAAAGAGAGATCGGGTTCCTCTCCCCTTTGTTCCAGAGCCTAGAAATGGGGCTTCAAGGGGAGGAATAAAAGCCCCCAGGGGATGAAGCTGTCACTAACATTGGCATCACCCTTACACCCCCATTGGATGACCCCGTGCTGGCTGATTTGGGGCAAAAACTGTAGCTCCAGGGCCCCCTGTGTGAGGGCGTTAGGTAACACACAGGACGCTTTGCAGGGGGAGGCACAAAGACTTGGTCCACTCCAAAGGACTGCAGGCAGATAGGCCTGGAAGGGAGGCAGGTACAGCCCTCTCTGCCAGGGCACGTGTGAGCGTGTGTACAAGTGAACAGACACATTTCCACCTTGCGTGTGCCAGAGCATCCCGCAGGGATCCTGCCCGAAGCTGGAGCCTGGCCCAGGAGGAGGGCCCGAGTGGGGGGCGATTCTGCTCGCCAACACTGGCACCTGGTTGCCCTCTGGAATAGAAAGGACCCAGGTTATTTTCAGAGCTCTGTCATCCTCAACCAGTTCTGTCTAGGAGACTCCTCAAATCCTGGTGGGGGTGGCAGGTTATCTCCTCCCGCGTGCACCGCGCCTGCCTGCCTGCCGTGCGGGGAGAGCTGCTCATTCGGCAGCGAGATTGTGCCGCTGCGGAAGCCCGAGGTCACATTTAGAAACCGCATTCTTCCAGGGATGCTCGCCCCGGACCGCTTGGGCTGCGTAAACCGTTGATTATCTGTCCCAGGCACGCAGGCAAGATGGGAACCGAGGGACAAGCATTGTGCGGGACAGGATCTGGAACAGGGCGCTGGGTCGCAGGCCGGTCCCCAGCGCCTGGCCCTCTCCTCAGGGGGGGCAAGGGGCCGGGAAGGGAGGGGTCCGGGTGGTGAGCTGTGGAGGGCGCGCACAAAGCTGCAACAAAGGCTCCGAGCAAACCTAGGACCAAGGGACTAGAAAGCATCACACACCTTGCAGGCGTGTCCCCAGCTCCCAGGACGTAGGGCTCCTGCGTGGATGGTTCCCCCGGGCTCCGCAGACGTGCCCCGGCTGTCAGTGGTGCGGGGCTGGCTCCGCAGCCTCTCAGCTCCGGTCTCTGCTCCCCGAAGGCCTCCTCGGGCATGCGTGGGTGGCTGCGCCCCGGCCCACAGGGCTCGTGCCTGGCGATTTCCCCCGCGGCCCATGGAGCGGAGGCCTTGTTGGGCAACACGCCTCGCCCTTGGTTGGCCCTGGGAAGGTCACGGGCTACAGTCTGGCCGAGAGACGCAGGCCCTGAAGCGCTGGAGACTCGTGCTCCCTGCAGGGGCTCTGAGTCACCCCAGCCTTGACAGGGAAAGGAAGCAGGCCACTGTGGACAGGACGCCCCCCACGCGCTGCTGGGCGCGCCGAGAGCCTGGCTGGACCTTTCTCAACCGCAAAGCCCGCGCACTCAGCCCCTGCTGAGGTTTCCCCCAGGATCCCAGTTCCTTTCGCCCTGCAAACGCCATCACCCCGCCACCGCCACTCGGCTCTGGCGCCTACCCTGCTCCTGCAAGGCCCTGGCACAAGGAGACTGAAATCAATGCCCGAGCGTGATTGGGGGGGGGGGCGGGGGCGGGACCTTCAGGCCCCCCGTAACTGCAGCCCCTCCCCAACAACCCCACCGGGTTCTGAAGACTGGGGTGAAACTCCCTCGTGCCCCTCCGGCCTGGGAGAGAGGCATTACTCCAGGAACTCACGCACCCTGGAGTGGGTTCTGTGCAGAACAGGTGGGAAGTGAGCAGCTCAGAGACCAGGGTTAGGAGCAGGTGCAGGAACCCGTGGAGCACAAGTCGATGAACAAAGTGGGAGGTGAGGACATAACTTTGGGAGAAGAGTAAACCTGGTGTACTTCCCGTTGTTCTGTTCCTTTAAGTTCAACTCAAGAGAAACTTAGTGGGATGGCTGAGGACCTCTGACCTCAGCTTTGGACCCCCACCCCCACCCAGCCTCCCAGCCTCCCAGGCCCCCTGAGCCAAGATGAACCAGGGTCTGCCCTTGCTGGTTCAAGTCCTGGGGCCAGACTCCCAGTCCCCTCCCCGTCTTCTCCCATGCCGGCTTAGCCTTGGCTAGGCTGGGCTGGGGCTAGGACCTCACAAATGGCCACAGCTGCCCAAGGGACCGCTCAGAAATTCCAGCCCGTCAGTCAGTCTGGCTTGGCCAAGAGCTCAGGAGGCACTTGTGTCACTACACAAGTCCCTAGCCCTGGCTACATACAAGTGCAAATGAGATGCATTTTGGCTGATCAGTCCACTGTATTTTATGCAACTTAATGTGTGTATGTCTTGTCAACTCTTCCAGTCAGGAAGAATAGCAGAAGATTTTTAAAAGGGAGGGAGGAGAGAGATTTCCAACTGCAATTCCTTACAAGGAGCTGGGTGAGGGTGGGGACTGGGAGACTTGCTGACATGAACAGCATTATAGAAATCCTCCTAAAATGCAACCTTAAGCCACAAAGAAGGGGAAAGAGGTGGGTTGGGTTGTGGTCGCTGACAAGCGACAGTGATGAAATTAGAAGGATTCTGACTAGGGAAAGTTTAAAGCTGTGAAATTTTTTTCTAAGAAGTAAATTTCATTTGTATTTACTTGGGCTGGGTCCTGAGGACAGAGGTGCCCCCTCCTTTCAGCTTACTTGATTTTTTTGAACCATATGTAGGGGTCAAGGGGACCACAGGGCTGGGGGTGGGGGGAGAGGGGTGGCAGAAAGAGTGCTGTAGCAAATGCTGGATTCCTGCCACCCCGGAGGCCTTATCTGGACCAAAGACCATGAGGGGACTTAAAAATTTTCATGGAAAGATGGTATCAAAAAGTAAGTTTTTCTAGTGCAAGAATTTTTGAAATCCATGCATAGTTTTCCCCTATTACCCAATTTCTGTGAACATTTTGAAGACTCCTCTCATTTGCTCTCCTCTTGATGCTAATTTTCCAACAGGCTGGAAATTGAGGAAACTTGCCTCCAGCTCTCCCCAGATTCTCCCAGCAGGTGTCCTGAGAAAGCAAGTCCCCCTGGACCGAGTGATGTGGGCTTGCTGTTAGGGAAAGAGCGGAGTGGCAGGTGGCAGAGAGCATATAGCCTCTGGTATTCAGCCCCCCAAGCTGGCTTGTGAAGCTTCCTCGGGCCATCTGGGAAAGCTCTGGTCTCCCAGCAGGATAGCCAGACAGGACCACAGGGCCAGTGAGCCTAGGGCCAACTCCACCTTCCATCCCTTTCCTTCCTCGCCAGGTATTTGTTGTCTCAGGCTTGTCAGACCCACAGGAGGGAAACAAATGATCTTCTTCACCCTCTTCCCAAGCCCTGCCTACTCCCCATTCCCAGGCCTGCACTGGAGTTGTCCTTGCTGGAAGTCCTTGCTGGTAGTCACCAGAAGCCTCAGCCCAGCCTCTTGCTTGCTTTTTCCTGGAGGTCTCAAGATCAGCAGGGGATTTTCTCCCAGGATGCCTGTGGATGCTTAGGGAGAAAGGGGAATTTGCTGTTGACCTATGAAGCTCTTCTTCTGCTAAGATCTGCCTTTGGGATCACTTACAGATGCTGAAGTAGCTTTGCGTTCAGAGCTCAGGGTCCTATGTAAGTTGTCAATAGCCTGGGCTGAGCCAAAACCAACCAACCAACCAACCAAAAAAAAAAAAAAAAACCCAACAACAACAACAACAAAAAAAACCAGCTTGTCCCCTAGGGAGCCCCAGAATGGAGAATACCCCAGGCCCATTTCGTTCAGCTGAGGTTTAGGGACCTTTCAGGGGTCTATAATCATCCTTTGCCATCGTGCAGGATTCCACCTTTCTGTGCCTGTATCTCTTAGCTTGCCTGAGGTGTGAGAGGCCCCACTGCAGGGCAATTAACTCTGACAAAACAGAAATGGGGAGGAGGCTCACGCGTGCTGCTCCTCAGGAGGAGAGGCCACCCAGCGCTCCAAAACTATCAGAACTTTGACGCCGCTGAGCAGAGGAGTGCGCCTGATGCAGGCAGCTCAGGCTTCTGCCAGGCGGTCTGGGCATTTCCATACCAGCCTGGCCAATACAATATAAGCAGACGTTGAGCTGTTGCTGTGGCCTTCCACTCAGGAGCTCAGGCTGGGCAGATGCCCCCCAACAAGATGGACTTGAAGTTTATTACCCCAAGCACTGCCAGTGTCCCGAAAAGGCTGAACTATGAGACAGTGATCAGAGGTGACCTCCATGGAGATAAACTGCTGGCACCTGCAAGTGCCCAGGTTCTGAACCAGCTTGCTTCCTGCTGGCTGCAAAGCCCCCGCTAGCTCCTCTCTTTTCTCTCTGTGGACTCCAACAGCTACAGGCTTCCTCCCTCCGAGCCCCCTCCTCCCATCCCAGAACTGAGCCTGGACTCTCATTTGGGCTAAGAGAAGGTAGTCAGAAGCGAGGAGGAGGAAGAGGAAGAGGAAGAGGAAGAGAGAATCATCCCCGTAATAAATAAATACAGCCATACAAAAGCCCTTAAACCAAGACTGTTCCAAGTAACCTTTTCTTTTTCAAACGCTCAGCTTAGGACATGCCAAAGCCATCTCAAAACTCAGGAGTGAAAAGGACATTTTCAAGAACATTCATGATTCTTCCTGTGTTGTCTGGGTTCACCACCCTTCACTTCCTCAACCTCCCAGCTACCTGGATAGCTACTACCACCCCCTGAAGATTTCAAACACTAGGTCCCTAAAGCCTTCTGGGGTTTTCAGCATTATCAGAGTGACTGGAAAGAGAATAGATCCCACGCCACCCCAACTCTGCATCCAAACCAAGTATGTTGCAACCACCACCACCAGTTAGTTATATTCCGCATGACTCAACAGGGCCAGAAAGGAAGACCCCATTATTTACCAGAAACAGCCATAAACTTTACTGAAAGGAATCAAGTCCACCTTGACCATGGATGCCTACTGGTGAGCTCTTTTTTGGTGATTTTAAAACAGCCTGGTTACCTCAATCAGGTTTGGAGTCTTCAACTTTGATCACTAGTACTAAAGTCATTAATAGAATCAGCATTCAATTGCTTGCTCAGATAGGCGCTTTCTTCCTGACCGATTTAGTGTCACCTTGGAGGACTGGTCTTAGACTAGCATGGGAGTGTGGGAGAGTGGGGGGTGGGGCAGGGAAGTCAGACATTTGCTGGCAACTTTTTCAAGGCAAAGAACTTTCCTTCTGTTTGTAGACATGTGTCTGACACATCCCTCCCCCGATTTTTGTAAACTATCTAAGAATAAACATTACAGCTCTGGGTTTTAATTTCTCCAGATGGGAGCATAAAGTACCTAGGAGAAAATACACATATATTAAAACGGAGGACACATGGCCGCCTGTTCCCAGGGAAGGCCGCGACGGAACTCGGGGCGAAGGCACCGACAACCTCATGGCTGCGGCTCGTGACCGATCAGCAGCAAGCTCACTTCACTCCTTCGCACGAAGAGGGGCAGCGGAGCGAAAAGTCCCCCGGGTCCTCGCAGAGGGAGGCGGCGAGGTCGGCCAGCTATTTCAAGAGGGGAGCGCGGACCAGCTGGGTTCTGGAGCTTGCGTGATCTCTCTTCCCTCACCGCCCGCCACCCCCGCTCCCCTCGACCCCTCTTTGCGCGGACAACTCAGCCTCCCCCGGGCTCCCGCTTCCTCGGCCAGGGCGCCCTGGGCTCCCCGCGCCCTCTCCGCCCCTGGCTTCCCCCCAGCCCGCTTCCCCGCGCACTGGACTCACCCGGCGCGGTCCTTCCACTGGCACGCACAGACAGGAAACCGGCCTCATACGGGGCAACATCTGACACCACATTTTATCAACACCATCAGAGATCAGAGCGTAGCACACTTAAGGGCTCTGAGCTCGGGAGCCCACTTCTTGCAGAAAACCGGGTGTGGGGGAAGGGCCGCGGGGGCGAGCACTCCAGCCTCTGGCCGCGAGTTCAGCCGGCACCCGGCGCCAGGTCCCCAGCCCCCTTTCTGCCAGTTCTTTCCTCCCGCCCCATACCCGGGTTCCAGCCGTGGCCTGGCGGGTGTGGACGCGCTGGCCATGCGCTCGGGCCGCAGTGCTCGCGGGGGACCCGGGCCCCTGGGCTCCCCTCCGCCCGGGCAGCCGGAGCTCTGCACATTAAATATTCATAGACATCGTTACTTTCTTAAAGGAGAACCAACCGCGCGGGAAAGTTCACAGCCAAGGGGAGACACAAAGGCAGGGCTCCGCTGCTGCTTGATGCAAAAGTTGGAGAGACTCAGAGCTTCGGTTCAGGGCGCTCTCAGCCTAGCCTTAAGGAGAGGACTGGGGGACGGATCACTTTCCTCGGAGGGTGTGGGAGAAGAGGTGTACTTGTTGGCCAGAGAAAGCTCGCTCTCTGGCCACTCGTTAAAAGGTTATTAAAAAAAAAAAAAAAAGTGGTCGCATCCAACTCCCTAGGATCCCCAAGAGTTTGTTGTTGTTTAAGGGGAGTCGGTTTGGATTCACCCAGGCTCCACGGCCACTGGGGGCAAGAGAGTTTGTTCCGTGTTGTTGGAAACACACGCGCGCCGTCAGCTTTTGGAACCTCTGCTGTTAAAATAGCAGAAACCAAACCTGCACCTGCCCTGTTCTCTTATAAAAAAAGAGCACGGAGCTGTTGACAGCTGGGGCGGGCAGTGCGCGCGTTTATCCAGACTCGTGTCTGCGCCCCGGTTCTCCACTAAGTGTGCCCAGGATGCCTTTCCTCCCGCGCACCTAGTCCCCTACCCCCTCACCCCGTCAAAGTGCAGTCAGTCCCGGCTCCCCAGGGCCGCCTGGCACCTCTCCAGGAGCGCGCCCGCAGAAGTGCCAAAGGAGCGAAAGTTCTCGTCCGGCCACGCAGAAGCCCTCCCAGGAGTGCGCCCCGGCCCGGGACCCGGCTGACCCTGTGACGGGGCCACGCGTGGTGCCAGGCGACGCCCGCCCCTGTGTGCGGACGGGCGGGCGCGCACACTCGCATTCACACCCACTCGCACTCACCCCCCCACACCCACACACACTTCTTTTTGTTCCGGGCCGGGAGCACTTTCACAAGTGGTTGGAAAGTCTTGAGCGCCACCTAACGGGAGCAGCCCAAAGTTGACGCTGGGTGGAGGTTAGGACCGAGGAGGCTCCTAGGCTGAGCGTGCTGGGTCCCGCTGCCCCACTCTCTGCGCACTCCTTGACCTTGACACCCCCTGCCCCCATCGCCACCACCAAAGGGACCCCGGGGCCCCCCAAGGCCGCCTTCCCGGGGCTCGAGCGCAAGTGAGGGAGTCTGCGGTGGTCTCAGGAGAGCTGCAACCCCCAGTCTGCCGGGAGGGAGGAGCTGCGGTGGAGGTCGGGAGGGACCTGGAGAGGAAAAAGAGGCTGGGCACAAGACAGAGGCAAGGCAGTGGGCTGGGGCTGGAGAAGACCGAGGCCTCCCTTTCCTGGGCATTCAAGGGGATTGTGAGGGCCAGTGGTCAGGGGAGGTCCAAGCAGGGACTGTTGTGTGCCTACCAGGTCAGGGGACCTCTGTGGAGTGTGGGAAGGTAGCAGACGTGGCCATGTGCCTCCCCAGCCCATGACACCAGAAGAGGTGGGGAGAGGTGCCAGTTGGACCCAAACTGCCCAAACCTCAGACCCCACTGCAGCAGTCTGTCCTGGGGTTTATGATGTGGGGACCTCAGTCCCAACCTCTAAGCCAAGTGTCACAGGCAGAGAATGGCCACTTGGATGCCACTGGAAAAGTGGCTGGGCTGGGGTCTGGATTCCAGGGACAGCCGCAGACCGCCCTAGCCCAGAGCAGGCATTCCGCTGCTTCCTGGGGCTGTGCAAAGAATACCTGCCTCTCCTCTCTCCTCCATCGTGGATGTCAGGAGCGGTGGACAGGATGTCAGATGCACAAGCATTTTTTGCTGTGGTTAAATACAGGTAACATTTATCAGTTTTACCATGTTTGAATGTACATTAAGTGGCATGAGTACATTCCTATTGCCGTGTAAACGTCAGCAGCATCCATCTCTAGAACTTTCTTATCTGGCAAATCTGAAACTCTGTATCCTTAAATAATAGTTTCTGTTTCCCTCCCTGCCTAGCCCTTGGCAACCACCATTGTACTTCCTGGCTCTGAGAATTTGTCTACCTTGGTTCCTCGTAATGAGTGGAATTGAACCACAATCATCCCTTTGTACCTGGCTTATTGTACCTGGCAGAGCCTTCAAGATTGAATCTATGTAATAGCATATGTCAGAATCCCTCTCCTTTCGAGGCTGAATAATGTTCCAATATATGTATACATATATATATATACAATATATGTATACAATACATATATACAATATATGTATACATATATATATACAATATATGTATACATATATATATATACAATATATGTATACATATACAATATATGTATGTTTTGTTTATCCATTCATCCCTTGACGCACACTTGGGCTGCTTTCACCTTTTTGCTGCTGTGATTTTTTTTTAAATATTTGTTTTATTTTCATCTACTTTGAAAGGCAGGGTGACATAATGGGTGGGTATGTGGAGGAGAGGTCTCCCATCCGATGGTTCACTCCCCAGATGCTCACAATGGAAAGGGCAAGGCCAGGCTGAAGCCCGGGAATCCAGAACTACATCTGCATCTTCCATGTAGGTGGGAGGAGTCCAGTCACTGGGCCATCAACCAGTGCCTCCCAGGGTGCGTTAGCTGGAAGCTGGATAGACACAGAGCAGCCGGGACTTGAATCCAGCATGGGATGCAGGCATCCCGAGTGCTGGTGGTTTAATTCTGTACCCTCACTATTTTGATGAATGCTGTCCTGCATATGATAGGACAGATACCTCTTCCAGCTCTTGCTTTCAGTTTTGTAGGTATCCGCCCAGAAGTGGGATTGCTGGATCCTATGGTATTTTTACTTTTCAATATTTTTTTGAGATCCCTCATACTGTGTTCCACAGAAGCTGCACTGTTTTACGCTCCCAGCAGAAATGCACAGGGGCTTCGATTTCTCCACATCCTCACCACCACTTGTTATTTGCTGTTGTTTTTCTTTCAATAATAGCCCTTCTAATTGATGTAAAGTGGTTTGAAAGCCTTTTTTTTAAAAGTGCCTATATACAAACATAATGAAATAATACTATTAAGGCAAATTAGCCACAGGTTTCAACCGAGTGGAAACCTCTGGGTAATTATTTCCCATCTCTGATCTTTAACTTGGGAATCTAGCTCTAGAAATAGGAAGAGGAGCGATGACGAAGGTGCAGGGACACACAAAACTACCACTGTTCGGTGATCCTGTTTCACCCCTCAGTCTAATCCAGAGCTGGGTCGTTGAAGGGCTGTATTATTAGTGAGTCCTAGTCCTTTCTTTGTTTCTAGGAGGAGCCCAGAAATCCATCCTCTCCTAAGCAAGGAAGAGAGAGAGAAAAAAAATGTGACTTATCTTCTTCCTGGATTCTTTGATGTATTCAAATTGAAATTGAAAGACACTGGCCATGAGGGTGACCGGTGGAAATCTTTGAAGTCTTTTTTTTTTCCTAGAAAAGGGCCGAGAAATAGCAACCCTGTACATGGGAAGGCTGCATCCGGCACTTGCTATGCCCTGGCTTGGGAGCTGCCTCAGGTGCTAAGCATCCATCTCCCTCCTCCGGAGATGGCCATCGTCTCGTGGCAGCCTTATTTCGTATTTACATGTAGTGTATCCGCAAAGTGCTCTTTTATCCCTTTATTTTCCCTTTTTTTATATTAGCCATATCTTCTCACAGCCCAAAGGGACACGCTAGTGTTTTTATTCCCCCACATCTTCAGTGAAGGGATCGGGAGTGGACACCAAATAAGAAATGGAAATAATGGAAGTGGTCGTGGTGACGGGTCACGGCCGAGGCTCCCAGCCTGAGCTGTGACTTGGCCCATGGAAGCACACTCTTGCTTTCATCTGACAGGACAGTTGGCACAGGACAGAGATGAGAGAAACCAGAGCAGCAAGCCTTGGCAAGCACCTCCACCTCCTCCTGCCGCCAGCCCAGCATCGCCACCTGCTGAACCATGAAAGCTCTGGGGTGTTTTTGCTTTCTGGAGTCCAGGGGGCATGGAGGCTTTGGGCAGGAGTTGTGCGGGCAGCTCCCAGCACCTCAGCTCTGGGTGTTCCTGTGCCCCTCCCCCTTCACTACTTCATCTGCTCCCCAGAGAGAAGGATGTGTCACACGCCCAGAGCTCGTAACTTAAGACAAAAGGAAAAATCGTGACCGAGGCATACTCACGCGCACACACAGTCATTTCCTCTTCCCTTGTCTGAGCGACTTTCACTGGAAAGAGAAGCTTCTGGGGGCGCTGGGACCCCGAGGCCCTCTCAGTATTCTGCAAGGGCTTTGGAGTGCTTGGATGCAAGCCATTTGTTGCTAGAGAGAATCACGTTAGATAGGAGCTTGCTTTTTCCATTTGCAATGGCTTATTAAGTATAAGCATCTCTCTTCTCTCTGTTTACTGAGTGATTAGCTCTCCCTCCAGCTGACCCTGCCAGGGGAGATAGCCAAAGTGTATCCTTAACACACAGTTACCCTGCAAAATGTCCTTGCCATAAACCCCGCGACCACAGACAGGGCTCTGCCTCCTTTGGCAATCTTGTGTTTCTAGCCCACAGGGAGGCTCTCCAGTGATGGGGGTGTGCACTGAAGCCACCCAGATTTACAGGGCCCACTTCTAGTCACCGAGTCCAGCTGAAACAGGCAAGGAGTAGCACTCCCTCTGCCCGGAGCCTGATCCGGAGGCCACAGCCTCTGGGTCCACTTGCAAGTCACTGAATCTTCTCTTAAGTTGTGCAATGACCCTTCTCACCATAGACTGTCCTTCCTGGCCCCTTGGGACAGGACAAAGGACAAGACTCCTCACCCACCTGATGCAGATGCAGGCAGTTAACAATTCTAGGGACTCCTAAGCAGTGAAGATTAACCAGCTCCTGGCTGATTAGTAGCTGGTCACCCCTGGCTGCATTGGCTGGTTTCTCGTAGGTTACTATAAGGACTGCCTGGCTGTGTTAGCAGGCCCAGCCATAATCAGCCAGATTCCAAAGGTCAGAGTGGAAACGAAATCATGCAATTTGCCCAAATTTCAGAGGCTGAATTCAATTGTAGGGTTTGGCCTGGAAATGAGGATGAATTATTTCCAACTAAGTGGATTATTTTTCCTCTCTGCCAGTGTTTTCCCTGTGATATAGGGAAGCTCAAGCTATGTCATTGATACTGCTGCATAAAGATTGTCGGCCTGTACCCACCCTGCAGCATACACACCAAAATAGCTAAATCGAGCCATTTCAACCTCCTGCATGTTCTCAATGGAAACTCGGTGCTTTTATTCTGCATTGTGCTCTGTTGGAAAGGCTGAGCCCTTACTATTCTATAGAATTCTATAGAATAGAATGTGTGACTGCTATCATTATTGTACGAATGTGATGTGAGTTTACACGTGGGAAAGTACAGGGCCAAGGCAGAGCCTGTGTGTTGAGGTGGGCATCTCACCTGCTGGTTGTGGTTATTTAATCTGCCAGTCACCCCATGCTTACCATGTTCTGATGAAAAATGCGGCTCTCTGATGCAAGGGTTCTGGGAGAGTTGTGAAGACAGATTGGAGCTGTTTGGTCTCAGGACTCCCTGTGTTGTGTCCTGAGACACACCGTACAGGTACAGCACACCAGACACCAGCACAATGTACACGCAGCACACACTCAACACATAGGAGGGAGCTCCAGAACATTTGTGGAAAATCCCCTCTAACTTCTCTCCATTTGTTCAACTTTTCCAAGCCCCTTTATTATACCTGCACACAGCACACAACCAGAGCACAAGACACATGTGGCACACACACAGCACACAATACCACATAAAACATACCCAGAGAACATACATGTCACATACAGCACACACAACACACAAACCACATCCAGTACACATACAAGACACACATAGCACAAGCACACGATACAACATATAGCACACACAGAGAACACCATACAACATACATGCAACATAATACACACTCACAAGCTGCACATATCACATACAATGCACATAGCACACACAACACATGCAACATATTCATCACACACATATACAGCAGACACAGCACACAAAACACATGTACAGTACACACAGCACACATACAGAGAGAGTTGGAAGGAGCCCATGTTTTAAGGCCCCCTGTGTCTTGTCCCCAGTTTTCCTTTCAGGGTATCTAAGAGGCCAGACCATGAGAAGGGGGCATGCACCAGCATCGGGGTGGAAACACTGCGGGCCCTGCTGGTGCACAAAGTGAGAACAGGGGAAAGGCTTTTTAGGTCCCTTGCTCTTAATTTCCTATTTGTTCTCTTCTGATTATATTTTGTTTTGAAACAAATTTGCCTAAGAGAGATCACCAAAGATCTGGCACCTAAGAGAGATCACAGCACTAAGAGAGATCACCAAAAGCAAATTCTTTTCCTCATTTAGGCTGGAACTTTTAAAGGTACCAGCAGCAATCATGGGGGCTGGGGAAAGCAGGTGAGAGGGGCCTGGCAGTCTCCTTCCTCCTGTCCCTGTGGCCTCTCTACTGTGTCATCAGCAGAGATCCTGTTCTGTAGTTGCGCTTGCTAAACCCTTGCCCACTGCGAGAGATGGGGGATGTGTGCAGGTTACTGGAAGCAAGCCACCTGCAGGACACAAATGTCGTGTCTTCCTGGAGCATCCATCCGCTACTTGATTCCTAGGGGAACAAGTTGGGGAATGTTAACTGCGAGTTTCAAACTATACATTTATGTTGAAACAATCGTGGGTCTTTTACACAATAGACTACAAAATCATCACACAATAGAAAAACAAAAACCAAGACTTCAAATACATTCTGTAACTATCGAAGGTGGCTTTGGGCCAGTACCCACACCTTCTTCTCATCCAAGCACGTGCAGTTGCTTCTGACATTAGTGATATTTTGGTGGAAAATTTTGGGAATGCTACCTTATAGCTTATTCCCCCTCCTTTATGTGGTTCAGATTTACGTTTCAGAACATTATATTTTCAGATTCATCCTCTCTCCACCCGCCTCCGCCCCCCACCACCACCACACAGACAGATTTGGGGCCACCTGTTCACTCCCCAGCCAGGAGGATGGAAAAGATTTCTCGTGCCAGACTCTCTCCTTCATTCACATCGTTGCGATGCCCTCTCCAGCATTACATGAAGAGAAAACCCTGCTTACATTTTGGGCTTGGACAGAGTGCAATCTGCACAAAGATTAAATCATCCAAGGGCTGGCTGCAGCAGAGACCTGTTGTTCTAAGGGAGAGCAGTGGAGGGGGCCCCAACACACCCACATTTCCTGCCCTGTCCTAGGCCTGCCCTGCACCCAACCATGCCACCCGTGGAGGTTGGTGGTCGCATTTGTAATTATTGCAGGTGGCTGCTTCCCTGGGAGTGTTCCCAGAAATCTACTCTTAATTTTAAATTTTAACGTATTTATTTGACAGGCAGAGAAAGAGAGCAAGGGCGAAGAAAAAAGAGAGATCCTATCCACTGGTTCACTCCCCAGATGCTCAAAGCTGAGATGGAAATGCAATCCAGGTCTCCCACATGGGCGGCAGGAACCCACCTGCTGGGTTATCACTGCTGCCTCCCTGAGTCTGCATTGGCAGAACGCTCCTGGGAACAGGAGCCAGGAGTCAAATTCAGGTGCTCCAACCTGGGTCATGGGCATCTTAACCTCTGGGCAAAATGTCCACTCCTACACTTCTTTTTTCAGCCTGCGCCATCAAACTTATTCTCATTTTTTTCACCTCTCCATCCTAAGGCTTGGGAACCAGAACACAGAAAGGAGATTCTCTCCACTGGTTTCCTCATTTGTCCCAAAGTTCAGGTGTATTTTTCTGCCCTGTCCTCTGTGAGCTCCTTGGCTTGTGTTCCCTGAGTAGTGCCTATGAACACGGTGTTCCCTCTTCTCTGGCCACAGTCCTGGGGTCAGAGTTTTGCTTACTTGGGCAGGGGTGGACTAGGTCCTGTTCTGCTAGATAAGCTGATGCAAGGCTGCCCATCACCCCAGGGTGGGATCAGACTCAACTTATCACCTAAATGCTCTACAGAGCCAAAAAGGCAAAACAGCACATGCAAAACAACGTGTTACATTCATAGGGTGGACAATTTATTTCTTGCAGACTTTACACTCTTATTGAATGCAAGACGCATAGTTTATTTCACATACACTCTTCATTTCTTCATATAGAACCTTCTTTTTTCATATATGAGGGTACTGCAAAAAGTTCATGGAAAATGGAATTAAAGTTTATTTTGGTGCAAAACAATTTTGAAATCCGTGCATACAAAGGTTCTTCAGAAAGCTCACAGAAAATGTGTACTATGGAGGCCAGCATTGTGGCAGAGCAGATTAAGCTGCCACTTTCAATGCCAGCATCTCATATCAGAGTGCCAGCTCAGGCCTTGGCTACTCTTCTGATCCAGCTTCTTGCTAACACGCCTAGGAAGGCAGTGAAAGATGCCTCTTCCAACCATGAGAGAGATTGGGATAGAGTTCCTGAATCCTGGTTCAGCCTGGTGCAGACCTGGCTGTTACAACTATTCATGAAGTGAGCCAATAAAATGAAGATCTCTCTCTCTCTCTTTCTCTGTTACTCTTTCAAATAAATTAATAAATCTTTAAAAAATGTGTGTTTTGAAAAAACTATACATGGATTTCAAAAAATTTTTGGAACAAAGCAAACAGCTTTGAATTCCATTTTCCATGAACTTAATATGCCTACCTCCTGTGTGTGTGTGTGTGTGTGCACTTCTACATTTTTTTCAAATTGGTTTTTCTACTGAATGCTTCACTTTCTTCAGATATAGCCTTGGGTGTGCCTATACAGATAAATTTGCCTCAATTCAGTAAACTAATCTTAATCCAAGTTTTAAACTATGGTCATTTGTTGAGCGTTCAGTGTAGGGTCCTGTATGATTTGCAGGAATCCACGTACCTCTTGGTGACTGAGGTGATGCCACGTGAGCACCTCCTGAGGGGCTCCCCGGGCCGGCACAACCCCGAGCATGTGAACTTGGGCAGGAGGCTCGCTCCCAGGACACCTGTCACCAGGTCCCTCCAGCCCTCCACAGCTCATGGCTACTGCTTACTTTCTCCCCCATTTGGAGACGGGAAGAAGAAGGGATGAAATCCACCTTCAGGAAGAAAATAACGAAGGAAAGTAAGATTTTGCTTATTGTTGAATTGGTGGTTATTGATTCACTGAAAGATTGTTGGAGCAGATGAAACCTACAGCGAAGAAACAGGTTTCTGAAAAGTACTGAGTGTCGGCTGAAAGCTTTCCCCACCTTGTCCAAGTCAAAAATTTCAGATACTGGCCTGTTAAATCAGCACAACCTTTCTGGCTGGAAATAACTTCTGGATGCTTTTACCTGTTCTTTCCCTTCCTGCGGCCTCACTGCGTCTCTCCACGGAGGGGATGTCGGAGTGGAACGTGGTTCATCCTGACTGTCAAGATCCTAAACACGGCCGGTCAGGCCAGCCCTGGGAATTCCATCCACGGTCTGCATCTGACGTTGTGTGAGTCATACACTTGAAAGCTGAATTCAGAAAGAAATTCACGCTTTAAATACTCTGAGAGTTAACGTACACCTTCCCACACGATTCCTTTCTCCTCTCTTTACATTTTAATTTAACTTTCCTCCTCTGGAAAAGAACCAAGAAGAAATATCACAGAATAAAGTGGAAGCCTGGCGAAGAGTATCTGGGTAAGAATTGAATACCAGCCCAACAGGTGAAAATGACAGGTCATAGTAAGAAGAATATTGAATCTCGGAAAATAATAGCCATCTAAACGCAATTCGGGACTGAGATAGACCCTAGGGGTGGGGTGGCGGGGAGTCATCCCCGTGTCAGTGTGCCAGCAGACCCCTGGAGGAGGGGAGGGGGTGACCAGTGTGGCTTCTTTATAGAAAGGGAGTCTTTCCTTGGTGGAGAATTGCAGGGATTACCCTTAAATGGATTAAGGGGAGTAGCTGGAGGAAATGAGCCTGCATTTTCTGATCTGTGTTCGGGGAGAGGCTCACCCCAAGTGCCCAGGGCCATTTGAGGGGTGGAGTTGCCCTGGCGTGTAATGCGCCAGTGACACAGCATCCCACCAGGGCAGCCCCCTCCCTCCCCCATCCCCATCGCAGCCTTGCCTTGAGGCTTTGTGAAATGCTTTAAGACCCTGAATTAGCTTTGGGCAGCAGTAGCTGCGCACTGACAGTTTTAGGTTTATTTTTTCTTCTTCTTCTTGGTCTGTCGTCAGGCAGGTCTTCCCTCTGCGGGAGCGTTGCTCACAATGTGCTACCGCACGCGGAGGAGCTGGCAAAGGAGAGCCGGAGAGATTACGCGGCGGCTTTGGCCTCTGTCCAGCTCACCATTCTCAGCCCATTTCTCTTCTTTGAGCCTCTGGGAGACTCGAACAAATGCAATTCTCCACTCCCAATACAGAGGGGAAGCGTGTTTCCGGGACCTTCCCAAAGCCAATGGTGTGTCTCAGGTCAGAAAATCAGTATGTTGTGGTTCTAAACGGGCAAACACGCAGGAGGGAATATCACTGTGGTCCTGGCTGTTGGGGACAGATATGAAGGGGTGGGGGTAGGGGGAGTGGAGCAGGTGTTTGCAAAAGGCTATAGGAAGTTAGCCCTGTAGACTAAATATTGTACAGTAAGAGCTCTCTACCCAAAGGTTCTGCATCCATGGATTCAACCAATCTCGGATTGAAAATATATAATGGGGTGGGGTGGGGTTGGGGAGGTACTGCACAGATACATTTTTTTGTATCTCCCTAAACCATACAGTATGACAACTCTTTACCTTGTGTTAGGTATCATAAGTAATCCTGAGATGACTTAAAGCGTGCCAGAAACTGCGTGTTTGTTATATGCAAATCCTTTGGTATCTCCCAAGGTTGCCAAAGGACAAGTGTACTTGGGACAGTAGGGAGACTGTTCCCAGAGAGACTCCTTCTCAGAATCACTGAGTTTGCCAATAAATGAATATGGACACAACCGGCAAAGGACAGAGCATGGAAGGAGCTTAAAAGAGAACATGCTTTTGCAACTCTTGCTTTCCTGGGTGACTCCCCAGGGCTCTCTTTTAAATTGCTGCAGTTATGTAAGATTGCTGATACCTGGACTGCCTGATTCACAGAGCTAATGCACGTTGAGTTAAAGATGGTACCACCCTTGCATGATCTGTAGAGAGAGGATTGTAGAAGGGCGACAGGCAGACTGTGACTCCACCAGGTAGAATGTGAGTACCATTCAGAATTACTTTGGAAAACCGGTGAAAGTCAAAAGTGCATTTATTTGGGGGTAACACCAGAAGAAATCCCCTGGAAACCAGAGCGGGGTAACACGGAGGATGGAAACATTTAAAGGCAGCAGACATCCAGTCAGATGTAGGACAAGAACTTGTAACACTCTTGCTTTTAAACCTTGAAACTGCTTGAAGAGCCTCTCTCTCTGATCTGCTATGATTCTCTAGGGTGGCTGAATTGATATGGCCACACCAGGAACCACTCTGTTTCAGGATGCCCCCCCCCCCGAAAAAAAATCCTACTAATGACTGTGCATCAACTTAAGGAAAGAAAATCCTCCGTAAGACTCAAATCCACTCAGGAAGCAACTTGGAAGCCAGTTTGCTAAAGAGGCCACAACACAGTGCCTGCTTCTATATACCCAGCACCTGCCACAGGGCACGCCTGTCTCAGCTGAATCTGGCTAAGCCTCTATCCACATAAAACTCACAAAGGGTTAGTGTCATAAGCTTACAAGGGCTCTTCCCTGGCTCAGAAGGGCTGATAGGACATAGCCAAGTGGCTTTGAAGTATGGTGAATATCAAACCTCACCCTGAGTGGAGTTGCAAAGGGTCGTGCATAGGGAGCCTTGGTTCTTCCTCATGACAGAGGGACTTTGATGCTGGGAGCTACAGCTCCTGAAGAAGAGGGAAAACCTAGAAGGTGGTCCAAGGGACAACAGGAAAGTGATAAAAGGGAGTAGGTATTTACCCTAATGGTTAGGATGTCTGTGTCCTTGAGTATCTGGGTTGGATCCTCAGTTCTGGCTCCTGGCTCCAGCTTCCTGCTAATGCAGACCCTGGGAGGCAATAGTGATGGTTCATGTAATTGGGTTCCTGCCACCCACAGGGAAGACCTGGATTGAATTTCTGGCCCCCAGCTTTGGGCCCGCTGTGGGCCATTGCATGCAATTGAGGAGTGAACTAACAGATGGAAGAACACTAGCTCTCCGTTTCTCTCACATAAATAACTTTAAGAAGAAAAAGACAAAAGGAGTTTGTTGAGTTGGGAAAAAAGGAAGCCAGGGGAAACAGCCACTCAAGGAGTGCTTGTTGCATACTTGGGGTGTGCTGAGAACTGTGAGGAGTGGAGTGCATATCCCAGCCTGTCACAGAAATGTGGCTTTTCCATTCTTAGTTTGAACAGGAAAGAGAGACGCTGACTTAGACATTACTGGAAAAATGTCTGCTCAACAACCTGAGTGGTAGAATGTTAGTGGTAAGATCAATCCAGGCATTTTGGAGCATGCCACCGTTGGAAGGATGGAAGAGTTCGTGCTTTCCTTCCTGCTGCACGGACAAGGCTAACAGGAAGAATGGTATAATGGTACAGGAACCTCAAGGAGCTTTCCTCCAAGAGGAATCTAAACTTGGGCTTGGACTGGTGTTGGCATAGTGGGTAAGCCATTCTTTGGGAAGCCGGCATCACGTATCAGAGCCAGCACCCCCTAAGAGAGTGCCTGGGCTCCAGTTTCCCATCTCTGCTTTTACTTCCAGCTTCCTGCTAATGTGTGCTCTGGGAGACAGCAGGTGATGGCTCAGCATCTGCCACCCACGTGGCGGACCCACATGGAGTTCCTGTCTCCCAGACTGAGTTCCTGGATCCAGCTCTCGCAGGCATTTGAAGAGTCAAACAATGGATAGGAGATCTCTGTCTCTTGTGTCTCTGCCTTTCCAATGAATAAGTAATTTTCAAAAGGATAAAATAAATTTTAGAATAAAATACTTTTTTAAGGAATAAAATCAAAATTAAAAAAAATAAAATGCAAATGCAGTGTCGAGCTGTTTTAGATGTGGAATTTTAGATGTGGTTCCACCTGCCAAGGAAATTTTAAATTTCTGAAGTTGAGGCAGAAAGTCTTTTTTTTTTTTTTGACAGGCAGAGTGGATAGTGAGAGAGAGAGAGAGACAGAGAGAAAGGTCCTCCTTTTGCCGTTGGTTCACCCTCCAATAGCCGCCACGGCTGGCATGCTGCGGCTGGCGCACCGTGCCGATCCGAAGGCAGGAGCCAGGTGCTTCCTCCTGGTCTCCCATGGGGTGCAGGGCCCAAGCACTTGGGCCATCCTCCACTGTACTCCCGGGCCACAGCAGAGAGCTGGACTGGAAGAGGGGCAACCGGGAAAGAATCCAGCGCCCCGACCAGGACTAGAACCCGGTGTGCCGGCGCTGCAAGGCGGAGGATTAGCCTCGTGAGCTGCGGCACTGGCCTTTTTTTTTCTTTTTAAAGATTTATTTATTTATTTGAAGGGCAGAGTTACAGAGAGGCAGAGGCTCAGAGATTGAAAGAGAGAGAGGTCTTCCATCTGCTGGTTCACTCCCCAGATGACTGCAACAGCCGGAGCTGCGCCAATCCGAAGCCAGGAGCCAGGAGCTTCTTCTGAGTCTCCCACACAGGTGCAGGGGCCCAAGACTTGGGCCATCTTCCACTGATTTCCCAGTCCATAGCAGAGAGCTGGATTGGAAGTGGAGCAGCCGGGACTCAAATCTGTGCCCATATGGGATGCCAGCACTGCAGGTGGCAGCTTTACCTGGCACACTATAGCACTGGCCCCGAGGTACAAAGTCTTAATCATTGAATGCCCCCTAACCTCCTGAAGAGGCATGCCACATATTAGGGGTACCCAGTAAGTGTAGACATGTGGATTAACGTGCCTGAGTTCCTAGTAGCTTTCCTGGTGCTCAGAGTGAGATCCGAGTCCCAGCCACCAGGACAGACCCGCCCAGTGATGTTACAGCAATTTCTCCATTCACATGCAGAAAAAAGCATTTTATTTTCAGGCTTTCAATGGGGGTAGTAGAAACAGTGTGAAAAGGGAGGGAACACTTAAGAAGTAGAGCCTTTTATTCTGAGTAATAATTAGGAACAGTTAGGTATTTAAATCTTCTAAGATTTTTTCTTTTGTAGGATCCCTGCAAATACAGCACTGGCTTTCCAGAAGAGTGGAAAGTGGGCACCGACGATTAGGAAGCACTACCCTTGGTCACCCTTCAAAGGTGCCTCCTTCTCAGGTAGAATACGCCCTCAGTAGCAGTGCGGTCCTTGGAAAGACATCTTTCAAGCGCAAAGCACACACCTCGCTCTCTCTGCAGGCAGTCCTGCTCGGTGTGTGTGAAATGGGCACATTTTCACAGGTTCCTAGGGGGTACATATTAACTACTTCTCACAGGGCTAAGGTTTCTTAAGAAGGGCTGACAGATTTGGTTCCGTTGTTAGCGAAGTCAATCAGCTCGCATGGGTTTTGCACAGGACGCACGTGAAGAGGCTGCATGGTGAGATGCAAACCTCTCTGGATGAAAGGGCAGCTGGCACGCCAGGCTGGCGGCGGTTTTTTTGCCATCTCCTCCTTCTTTATTCTGCTGCGATTTGGAAAGCTTGCAGAACGTGGTAAGCACATTTTTTTTATTATTGTTGTTGTTGATCAAGGATTTCTGCAGCTTGGAAAGTACTGGCCTTGATTATGGGCAGAAAAAGTGAAATGTCTTTCAAAGCATGGTTTTGTTATCTGGACTCCAGAAAATGCTTATGTAAATCCCACCCCCATGAGAAGGAAGGAAATTTGAGGGAGTATCTGTTAAGATGCATCATATGGAGTCCTTGGTTTCGGGCCTGATTTTGCCACTCCTTACCCATCCCTCCACCCACCCGCTTCCTTCCCCAATCTCAGGAGAGACACAGTAACCAATTTGGGTTTATATTTAACACCTGCAAATCTTGGCGAAGAGACCTCCCTCTTTTCTCCTTACTGCCACCCTCCCTCTCATCGATCCAAACACTTTGAGTCAGTGTTTCCCAAAATCATGCCACCGAAAAGAGGGGAGAAAACTTTCTGCACTGATACTGCACAAGCCCAAAATGTTCCTTTTCGACTGTCCTACTCAGGCGCTGTCAATCAGATCTTGTGCGTGTGTTTTAAAATGAGCTGAATTTAGCATGTCACAAACAGATTGAGGCCTCCCTGTGGAAGGCACGCTTGGAACTTGGTGTGACGCGCCTCCCAGGGTGTATTAATAACAGTCACCCCTAGGAACCAGACACTGTGCTACTTAATGTTTTCTATGATCTGACTTAGTCCTTCAATCAATGCATGCACAAAAGAAGAGATAGAATTTAAATACTTTATTTTTTTTAAGATTTTTATTTTATTTATTTGAAAGACAGAGTTACAGAGACTAGTAGAACCAGAGAGAGGTCCTCCATCCGCTGGTACACTCCCCAAATGACCACAACGGCCAGAGCTGCGCCCATCCAAAGCCAGGATCCAAGAGCTTTCTCCAGGCCTCCCACATGGTGCAGGGGCCCAGGGATGTGGGCCATCTTCCACTGCTTTCCCAGGCCACAGCAGAGAGCTGGATCAGAAGTGGAGCAGCCTGGACTCGAACCGGCGCCCATTTGGGATTGCCGGTGCTGCAGGCCGCAGCTTTAACCTGCTGCTCTACAGCGCCAGCCCCTGTATACTTTATAAATGAGAAAAAGGAAGGTCTGAAGGATTAAGTCCCTTGGCCAAGGTGCTTTAGCTAGGCTGTAGGAACCGTTTCTGCAAGTGGATTTCTCCCTTCCAATAAGAGCCACATGTCAACATCACACAGAATCCCCCACCCTGAAATCCACAATGAAAGTGTATCATTCACCTATCTTTGCATTTCAGGTGATTTAAGTATTTTGATCATTGTAGTGACATCATCCAGCAGGTAACTGTTCTCTTCACCTTTTGTTTTCCACCCGCTGCCAGGCAGGAAGACTAGTGCCATGTAAACGTTTGCAAAATTGAATGAGTTTATAACTTTTACAAAGATTGTGAAGTCTGATATAAGAAAGAAGTTTGACGGATACAACATAGAGCAAATATATCATTAGATAATTGTTTTAAAAGATTTGTTTATTTTATCTGAAAGGCAGAGTTACAGAGAGAGAGAGGAGAGAGAGAGAGAGAGAGAGTGAGAGAGAGAGAGAGAAGGAAAGACAGCGAGAGATCTTCTATCCACTGGTCCACTCCCCAAATGGCCACAACGGCCAGGCAGAACTGGGCTGGTCTAAAGCCAGGAGCCAGGAGCTTCCTCCGGGACTCCCATGTAGGTGCAATGGCCAACACACTTGGGCCATCCTCTTCTGCTCTCCCAGGCACACTAGCATGGAGCTGGATCAGAAGTGGAGCAGCTGGGACTCGAACCAGCACCCACATGGGATGCTGGTACCACAGGCAGTGGCTTTTATCCACAGTGCTGGCCCCAGTAAGATAATCTTCTATTTCTATATACTTACTAACCCAAATCCATGGGCCTGGGTGACCCGCCCAGGAGTGAGAGGACGAGAGTTCATCTCAGCGCCTTTCCTCTCCCTCACTTGGGAAGGGCTCCTATTGCTGTCCTGCTCCCTGTGTGCACGCTGGTGTTTGCCTCCTGTGGGACTCTCAAGTTCCAAGCTCCGTCCCTTCAGCCTTACTCTTCCTTTCCACAGCCACAGCAAAATATCGGAGGGCAGAGCCATCATTAGCCCAGCTTCCTACCTGAGCCACAGCCGAGTCTGATGGAACAGGGGTGTGAGGTCAAGCCTCCCTGCAGAAATAAAGCATGCCATCCGCCTGAATGTTCCAAGTGCATACGGCGTGTGCTGCCATTCACTCTTCCTTCTCTCTCCTGGCCCCTGGCTAATGCTGGTCCTGGAAAGTTAGGATCACGTCACGTAAAACTGCTGGGCCTTAGCACCAGGTAGTCCCTCCACCCCTGGGGACAGGCGGGGGACAGTGAGATCAGCTCCCACTCCACCTGTTTCACAGTGGGCCGCAGGGGTGTGTATGTTCACCATGGATAATGGAGCTCTGCTTCCTAAGCCTGCCAGTTGAGCCACCTGGTGGAGTTTTCAGAGCAGGGTAGAGATCACTACAGGAGGCCCAGGAGAAAGCTGGCTCAAGGGAGTGGAAAGGGTAAAAAGACACGGCCTTTGGAACCAAACCGGCTCGGCTGACTTGCAGGTTTCCCTGCTACCAGCTCTGCCGTCTTCGGTGCATTCCTTCACCATTCTGAGCCTTGAGGCTCCCTGTCTGTACACTGGAAGATGTAGATTTGCCTCCTTGAGTTCGTACATAGGTTAACTGAGATGATTTCCAAAGTACCTGGCACCATGTCTAGTATTTATTGCCCAATCAGTAAATACGAGGGGCTCATCACAGAATTCGTGCAGAACGAATGTCATGGGGAAAATCATGCATGGAATGCAAAGGTTTTTGCACCAAAATAAACAAAGTAAACTTCAATTTCCATGAAATTTTTGAAGACTCCTTGCATGAGTTCCCCTACACTTGGTGTTGAAGCTTTTTGAATCATTCGAATCATACTGACTTGGATATATTAACCCTGAGCGATGTCATTTTAATATAGTTTATTTTCTCAATTACATATTAATTTATGCCAACATTTTATTGTTATATACCATAGAGTGATTATATGTTAACATCTTAGTATACTAAACATAAATATTTGATATTGACTGAATATATATCAATGAATACGTATTGGGTGTGTGTTATGTCCAAGTGTATCATTCACCTATTTTTGCATTTTAGGTGATTTAAGTATTTTGACCAGATATCCAGATTTATTTATTCAAAAATCACAGTAATGGTGTATTGCAGATTGATTTTTTATTTTATTTTAAAAGTGTTAAAAGTTTCAATTTATTTGTTTTTTTTTCAAGATTTATTTATTTTAAAGGCAATGTGACAGAGAGGTAGAGACAGAGAGAGGGATATGTTCCATTCACTGGTTTACTCTTGAAATGCTGGCAAGGGACCAGCGCCGTGGCTCATTAGGCTAATCCTCTACCTGTGGCGCCGGCACCCTGGGTTCTAGTCCCGGTTGGGGTGCCGGATTCTGTCCCGGTTGCTCCTCTTTCAGTCCAGCTCTCTGCTGTGGCCCGGGAGTGCAGTGGAGGATGGCCCAAGTGCTTGGGCCCTGCACCCGCATGGGAGACCAGGAGCAGGCACCTGGCTCCTGGCTTCAGATCAGCGCGGTGCGCCAGCCGCAGTGGCCATTGGGGGGTGAACCAATGGAAAAGGAAGACCTTGCTCTCTGTCTCTCTCTCTCACTGTACACTCTGCCTGTCAAAAAAAAGAAAGAGAGAGAGAGAGAGAGAGAAAGAAAGAGAGAGAGAGAGAGAGAGAGAGAGAGAGAGAGAAAGAAAGAAAAGAAAGAAAGAAGAAAAAAAGAAAAGCACAGTCTTGCCAACATCAGACATTCCTGGGAAAAATTAAAAATCCAGTCAATCAACCAGTGTTGCTACACATACAAAAATAAGGTACAAACCATCGAAGATTTTGCTTCTTGGTTAGAGAGATACATCACGTAGACCCAGCCTAAAGTGCATTATGCTCATGGTTCACAGACGAGGGAGCACCCTTGTGGTATGCAGAGGGGGAAGAGAGCAGCAAAATCTTCCATCAGGTGATTCAAGTGCACGCCTGAGTTCTGATGATGGGAGCCTGGTCTCAGAAACCAAGACAGAGATGTGGGCTTGCAGCCCCACTGGCTCATGAACCATCTGAACACTTCTGGGGCCCAGGACTCTCTCTTCAACGGCAGGGTAAGATGGAGTGGGATGTGTTCTCTACCTCCAGGATTCTTTTTTTTTTTAAACTTTTATTTAATGAATATAAATTTCCAAAGTACAGTTTATGGATTACAATGGCTTCCCTCCCATAACGTCCCTCCCACCCGCAACCCTCCCCTTTCCCACTCCCTCTCCCCTTCCATTCACATCAAGATTCATTTTCGATTCTCTTTATATACAGAAGATCAGTTTAGCATACATTAAGTAAAGATTTCAACAGTTTGCTCCCACACAGAAACATAAAGTGAAAAATATTGTTTGAGTACTAGTTATAGCATTAAATCTCAATCTACAGCACACTAAGGACAAAGATCCTACATGAGGAGTAAGTGCACAGTGACTCCTGTTGTTGACTTAACAAATTGACACTCTTGTTTATGGCATCAGTAATCACCCTAGGCTCTTGTCATGAGCTGCCAAGGCTATGGAAGCCCCTGGGTTCACCAACTCTGATAATTTTTAGACAAGGACATGGTCAAAGTGGAAGTTCTCTCCTCCCTTCAGAGAAAGGTACCTCCTTCTTTGATGACCTGTTCTTTCCACTGGGATCTCACTCGCGGAGATCTTTCATTTATCTACCTCCAGGATTCTGTCATCCAGTTTTCTGGAGAAGATGGCCCATGGCTGAGAGAGCAAGAACTTTGAAATGCCTCTTCACTTCAATGTGGACAAGAGCGACCAGATATCACATGGTGTCAAGACAACCTCCTCAGGCTTCTTCATGTAGCTGGGTCAAAATTAGGGAAAGGCTACAGCTTTTGAGCCATTTGAGTCATTTTAGTATTTCATAACCTCAGTCGTGAAGACTTAGCTACTTAGGAGATTCATACTTTAGTTTGAGAGCGTAGAAGGTGATTAAGATCGAAGAGAGCGCTTTCTTGAGAGGTTTGCCTGCACTGGAGTCTAAGTGGTTAAAGCTAAGGCTCATCGTCAGCATGAATTCCTTTATTCCTTAGGTTCAAATGGCACACTCAGCCCCATTCCTTAAGGAGAAGGCAGCTCTGCAAAATCGAGTTTTATGGACAATGGGCAATAGGTAGGAGAGTACTTCTAAGAGATCATGAAAAAAATGAAATAAAAGATAAGCTTATTTTAGTGCAAAAAAACTGAAACTCATGCACAGATTTTTTATAATATACATTTTTCAGGGCCTGTTTAGAAATCTCTCAATATGCATGGATTTCAAAAATGTTTACACAGGGGCTGGCCCTGTGGCTTAGTAGGTTAAGCATCCACCTGTGGTACTGGCATCCCATAGAGGCACCAGTTCAAGTCCCAGCTGCTCCATTTCCCATCCAGCTCCCTACTGATGGCCTGGGAAAGCAGTAGAAGATGGCCCAGGTCCTTGGGCCCCTGCATCCACATGGGAGACCCAGAAGAAGCTCCTGGCTCCTGGCTCCTGGCTCCTGGCTTCAGATCAGCTGAGCTCCAGCCATTGCAGCCATTTGGTGAGTGAACCAGAAGATGGAAGAGTTCTCTCTCTGTCTCTCCCTTTCTCTGTCAGTAGCTATGCCTCTCAAGTAAATAAATAACTCTTTAAAAAACGTTTACACCAAAGTAAGCACTTTTTAAAATTTTTATTTATTTTTCTGTATTTGAAAGAGAGAGAGAGAGAGTGACTGAGAAGACACATAAATATCTTCTATCTACTTGTTCAGTCCCTGAGTGTGGCAAAACCTGGGGCTGGGCCAGGCTGAAGCCAGGAGCTAGGAACTCAGTCTGAGTCTCCCACATGGGTAGCAGGGACCCAAGTACTTGAACATAATCTGCTGCCTTAGTGTGTGCTAGCGGGAAGCTGGAACTGAGAGCACAGCCAGGATTCAAACCCAGGCACTCTGATAAAGGCTGAACACTTGCCCTTAAACACATCTTTAATTCCATTCTCCACAAACTTTTCGAGGTACCCTTGTACACTATTTCCATGTACATCATCATAAAGCTTAAATTTCAGGACTCTCTTCATCACTCAATGGTGTGCTCAAGGACCTGAGCCAGCACAATTTCTGAAAACAAAGATAAACTCAGGTTGGCAAAGAGGAGTTGGAAATTCTCCTACAGCATCCCCAGGGAGGGTTCCATAACTAGTGCACTGGCGGCTCCTTTGCTGACTCTGGGTCTGGATTTCACCTTACAAAAGCGTAGGCCATTGCTATGAGGAGCATCAACTGTTTGGATTGCAGAGTGAACAGAATGATGTAGGCAGGCAGGTAGTGTCAGCAGGAGGAGCTGAGGTTTGACAACTCAGCCTACCCCCATAATTTGACAGCCCTGGGTAACCTGTGTGAGGCGTGATCCACCACAGGACAGCTCCAGCTGCCTGGGCAGAAGCACCTGTTGTATCCGCCCATGTGACAGCCCCATCTGCATCAGCCAAACTCCCTTCCCTTTCTGGGTGCCTCCTGAACTTCCTCCCTGTGTTCCTCCCAAACCCACCTTGCGTGTTCCACCAAGTCCCCTGCCCTTTCACACATAGTGAAAGCTGCAAATTCAACAAGGTTGCAAACGTAGAACCAGTCCCAGCTAGAAATATCCAGTATGGCTGCAGGATGCATCTTCACCATGACTTTTAGGTAATCCTAATAAAATTGGGATTCCATTCCCATCGTGCACTTGAGGCCATGACTTCCAATATTTCTAAGAAAGGGCATGAAAATGGGCAGTACTCAAGCTCCACTCCAAACTCCGCCCCTTTTGAATATTCAAGTCAGCCTCACCCAGCCACCATCCCCTATGCCTCTTTTTTATGTTTTAAAGATATATTTATTTACTTGAAAAGCAGAGTTACAGAGAGCAAAGGAGAGACAGAGAGATCTTGCATCTGCTCGTTCATGCCCCAAATAGTCATAACAGGCAGGACTACGCCAGACTGAAGCCAGGAGCCAGGAGCTTCTTCCAGGTCTTCCATCTGGGTGCAGGGGCCATCTTCCATTGCTTTCCCAGCCACAGTAGCAGGAAATTGGGTCAAGAGTGGAGCAGCTGAGACTCGACCTGGTGCCCATGTGGGATGCTGATGCTGCAGGCTATAGCTTTAACCCTCTGCACCACAGTGCTGGCCCTCACTATGCCTTTGATAGAATAAAAGGACAGCAGAATCCTCGGCGAAGGGGAGGGGTGTCTTTTTCTGTCTCCTGGCTTTTTTTTCCCATTCTCTTTCTCTCTCTTGGGCTAGCCTTCACGTGGTTCCTGTGCTTGGGTTTAAATAAATCCTGCTTTCTTGCATACCTGTATGCTTCCACCTTAAATTCTTTCACACATAGCAGGGAGAGCCTGGAATAAGGCTAATCAGGAGCCCCAGTACCCGCAACAGAACCATCTCTGGGGAGTGGCCATGCAGAGCAAGAGATAAGGGATGCAGTCTCTGTACTCTGTAGAAGGCAAGGACTGACCTTTTCCATAAGGAAAAGCATGCTTCCGAGGCCGATCTATCCACATTGTTTCCAGGGAGGCTGATAATGGCCCTGACGTCACCGAGGTGGACAGGGATGGAAAGACGCAGTGTGTGTGTGCAGGGGGTTGTAGCGTTGGCTCCCACGGCATAGCTGTAGACACAGGATTATGGGAAATCACATGAGTTAGCATGACTCTGCTAGAGGCTCATGGCATGGGTGTGGGTCAGTGAGGGCGCTCCAGAGTGTGAGTGTCCCATGGAGGCGGGCATGGGCTCTGCCCAGGGACTGCAGTCTTGGGCGCACTGTCTGCATTTCTGTGCCTCAGGATCCTTTTGGGTCCACAGGGTTTTGTGAGTCTCTGTGAGAATGAAACACAAACCAGTACAGGCAGCACGGGAGCAAGGCCTTGATGAATGTGAGGCATTATTGCCAGTAATAATTCTACGTAGGCTCGCCCTTCTCTGCACTTACCAAACGGACACATGGCTTTCATCAAATGATCTCACCTTTCAAACTGCTGTCATAACCTTCTAGGAAAGGACTCATTTATTTATTTTTCCCCATGCATATTTTTAATTGTTTTTTTTTTTTTTTTATCTGACAGGTAGAATTATAGACACAGAGAGAGACAGAGAGAAAGGTCTTCCTTCTGTTGGTTAACCCCCCAAATGGCCGCCACAGCCGGCACTGTGCCGATCTGAAGCCAGGAGCCAGGTGCTTCCTCCTGGTCTCCCATGTTCGTGCAGGGGCCCAAGTACTTGGGTCATCCTCCACTGCCTTCCTGGGCCACAGCAGAGAGCTGGACTGGAAGAGGAGCAACCGGGACTAGAACCAGTGCCCATATGGGATGTCGGCGCCGCAGGCAGAGGATTAACCAAGTGAGCCACGGCACCAGCCCCTCCCCATGCATTTTGTGATATACATGTTGAGAAGAAATTCCATTTACAGGTGAAAAGCCAACATGGTGAAGTTTGCTGTCACACAACTCACGGGTAGTGGGTCTGGGGCAGTGCCCTCTTCCCCCATGGACGCTGTCCTGGGAATCAGTCTATTTCAAAAGTTCTGTTGCCTCCTGCCACAGGCACCCCTGGACAGCTCCCTGGGAGCCAGGCTGCCCCCCCCCCGCTGCCCCCTCCCACAACAAGGTGAGATGAAGAAGATAAAGACAGACGCAAAAGTCCCTATGACCAGAGCGCCCAGCCATGTCAGCAAAAAGCAGACTGTGTGAAACATTTGTGTGGATGTGGGGACTGGAAGAATGCAGGCCGCGCGGAGCCAGCCCTTTCCTGCCTTGTGTTGGAGGCTGAGCCTCAGCCCTGCCCCCCAGAGTGAGCTGCTTCCCAGTCTCCCCAGTGCTACTTGGGGGCCCAGCGTTCTCGTTTTCAAGGCATGTGCTCGTCTTTTCCCTTAAACGTGCTGTTTTCCTGAAGGAGTTTATCTAGAGCTTTACCCAAAAATCCTGATAAATTAGAGCTAGCAGCCTGGCCTGGGGTGCATTCTGCTGTGTGTGTGTGTGTGTGTGTGTGTGTGCTCACTGGCTGACCCCTCACGCATCTTCCCAAGCTCTACGTTGCAGCTGCACATGTTTTGTGCTGCGTCGTCCTCAGAGCCCCTGCTTTGTTTATTTCTCTGCAGGGCCTGACCATTTCAAAGCCAATCAGACTGGATGGAAACTCAAGGGGGTGTTTAAAAAAAAATTCCTCACTACCAATTGCCCATATGTTTTATGCAAACAACAAAACACAGCCAGGGCATGGTGAATCTCCTTATTTGGTTCAGTTCCTTCAGATGCTGCGATTTACAGGATTTTGCTCTTTCCCTTATGGCTGTTTATTTTCCCTAATAGTCTTTTTGGAGGGACCTTATCAGAAGCTTTCTGAGAAGCACAGTCAATTCTGTCTAGTGGGTCAACTTTGTCTCCAGTGTTATTAATCTAGAAATTCTAACTGCAATATTTTCTGAAAAATGTCTGATGCCCCAGAAGCCACAAATGCAGTTATTAGCGTGCAAGTTGAAGAATTTATTCCCAGGTATTCGAACACAGGAAAATACACAGAAGCTACTGAGGAGCAAATGAACCCAAAAGAACCATTCTGTCACCTGATTCCTGCCACCTTTATGTTGCTTTATGCGTCCTATTTTTTCTTTCTTTTTTTTAAAGATTTATTTATTTATTTGGGAGGCAAAATTACAGAGGAGAAAAGGAAAGAAAGAGAGAAAGAGCGAAAGAGCGAAAGAGCGAAAGAGCGAAAGAGCGAAAGAAAGAAAGAAAGAAAGAAAGAAAGAAAGAAAGAAAAGAAAAGAAAAGAAAAGAAAAGAAAAGAAAAGAAAGAGAGGTGGGGAGGGAGGGAGGAAGAAAGAGGCCGGCGCTGCAGCTCACTAGGCTAATCCTCCGCCTGCGGTGCTGGCACACCGGGTTCTAGTCCCAGTTGGGGTGCTGGATTCTGTCCCGGTTGCCCCTCTTCCAGTCCAGCTCTCTGTTGTGGCCCAGGAGTGCAGTGGAGGATGGCCCAGGTCCTTTGGCCCTGCACCCGCATGGGAGATCAAGAGAAGCACCTGGCTCCTAGCTTTGGATCGGCACAGCGCTCTGGCTGCAACAGCCATTGGGTGGTGAACCAATGGAAAAGGAAGACCTTTCTCTCTGTCTCTCTCTCTCTCTCTCACTGTCTGAGAGAGAGAGAGGTCTTCCATCTTCTGATTCACTCCCAAGGTGTCCACAGTGGCTGGAGCTTGACCAATCTGAAGCCAGGAGCCAGGAGCCTCCACCAGGTCTCCCACATGGGTGCAGGGGTCCAAGCACTTGGGCCATCTTCTACTGCTTTCCCAGGCCATAGCAGAGAGCTGGATTAGTGGGATTGGAAGTGGAGCAGCCAGGACATGAACCAGCGCCCATATGGGATGCCGGCACTGCAGGCCACGGCTTTACTTGCTATGCCACAGCACCTGCCCCTCTTTTTTTTTTTCTTTTTTCTATTTAAAATTCTGCATTAATATAAGACAAACAAGTTCCATGGGTTTCATATATACAGATTTAAGAACATAATGATACTTACTACCATACCAACCCCCCTACCTACCCACACTCCCACCCTCTCTCTTCCTTTCTTATTTTTTTTATTTTTTCTTCTAATTTTTATGGTGACATACTTTCAGATTAATTTATAATCAGAAGCTTAAGCCTCCACCAAATGAAAAATTCAACAAGTAGTAAGTAACTCCAAGCTGGATGAACATGTTGGGAAGAAAGCTTGTTTATTTGGGGGGGGGGGGGCTTAGTGTTTTCCTAAACACATGGGGTTTGCTGTGTCTGGAACGGGCACCGTATGGACATGCAGTGTGTGATCCAGGATGCCCCGGGGTGAAGGCTAGTTATCCTGGGGAGTGTGGATGTCTCTCCACGAACTCTCTAGAACAGTCTCCAAGGAGGGCCAGCTCTGACCAGCGGGTGGGCTGGCTTTCACTGCCGACAGGCTCACAGAGGTGAAGTCAGCCTTCAGAAGTCTGCAGCTCAGGGAGCAGGAACTTGAAAGCAGAGTGAGAAAATGCTGCACCGCGGACTTCCGCCCTGCCCCAAGGCAGCTGTGAGGATGCAGAACTTTCTGACTCTGTGTCACTCAGCACGCCCACAGCCTTATGCCAATTAGACCCAAAGCTGCCTGGGTCGGGATCCCTGCATTAGTCTTGCTGCACTGAGCCCTGTGTCTGCGCTGAATGAGGGTCATGCACACACTCAGGCAGCCTGGCATGGAGCAAGGGACTTGCAGCCAGGCCAGGGTCAGGGTCCCAGCTGGACTGAGCACCCTGCAGGTTCCAAATGAAGGCTTCCAACCCCAGCAGCTTGCGCTGGAGGTCGCATGAGATAATGTGGTGTCTTTCAAAGTTCAGGCCATTATTTAACGCTGGCATTGCTTCCCCACACTTTTGCATTCACTCTGTTTTCTAAATCACCCCGTCCACTGGTGGCACACGGAGCACACCTTGGGAACCACTGGGATGGTGTGGCTGAATTAGCTGCCTCAACCTTGGTTGCTGGTGGCACCATCCCCTCTGCTCAGTCTCCTCATCCTTGAGCCTGGGGGCATCCCATGCTGACCTCTCTGTCCAGCATCCTGGAGGGACTTCTGTAGGATATGCTGGCATTGCACCAAGGCCAGGTCATAGGTCAGGTCCCCTGACATGGGTGCAGCACTGAGTGATCTGAGCATGACTGGTGACCGCCCTTCCGCAGAGCCATCCCTGCACCCGCGTGTTACTTCCCTCATTACTACTATTTCCTTACAAGCTCACCATTAAAATCCTAGCGTACCTGAGTTGGAAACATCGGAGGGTCCAGAAGTGGAGGGATGATGTCAGGTGGTGGTGGAGGAGGCAGGTTGACTGCCAGACGGGGAGGAGACCACAGGTCGGCGTTGCATTTGAGAGTTGAAAAGATCTTCCTTTTTAGCCAAAGTTAATGCAGCCAGCAAGTGGGTTCCCAAGATCTCACAGCTGCTGAAAGCCACAATGAATATCCAGGTCCTTGATTTCCCCAGGAGCTGCTAGGAGCTCTTTCACCCAGAACTGGGGACCTGTGTGTCTCTGTCCTCCAAACCTGGAAGATGCTTAAAGATTATTTATTTTTGGTAGACCCACACCTGAGAGGCAGGGAAGGAGAGCTTCTCTTTGCTCACCTATTTTTACCTTACCACCTGGAACAAGGTGGAGAGGAGGGAGCCAGAGGCGGAAGCCATCACACAGCCTGAACGGCCTCCCAATCCTGTCCCCGGAGTGCTGCCTGCCAGCACACAGTCTCTGTTGGTAACAAATGGCATAGACTCCCCTGAGAGGCACAGAACTGACCCAGAGCCGGGGTGGGGCTGGCCCTGCTGATGCACAAGGGCCAAGGAGTCCGTGGTGCTGGGAAGGAAGAAAATGAGGCAGTGATGCCTCTGAAGTGGGTCTTCTTGTCCACACACTGCTGAAACATTTAGCCGGAAAGTGAGGCATCACCTCCACCCAGGTGTTTTCTGTGCTTTTCATCCAATGTTCAGCTATCTTGAAACACCGATGTGGACTGGCATTCCAGTGTCCCTTCAAAGGCCAAAATATGGAAGGCGAACAAACTTCCTTTTGGAAGCCTTATGAAGATAAATGAAGAAATAAACTGGACGAGGTTAAAACTTAGACTCGTGTGCTAATGGACTGAACGTTTGTGACCTGTGCCCCCACCAATCATATTTTAAAATCTGACCCCCAGTGTGCTATGACCTGATCTCTTCCACCTGTGAGCCTACAATGAGAACCCCACAGTCTACCACCCGGAAGAGGGTCCTTACCAGAACCTGACCATGCTGGCACCCTCGGGCTTCTAGCTTCCAGCCTAGTGAAATAGAAATTACTGTTTGTTTTTTTTTTTAAGTCACCCAATCTATAGCAGCTCGAACGAACTAAGACATTAAGTGGAAATACTTTCCTGGGGATTTTTTTTAAACAAAAACATTAATTTATTCAGCCAGTCTTTTTTTTTCTTTTCTTTTTTTTTTTTTTTTTACAGACAGTTAGTGAAGGAGAAAGAGAGACAGAGAGAAAGGTCTTCCTTCCGTTGGTTCACTCCCCAAATGGCCACCACAGCCAGCGCGCTGCGCCGATCCGAAGCCAGGAGCCAGGTATTCCCTCCTGGTCTCCCATGGGGTGCAGGGCCCAAGCACTTGGGCCATCCTCCACTGCCTTCCCAGGCCAGAGCAGAGAGCTGGACTGGAAGAGGAACAACCGGGACAGAATCCGGCGCCCCAACCAGGATTAGAACCTGGGGTGCCGGTGCCGCAGGCAGAGGATTAGCCTAGTGAGCCATGGCGCCGGCCTGGGATGCTTGTTAAGATTATAGAGACATGAAGATATAATCATAGACTAGATTTATTTATTTATTTATTTGAAAGGCAGAGTTACAGAGAGGCAGGGAGCAACACACACACACACACACACACACACACACACAGAGGGAGAAAGAGATCTTCCATGCACTGGTTCACCCCTAAGATGGCCGCAACAAGGGGGCTGGGCCAGGCCGAAGCCAAGAGCCAGAAGTTTCATCCAGGTCCCCCACATGGGTGGCAGGAGCCCAATCATTTGGGCCATCTTCTGCTGCTTTTCCCAGGCCATTAGCAGGGAGGTGGACCAGCAGTGGAGCAACTGGGACATGAACCAGTCCCATATGGGATGCTGGAGTCACAACAGCAGCTTTGCCCACTATTGCCCCAATGCCAGCCCTATTCTGTTAATATTAAAGGCTATAGTTACATACGATTTCACTGTATAGTAGAAATCTTGATTTCAAAGCTGGAAAATATTCAATACTAGAATTTCTGCTACATGTAGGTCATTTCATATAAATCTTTTGTGCATTTTAAGACTATGAAATAAAACATGCTGTAGGGCTCCTATGGTAATACTTACTAATAAAATAAACAGAGGAAAAAATTTTTTTAAATAAGGAACTTGAACTTTTTCAACTTGAACGCTGGAATGTTTTCTGTCGGTGCGAGATTTAGAATAAGATCATTTCCCACCCTTTTGGTGCCTACCTCTGCTGGAGTTACAACGCTTACTAAAGTAAGTGTGTTGAAGGTTAATCCCTACAGGGTAAGGAGAGAATGTATTGTATCCTAGTAGTCCACTTGGGGGAATCAACATTTTTTTCCTGTTAAATTTTTCATGGGAATTCCTGCTAATAGTGTGACAGGTATCTGACAGCAGAAGCAGAAGATAAAATAGATACAGAGAGTTATTTGATTTGTGATCGGGAAGAAGGAAGCCAGAGAGGGCTCAATGGCTCCTGAAACCACCCCCCTCGCCCCCCACGGAACAAATGCAGGTGAGCTCAGGCCCACGAGTTGTGATCCAGGAAAGAAATCTGTTCTCTAATGTGGGGGGCACAGTGAGTGGGAGATACTGGTGAAGCACTCAGAAAGATTAACCCCTTACTCCTCCAGTGGAGAACTGGCAGAACCAACTGGCAAAGGATGGATTGGCAGCATTGGCTGCGTGTGTCTGTGTGTGTTCACACACACAGAGGATGTGAACTGTGCTGTGGCCCAGCGGTGTGAACTCAGAACAGAACTCTGCGGTGGGCTCACTTCCTTGTTTCCCCTTTCCCCAGAGGAGAGGAGAGACACTGGAAAGACAGCCATCTCCCTTCCTGTGCCTGAGGATGAGACATTACTGGCTCAAGGGAGGGAATCTGATCCGTAAGCATGCGACGCTGCTCACGCTACAGGATTTATCTACGTGTGGTGTGTCAGAGTCTATTACGGTTTTGTGTGGGGCTGGATCAGCTTAAATACCTGGGATCCAACTTATCCTTCAGCATATGAAAACATTGGCTCAGAGAGAGTTCTCGGTAACTAATATAATGCAGAATAATGAACAGTAGCCAAAAAGAGAGACGATGGAAAGCCAATCAAAGGGAGGGCAGATGTTTAAAACATCTTTTGCTTTTTGGACTGTGATCCAACAAAAGCAATTACGCTTGTGCCTTCTTGTTCTCCAAACAGGAGAGAGGCAGGCTGAGGTTTCCCAGCGTTCTTGTGTTATCTGTGCTTCTTGTGCTGAACAGGGGGAGGATGGTGATGCCGCGTCTAGCCAAGGGCTACCAGGCGAGCAGGGGACAGAGAAGTTGAGGTGCTCCCAGCCTCGCGGGTGAAAGACACCCCTGAGGGTACCTCGAAAAGTTTATGAGAAAATGGAATTCGAAGATGTTTATTTTTGTGCATTTTTTTAACTAGGCATAGTTTCTTCATAAAACCCATTTTCCATGGATCTTTTAAAAGATCCCGGGGCCGGCGCCATAGCGCAGAAGGTTAATCCTCCACCTGCACTGCCAGCATCCCATATGGGGGCCGGTTCTAGTCCCGGCTGCTCTACTTCCAGTCCAACTCACTGCTATGGCCTGGGAAAGCAGTGGAGGATGGCCCAAGTCCTTAGGCCCCTGCACCCATGTGGGAGACCCGGAGGAAGCTTCTGGCTCCTGGCTTCAGATCGGTGTAGCTCCAGCAGTTGTGGCCCTTTGGGGAATGAACCAACAGAAGGAAGACCTTTCTCTATGTCTCTCCCTCTCACTGTCTGTAAATCTACCTCTCAAATAAGAAAAAAAAGATCCCTCACATGCATAGATTTCAAAATTTTTTGGCATCAAAATAAACCTATCTTTTAATTCTCCTTCTCCATGAACTTCTCAAAGTGCCCCTGCACATGGAACCTAGGACCATGTGTGTAGCTCCAGATACGTGGCTCCAAGAAGGCCAAGTGAACCCCAATTTCTAACAGACAAAACCGTCCCCAAAACGATACCAGGGGCCCATGTGCAAGTGGCAAGGGTGGTAGGTATTTTGTGTGCCTTTGTCAGAGATGAGAAAAGCAAGCAAAATAGAGGTTCTGATGTCTCTGCGACAGGAGACGTGGTGACTCCCCGCCTGTTTTCACCACTGGAGGGACTGGAGAGAATAAAAACGCTCTGGTTTGCACGCACCTCAGTCCGGGGCCATAAACGCTTGTGCTCTGCATACCGACAACTGCGCATCAAACAAAGGTGTCCTTACCCTGTGCTACGAGATAGAAAAACCCCGAATGGTGGAGAAGAAAGAAGAAGGGTGAGCAGGAGAACCATTTCATTTTATTTCCTTATATGTACAAACATGAATAATTTGACATGCTGTTTAGACAGTTTCTCCCTAACTTAAGTCTTTTAATTAAAATGAAAGGAAGGAAATACGCTTTAAATATGAATGCAGGAAGGTGCAGGCTGACATCCCCAGCTTCCTCCTCCTCTCTCTCTGTTGTTAGCGAGCACAATACGACTTCGTCTTCGCCTGCTGCCTTTTCATAATGTTTACGGTTGTTTTCAGTAACACCTAAACCATGCTGAATGTGATATTCCCCTTATTACATGTCAGGGGTACACAGGAATCCAGAGCCAGCCCCCTTCCTCTGCTATTTACTTTGGTGGCAAATCCGTCAATGTATTTTCCTCCACTCACCAGGCAATATTGCAGGGCTGCCTGCCGCCGGGAAGGTAAATGCTAACTTTTCAGCCTGTGCCAAGCGGCACGCCCTCAGCTCGCCACCGAGTGAATGAGAGCAGTATATTCGGGGCTGAAAAATGGGCTCGGATGTTGGCCCTCATAAATTACGTGATTATTAAAATGCTGTGTGGTTCCAGCCCATATTATTTTATTTTACCTTTTGCCGGCTCCCTCGCTGCCTGCTCCGGGTTGCGTCTTTTCTCTGTGCTTAACTTGTAAAATGCTAAACAAGTTTTGATATTTACCTGTTTATGATTAAATTGCAAAATGATCTGCTTAGTTCTGTTCTAAATTAAGGTCTGCATTAAATGTCATAGCATTTATCTTTCATAAAATGCGACAGCAAGGACACTAATTTCCTAGGCATTCAATCACTGCCCCGTGTCACTGGAGAGGCAGCCTGGGAGCGAGCCTGCCCACAGTTCACAGCTCACTGACAGCCCTGAGATGGAATCATAAAAGTCAATTAATCATTAAAAGCTGTTACAAGCCCATATCGAACCAGTCTGGCACAAAATGTTAATCAGTCCAATATCAATATAATAAATTCCTGCAAATTGGAGCGATCGATACGTTTAGGGCCTAATGAATCAATTTGAGGGCACTGGGCCGCTCCTTAGGGTCCCTGTGACATGGCAGCCCGGCGCGTGCTACATCTCTAGGCGCACTGCCAACAGAGGTCACCTATCCTAACAGGCTGTTCGCTTCAGCCGCAGTTACCACGGTGACAGCATGTCACCGTTGCCCTAGTGTCCTTCTAGGTAAGGTGGAAACCAATGCATCACTGCCCTTGATGGATTTGTCAATAATACTTAGCAGGGGAGGGGGGCTGCTGGCATAACACTCGCAGGTCTCCAGTCCCTGAGCAGTTTGGTGTGATTTAATTGTCTGAAGAGGTGTGTGCTTCTGCATATATGCAGGAACTAAGCACTGGTCCCAGGCAGAGGGTGTGGGGAGCCCTGGGAAAGCAGAACAGAAAATAACCAGGAGCCAGAGCAGTGGCCCGGCTGGTGTTACATTAACCAAGTCGCTGCGTAAGTAAGCAAGAACCTGGCGCTTCTCGGATGAAGAATTTATTAGCTACAAAATTTTAATACATTACTCATGAGTGGAAATGAACCTGCGTATTAACACCACCAAGGCTGGGACTCAAGGCGTTTCCAGACACCTGCTGATGGGCTGTCGATGTCCACCAAGGAAAGTCCATCAGGGGCAGCTCGAGGGATTGGTGGGTCTCTGTCTTGCTCTCCCTCCCTCCCCCCGACCACTGTAGAACCATGACTCTGAAAGCCTGAAGAAACAGGACAACCCAGAAATGGGGTTTTAAAAATCAGCCTCTTTTTTTTTCCTCCCCGAAACCAGAGTTTTCATGTTTCAACACATTTTATCTTTTGTTACCCCTATTAAAACTGACCAGTGAAGGGAGCCAAGAGCAGTTTCGGCATCACGGAGTGGAATGAAAACTCTTTAGAGATAAAAGAAATCTCAGATACAGAGACTCTGGGGAATCACTTTGCTCCAGAACCTTCACTCTCATTTAACATAAAACATAAAGGTTACCACTGAATAAAATAATACCCTGGCTGATTGTCTTAACAGTCTCAAAGCACAACTTTTTCCCCGGATTCCTATCATAGCATGCATGGACTACGCTTGCTTGCTTCTGGGTTGTTTTATACCTTTCTGTCCTGCCCAGAGAAAATTTCTGTTTGGTTTAACCCCCCCCCCGTGGTTATTGTGCGCACTTCCCTTACCATCTTTTATTCCCTTACAGAAAAAAACGGAAGCTATGCCAATCTAAAGAAATGTTAATTTTGGCTAGCTAGTATTTTAACAGATTTTTTTTTCTTACCTGAAGAGAAAAAAAAAAAGGAGAGAAAAAATCATTTTATATAATAGTGGTCTGAATTATAGGAAACATCAAAATAAATTACAAATTCTCCACTAAAGAAATCACTATTCAACACATTGAGACAGGGTGATGTTAAGGCTGTGCAGACAAAGGTAATGCAGTGCCTCCACTTAATTGCCCTGACACCGGGTTTAGTTCTTCCAGCTACACTCTGAGAGCTAAAAATCTCTCATTGTTATTAATTGTATTCCTTTTAGAATGTAATGTCATATCGCTGCAGGCTGAGCTAATGAAACATACCCATATTACCAAAATAGGCATATTTCTTTTTGTTCACCGTGTTCTATCAAAACTGTCTACTGAAGACATTTTGTTAAAGATCCTTTCATAAAGTCACATAAAGAATCTCTCAACTACCTCAACATTTCTATTACATGATTACCAAAATGCCCAGGAGGACTAAACAATATAGTGTGAATTCAGTTATCCTCCAAGACTTTAGAAATATTGCTAATTCCTGCCTCTGATTTATGTTAATATTAATGCTAGATTACACACTATAGCTTGCGAGCCTCTGCTGCATACCAATTCGCACAAAGGCAGGGCGCGCCCATGCGCCGGAGCTATATGCCTCTATTCTAATGAGAAGCTGAATTATTTATTTCTATTTATCCTACAGGAGTTCGCTTGACCCCGGTCCCATTTTCTTTCCCTACTGCAGATCAATGGGTGTAAACACGACTTCAGAGCTGCTGCACACTTTGTATGGTCTGCTCTTTTTCAGCCACAAGGCACGGCAATAGGCAGTAGACAAAAATGTTACACCACTAAGAGAATTCATTTAAGCATTTATTTGAGGTAAACTCTCCTAATTAAGTCAACTTTAACACAGACACGCAAATGGCACCATGCATGTGTGTCTGGCGCCTCAGCCTCGTCTGGTGAGCCCAAAGGAAGTCAGGCAGCAGCAGGCCAGGGAGACAGTTAATAAATTCAGCGTCTCCTTCCTATAACCTTTCTGCTGGAGAGACGTGTGTCTGTGGGGGACCAGGGGGCCCTCCACTCTCTCTCTGGTACCTAAACCAGCTGCGGGAGAAGGATGTGTGGGTATTCTGCTGTTGCCTTGGCACTTGCCTTGGTTGGTCTGGTGCATGGCAGGCCCAGTATTTCTGGGTCCCTCGTATTCGGGGGAAGGCTGTGGTGCTTTGGGAAAGAAGGAAAGTCAGAGAGCAGATTCAGCCTCCAAGTTACGAAATGGCCTTTGCTCTCTGGGGCGGAGAAGATTCCAGAAGGCCCAGTGTGTGAACTAGGACTAGGTGGGGTGGTGTGTGAGTGAAGTATTTATAAAGCTCTTCGAAGCTGATTTTCCATCAGAAGAAGCATGAGCGGTCAGCCATCAGAATTTATAAATTTAGAATTTAGGCCACCCAAAGTGGTCCATTAAAGGGATAATCTTTCTATGCCAGTGTTGGAGGGACAGTTACCCAGGACTAATTTTCTTTTTTTTTTTTTTCTTTGACAGGTAGAGTTATAGACAGTGAGAGAGAGAGAGACAGAGAGAAAGGTCTTCCTTCCGTTGGTTCACTCCCCAAATGGCCGCCACAGCCAGCGCTGCACCGATCCGAAGCCAGGAGCCAGGTGCTTCCTCCTGGTCTCCCATGCATGTGCAGGGATCCAAGCACTTGGGCCATCCTCCACTGCCTTCCCAGGCCAGAGCAGAGAGCTGGACTGGAAGAGGAGCAACCGGGACTAGAACCTGGCGCCCATATGGGATGCTGGTGCTGCAGGAGGAGGATTAACCAAGTGAGCCACGGCGCTGGCCCCTCCAGGACTAATTTTCATGGAGTGAACCATTGAAACCTTGTTATGTGACCAGGTTATGTACCTTTGGTTCCCCTGAACCTATCAGGGTAGAGTCTCTTGGGTGCCACTGAGGACCACTGTAAGGTGGATATAAAGTAGAAATAGTAAAGCAAAACATCTTGGAAACCTAAGTTTGTGTTTGCATAGTAGTCCCCTCCCTCCCCTCCCATTCATGGAGGATACATCCCAAGACTCTAGTGCGTACCAGAAACTGGATAGAACCAAACACTATATAAGCCATTTTTTTTTACTATACACATACCTGGGATAAAAGTTTATTTATTTTTACTTGAGGGGCAGACAGACAGAGACAGAGAAGCTCCCAAGCACTGGGGCACGCCCTGCCCTGAATGCTTCTAATGGCCGGGGCTGGGCCAGGCTGAAGCCATGAATCAGGAACTCAATCCAGGTCTCCTGCATGGGTGGCAGAGATCCAACTACTTGGGCCATCTCCCACTGCCTCTCCAGGGTGTGCATTAGCAGGAAGTGGCATCAGGGGTGGAACCAAGAATCAAACCTAGGCAGTCTGATATGGAAAGCAGGCACTCCTACCACAGGCTTAACTGGTATGCCAAGTGCCCAACCACATGATAAGGTTTAACTTAAAAATCAGGCACAGTAAGAGATTGGCAGCAACAACTAATAATAAAATAGAATAATTCTAACAAGATACCATAATAAAAGTTACTCAATTTCTTCCTATCAGAATGTTTTGTGCTGTATTCGCCTTTCTTGTAATGATGTGAGATGATGCAACACTGATGTAGAGAGGACCTGAGGTGAATGACATTGGCTTTGTGACGCAGTGTTAGGCAACTACCTAAGAGTTACTTGGGACATGAGCACTGTAATACCATGACAGTCAGTCTGCAAACAAAGCTGGCTACTACGTGATCAGCAAGCAGGACAAAGGGAGTGGGAGAGTGTGGGAGTTCATCAGGATACTCAAAATGCACACAATTAAAAACGTGTGACTTTTTAGTTCTAGAACTTTCCACTAATATTTTTGGACCACAGTTGACCACATGTAACTGAAGCAGCAGAAAGAGAAAACTCAAATGCGCATGGGGAGTTAAAATCGACCCAAAAACCAAGTGGTAAAGTGTTAGGAGCATACACAGTAAATGACAATATAGTGGAACTGATCCAGTTAATAATCAACAATCCGTGAAAAGTGAGTCTAAAAAAGAATACAAAAATATTAGGCTGGTGGAACTGGGGCTTATGATATCGTAGGATAGAATAATACTTTTTTTTTTTTTTTGACAGGCAGAGTGGACAGTGAGAGAGAGAGAGAGACAGAGAGAAAGGTCTTCCTTTACCGTTGGTTCACCCTTCAATGGCCACTGAGGCCGGTGCACTGCAGCCGGCGCACCACGCTGATCCGAAGCCAGGAGCCAGGTGCTTCTCCTGGTCTCCCATGCGGGTGCAGGGTTCAAGGACTTGGGCCATCCTCCACTGCACTCCCAAGCCACGGCAGAGAGCTGGCCTGGAAGAGGGGCAACCGGGACAGAATCCGGCGCCCCAACCAGGACTAGAACCTGGGGTGCCGGCGCCGCAGGCGGAGGATTAGCCTAGTGAGCCACAGGGCCGGCCAGAATAATACTTATTTTTTTAATGGAGTTCCTTACCCAAGCCATGGAACCATGTACAGGGCAGCACACACACCTCCTTTGTATGCCCTGTATCGGGGCAGTAGTTCCTTGATGCACACTCCAGGTTCTCAAAGGGGATGGGCTGGAGCTCTCAAGGCTCTGGTGCCTGGGGTGCAGGAGAGAGGCATAGAGGGGTGGGAAGCCAAGCAGGAGAGCAATGCTAAGCCAGGCGATTTGGGAGGAGAGAGGTTGAGTCTCTGGATCTGCCACATTCCTCAGGCCAGTCTCTGCAGCAGAACCTGTGCCTCAAGTGTTACCTTACTGGAGAGTCCAGCACTGGATCCAGTATACCAGGAGTCCTAGCTAGCCCCAAGACCTAAGATAACCGTGTGGATGATACTTCATCAGTGTAGACAGCCACCATCGTGGTGACAAAGCCCAGTGGGGACCACAAAAGAAATGAGTGGCTGAACCTTGGAGCCACTGGCTTACTCATCCTCATCTTGGGCCATGACCTTTCAGCTCACAAAACTGAGTGGGTTGGATTCCACTCATTTTCCACGTTTGAAAAGTTCATTCTGTTCCAAGATAGATACCTGTGTCTTAGAAAATAGTCAGGCAGTACAAGTATGCACAAAGTGGCAGTCCCCCCTACTCTCACCCTCCAGAGCTCACTGGTCTTTCTGAGTGATGTATGCCATGTCAGATTTTATTTATCCATGTATTCATGTGTACCTGAAGAAGAGTTTCACTTTAGCGAAGCTAAATTCAATATGCCTATTAGACGTGCGTGGATGTAAGATTGGAAGTCCAAAGTCAAGGTATCGGCAGAGCCCTGACTCTGAGGTCTAAGGAAGAGTTGGTTTTAGGCTTGTCTCCTAGCTTCTGGTGGCATCCAGCAACCCCTGGCCTCTCTTCGCTGTAGCTTTATCACTGCGGTCTCTGCATTCCCTTTCACATGTCATCCACCCTCTGTGTGTGTCTGTGTCCTTCTCCTAGGGACACTGTCACTGGATTAGGACCCTAATCCGGTCTGAGCAAATCGTAACTTGATTGCATTTGCAAAAACCCTTTCTCCCAATATGGTCACATTCTCAAGTTCTGGGGGTTAGAACTCCAGCATAACTCTGGTGGGGTGCAGTTTGATCTCTCAAATATTTGACTGGAGATAGCCTTTGGAAGTCACCAACGAATGGATGGGATTTAAACTCACAGAACTTGATGAGTTCAATTATATTTTAACTTTGAGGTTTTTGTTTGCTTGATTGCTTCTTGGCATATAAACAATTTTCTATATTTATGTAGCTCAAGTTGGCAATCATTTCTCACATGGTTTCTAATTTTTGAATTATGCACAGAAAGGTCTTCCTTGCTCCAAGAGTACAGAAATATTCATTTTTCCCTTTATGCATTCTACCCATTTGAATTTATTTTAGTGATGTATAAAATAGTGATTTTTTTCCCAAAGGGCTAGTCAACTAACCCAATGATTTGTATGAGGTAACCCAACATTCCTGCATAGATATGCCACTTTTTATCATATAGAAAAGTGCTGTCTAGTTGGGTCTATTTCTGGACAATCCGTTAGATTTATTATTCTCTGTCTATTCCTGCCACTAAATATTGTCTCTATAGTTTCATTACTTGTTTCTATTATATTTTAGTAGCAGGTAGGGGCTGGCACTGTGGCACAGCAGGTTAAAGCCCTGACCTAAAGTGCCGGCATCCCATATGGGCACTGGTTCTAGTCCCAGCTGCTCCTCTTCAGGTCCAGCTCTCTGTTATGGCCTGGGATAGCAGTAGAAGATGATGCAAGTCCTTGGGCTCCTGCACCCACGTGGGAGACCTGGAAGAAGCTCCTGGCTCCTGGCTTTGGATTGGCACAGCTTCAGCCATTGTGGCCATCTGTGGAGTGAACCAGCAGATGGAAGAACTCTCTCTCTCTCTCTCTCTCTCTCTCTCTCTCTCTCTCCCTCTCTCTGTAACTCTTTCAAATAAATCAAATAAATCTTTTTTTTTTTAAAAAAGCAGCAGGTAGAGTTTTTTTTTCTATTGTTACTTCTCTTGTTTTCTTCCAAAATTGTCCTTGCTAATCCCAAACAAATACTTATTCTCGCAGATAAGACTTGGTATTATTTTGATCACATTAAAACAAACAAACAAACAAAAAGAACAAGTATTTAGGCTAGCAGTTAAGTTGCCTACATCCCACATGAGTGTTTAGGTTTAATTTCTGGCTTCAGCTCCTGACTCCAGATTCCTGCCAGTGCAGACCCTGGGAAGCGATGGTGATGGCTTCAGTAAATAGGTTCCCTGTCACCGACTTGGGAGACCTGGATTGCGTTCCCAGCTTCCGGCTCTGACTATACCCCAGCGGAAGCTATTGTGGGCGTTTCAGGAATGAATCGGCAGATGGGAGCAGTATCTATCTATCTATCTATCTATCTATCTATCTATCTATCTATCATCTATCACATATCTATCATTTTTCTTACCTATCATCTATATCTGTTTCTGTGTCTCTGCCCCTTGAATTAAATAAACAAATAAGGCAAAAAGTTCTGTTGGGTTTGCATTGTGTAGGACTCAGTGCTGCACAATGCCCACATCCTCCCCATAAGAACAAAATTGTTTCTCCCTTATGCAAATCTTTTTTTCATTTTATTTCAAATACAAGTCCCTCTGCAGATTTGTGGAATTTTCTTCACTTAGACTTTGGACATCTCCTGTGTGATGTATTCTTAGGCACTTCTTGTTTTTGTTTGTTTTTCTATTGTGAATGAAATCTTTGAATTACACCCCGGTTCCTCCTCCTACTCATTCTCCCATCAACCTGCTAGCAAGCACTGGCAGTTCTTCCTGAATCTGAAACATATGTCGAGCCTATGCAGGCTTCCCTGCCACCTTCCCTCCACCACCTCCTCTGGGTTATCGGGGTTTCCATCTTTACTCCCGTTATCCTTTTCTGCACACTCCTGCTGGAGTCAGCTGTTGTCAGCGGCCCATTGCATCACCCCCGTGCGCCCTGGTGACGTCCTTCAGCGGAGTCCTCTTGCACCACATTGGAATCCAGGCTCCTAAGGTGTCCAGCATGGTTCTTGTGATGCTAGCACTTCCCTTGCTCTTTGGCGTGTCATGCTCTCGTCCTGCGGCTCTTTCTTTCCCCATCCCCAATGCAGGACTGCCCCCCACAACCTGCCCCTGCTCTTTCTCATACTGCTGCCTGTCCTGAATCGCTTCCCAGCATTCACCACTGCCTGAAAAACCTTGCTTATCGCTGTCCTTGCTTGTCTATGTATTGTGTATCGCCTCTAATTCCAAAGCAAGGTATTAGAGAACAGCCACTCTGTCCTCTTAAAGCTGTGTCCTCAGTGCCTACGGGCAGAAGGGAGCAGAGGAAGAAATCAGCAGGAAGTTGCCCCACCCTCCTCATCCCACCCCACGTCCACTTTTTCTTTCTACCTTATGTTTATATGATAAAGAGGTATAGCTATTAATTTTTTTGAGTAGCTGGTCACTGATTTCTTTTGCTTTGAAATAAGGTTTTATTTAATTCTCATAGAGTTTTCCAAGTGTACAATCATATTATATCATCTGCAAATAATAAAAACTTTGCCTCCTTTTTTCCAGTATTTACGGCTTTCATTTTGTTGTTTTTAATTCCTTTGACTAGTACTTCTGGAGCAATTTAAGTTTTGGCAGTAACAGAGACCTTTGACTTGCTACAGACTTTTGAAGGATTTTGCTACAAAACATTGACACTGATATTGGAATGAATTATGTATGTGTGCTTGTGCAAGTGTGATGTGTATAGTTTTATAATGTTAAGGACATGTGAATCTAGACCCCCTCCCTTTTAGAGGAAGATTTTTAAAAAACTGGAATTGGCAATTATCTTTACTGAGATATGTTTCAGCATTTATTCAGGTCACTAAGTGATTGGTGATAATTTCTTAAAGTGGTGAATGATATACATAGGTTTCTTAGTATTGATCTATTAGGATGTACTGGAACCCTGCTTGGTCTTATGTGTCACAAGTGACAAAATACCCTGTAGAAATAATGTGTTCATTCAGAACTTGGTTCTGGAAGAGAAGATGAGACAGGCCAATCATTCCTTTACAGTGAAAAGTACAGGGCTGGACTGGAGTGACCTCCAAGAGCTGGGGCTCATCCTGTCCTGGGAGAAAGCAGCAGCTCCTTACGGGGCCACCTGTTCCCAAGAATGATCTGTGTCCATTATGACCACATGATCCTCCATACGCTCATGCTGGAACACAACCCGAGCGGGAGAAGCTAATATCAACTCCAATCAAGCGAGAGTGAGGAAGAGTTCTCTTTCTCTGAGCTGTGAAAGCACTCAGGCTTACCTCTATCTAGTCTAAATGTGGTTCCACTGAAGACTTTCCACAATGCTGTAGAATCAATTAGAATCGACCCCTAATCTAAGCAATGAATGAAGACACCAATTATGCTAAAATATTTAACTTAGCATTCAGTTGTTAAGACTAGATAACAATGCTTAGTTAATTACAGCCTGCTGTTAATACTAGAAAATACTCTGGCAAAATGGACAAGGAAGTATATACTTTTAATTTTCTTTTTCCTTCTTTTTTCTTTTTTTCAGTACTTGCACTTTTTTGAGATTCCTAGAGAACCAGATGGGTAATGAAAAGTCTCAAAATACCAGGTTTCACATGTGATACTAATATTGGGAGAAAAAGTGACACTAGAAATTATTTAGTTATTCTGAAATCTGTCACTTCTTGCAAACAGCATCAGAATTAGAAAAGAAAGAATTAATCGTGTTACACGGTGTTCTCATATTTTCAACACAGCCAGTGAATTATAAAGCAAAAGCCCCTTAAAATGGCTACCCCAGAGCCCTTGTGGGAGCCCACACCCTACTCCCCAGCTGTCTCACGAGGAGAAAACTACATCCATGGTCCAGCCGTCCAGAGGATCCCCTGGCAGTCTAGACGGGAGCCCAAAAGATACACAGGAGAAGATCCACAGGTAGGGCCTGGAATACAGAAGGAAGACTCCTTGACCACCAGCCACGGAATGTGTCAGTCATCCAAGAGAGCAGTTTTGAAGTGGGCAGTGGTTAAAACACCACTTGAAGCAGATTGGAGTAACTGAGTTTGAGTCCTAGATGCAGCTCCTGGTTCCTGCTGAAGTGCACCCTGGGAGGCAGCACGTAGCTGGGCCCCTGCCATCCACATGGGAGACCTGGGCTGAGTTACAGGCTCCCAGCTTTGGCCTGGTGTAGCCCCAGACATTGCATGCATTTGGATATAGTCTCAGACTCTCTTGCTCATTCTCTCTCTCACTTTTCAAATGTTTAAAAAAAAAAGCCAATGAATTAAGATGAAATGTCTTGGCAGTCCTTGATCTTAGCAGTCACCTGGGTGCCTGAGCCTCTCCCTGTCCCACCAATCACGGCTCTCTGTATCGGCTGTCTGTAGCAACCACTGCCATCGCCTGGCTGTACCCTGTAGCAGCTGCCTGCACTGGCTGCCCTGGCTGCAGGCTGGGCTCCCAGCAGCCACAGTCAACTCCCATTTTGACATGAAGCCATTTAAATGGAAATCCAGTTTTACAAAGCACAAGTGACTGGTAATAAAGATGTGAATAATGCTTATGAGAATGTTATTTAATTTTAAATCAATTGTGTATTCTAATTCATTAATAAAGGGAAAAGAAAGAATACAGGAATGCCTAATCTCTTGTCATTATTCAAATAGAAAAGAGTACTTCATCATATAAAATTCTTAGGGAAATTGTCAATTTCCCATTTTCCCTTGAAAATCTATTTTTGCAGAAGAACTTGGGACCAACTTGTTCTATAAAAAATTGAATTTGACTTTATTGGACATTATATAAACAAGGAAAAATAAGATCCAACCAATTGCTTGGCTGAATTTTTCACAATCTAATCATTTTTGTTGTTGAATAGAGGGTCTAAAAATAATGCTGTAAGCCATAAACAACTTGGATTTTGTAATAATGGAGTATCTAAGGAAAATATGATAGGTCTTATGATAGAATTAAACACCCAAAAAATGTTCTTTAGGGAAGAGATCTGGGGGTTCTCCCTACAAAATGGAGCTCTTTCAGTCCATGTCTTCCTTGGGCTGCTCTGCTTTCCCCCAGGGTCAAGTTGAGGTCAAGGTTGGGTAATGGTGATTCTTTAGCTTTTGTAGCTCCCTGAAGACCTAACCGAGCAGGGCACCTATATCTATATGCACTCTCTTCTCTGCTGTATGAAGTAAGTGGGAAAGAAAGGCAAAACAGGCTCTTGACTTACATGCTTCTTTTTTTTTAAACCATTTCTAGCTGTGGTACTGCAGGCAATCATTTAAACTCTCCAAGTCTTCCATCACTCATTTGTGCACTAACAGCACCTACCCCATGGGACTATGGTGAGAGTGAAGTAAAAAAATTATGTGTCAACTACAGTGACAGCAAAGTGCCTAGTGCAGTGCCAGAGACACAGGAGGCAACCAAAGGGTGTGAGCTGCTGTTTCTATTGTACATGAAGGGGAGGAGAGAGTGCTCCAAACGCCAGAATCATTTTGAACCTATTCAGACTGCAACAAATGGTTCTTGCCTTGTTTTGCTTTTCAAACTGGGTTTCAATCAACTCCATTTATTTTTTTAAGGTTTATTTATTTTATTTGAAAGGCAGAGTTACAGAGAGGCTGAGAGAGAGAGAGAGAGGGGGAGAGAGAGAGAGAGAAAGGTCTTCTATGTGCTGGTTCACTCCCCAGATGGCCACAACAGCCAGAGCAGTGCCAATCCCAAGCCAGGAGCCAGGAGCTTCTTCCAGGTCTCCCACATGGGTACAGGGGCCCAAGCACTTGGGCCATCTTCTACTGCAGGTGGCGGCTTTATCCACCACATCACAGCGCCGGTCCCCTCGGTTGACTTTAGAAAAGAGTACAACGGTGTATGTCTAGAGCACACTGGGGGAGCGCTCACAGAGTCACAAGGAGATGCAGGGGATGAGGGAAAAGGCAGGTGCTGGCCATGCTGCATGATAATCATGCTTGCAGTGGGAGGACAGGGAGAACGCACAGAGCTGGAAGCTTGGGCAGGTAAGTATGGTGGGAACTGTGTACTGAAAACTAGGAACAGTGCTTTTCCCAACAAGTGTGAGGCTAGTGTTGATGACTTGGCGGCCCCACATGCGCCCACAGGGAGAAAGTGGAGAACGTGAATTTATCCCACCATGTTTCAAGTGAGGCTTTAAAAAAAAGGTGAGGAGGAGTGTTGAGGGGGGAAAGTGGGTAAGAGAAGGCAGCTAGAGAGAGAGGAAGCGCCCTAAACTCAGGGGCACAAAAAGCTGGTTCAGGAAACCTCACTTCATCAGACACAATCATGAGATCTTTCCTATGAGACAGAGAGAGAGACACAGACAGACAGACAGAGACAAAGAGAGAGAGAAGGAAACCATAAGCCACATATCAGAAAAGAACAGATAGGACTGTGTTTAAGTGAATACGCAAATACAAGCTCATCTATGGCAATAACATTGAAAGTATGAGACATCTTTCAGAAACTCCTCACTGTGCAATTAAACTGATGATGACCTTGTAGCCGGCTGTTAACACTCTTTGAGGTGTCCATGCTGCCCACTGCTCAAGTGCATAACTGCCCATAACTGCCTCATCACTTTGTCCCCAATGTCAGCCCTTAGGTTCCTCAGCCCCCAGGGTTCTCGCTGTCATGGAAGTCAACCCTTCTAGGGAGCTGGTTGCCATCACTGCACAAAGGCGTGTTGTGGGGCTTCCGGGGTTGGGGGGCAAGCACCAAGCCCAGACCCCAGCATGGCTCACCAGCTCAACATAAGTTTTTGAATAACAGAAGGAGGAGTTTGGGGTTAAAGGTCACAGTGCACTCATGGAAGGCTGGCTCTGCCCCCATTCTTGGTTGGACTTTGTATTTCTACACATAAATTTTTGAGCACCATATAAAAGAATGTTTCCAAAAAAAAAAAAAAAACCCCACAGGGAGGCCAGCATTGTGGCATAGCAGTTTAAGCTGCCACCTTGCAGTGCCGGCATGCCATATGGGTGCTGATTCTACTCCTGGCTGCTCTGTTTCTGATCCATCCCCCTGCTAATGCACCTGGGAAAGCAATGGAAGACAGCTCAGGTGCTTGGACCCTTGCACCCACATGGGAGACCTGGAGGAAGCTCCTGGTTCTTGGCTACTGCCTGGCCCAACTCCAGCTCTTCCAAGTGTTTAGGGAGTAAACCAGCGATGGAAAATATCTCTCTCTCTCTCTCTCTCTCTCTCTCTCTCTCTTTCTCTCTGTAACTCTGCCTTTCAAGTAAGTAAAATATTTTTAAGAAATAATAACAAAAAATAAAACCTCTGTAAGGGTGGACCCTACAGAGCTCACTAACAGGTGGATAGGAGTAATCTGTTCACTCCAAATACGTGGGTAGCTTGTCCTGTCTCTCTTTCCTTCACAGTTCCAAGTGATCATTTGCCTCCTCCTTATTCAGGGCTTGAAAAGAAGACTCAGAATGCGTACATATTTTATTTTACTATTTTCTCTTCTCTTACTTTGCTTTGGTGTAAAGTTGCTCCAGGCCTGAATGCTGAGCTGTGACCTAGGTCCTATCTCTCCCAAGACAGGATTGAGTGACATGAGGCACACTTCTTGGAATGCTGCTCACCTGTCTAGGTGAGTACAAGCCTCAGTGAGGGGCTGCCACCACGCTGTCCCCCAAGGATGAACATGTAGTGATGTCAGCCTCTGATACTGCAGTGTGCGACATTCACCGTGCCAAGGCCATTGTCACCTTGCAGACTGGTCTGGGTTTGCTTTGGACAGAGATTCTGGAATGTGTTCAAGCATTACTCATCGCAAATGTTTTCTTCTCCAATAAATTTTCATACTTGAATTACTACAGTAAAGATCCAGGATTTTATTTCATTTGCTTACACGGAGAGGGAAGAATGTAATAAGGCTACTGAATAGAGCTCCAGACATTGCTAACAACCCAGAAGCTAGGCAATCTCGACAAGGCATTTTTCAGCCTTGTTCTCTGGTCCACATGACCAGGGGTGAAGTTTTGTGACTCTGCAAGAAGCAGAGCATCTATATACTTGTTGGCATTTTTAATAAAGATTTAAATTCTGGCTTCTTGCTAGTGAGCTCCCTGGGAGGCAGCAGGTGACAGCTCAAACAGTTCGGCCCCTGCCACCTATGTGGGAGAGCTGGATGGAGTCCCTGGCTCTCAAGTTCGGCTTGGCCCTGCCCTGGCTGTTGCAAGCATTTGGAGAGTGAACCAGGGGATAGAAGAACTCTCTGTTTCTATGTCTCTCTGCCTATAAAATAAATAAATGCATTAAAAAAAATTTTTTAAAGGGGCCCGTGCTGTGGCATAGTGGGTTAAGCCACCATCTGCAGCTCCAACATCTCATATGGATGCTGGTTCGAGTCCCAGCTGCTCCTCTTCAGGTCCAGCTCCCTGCTAATGTGCCTGGGATAGCAGTAGAAGATGGCACAAGTCCTTGGGCCCCTGCACCCAAGTGGGAGACCTGGATGAAGCTCTTGGCTCCTGGCTTCAGCCTGGCCCAGCCCCAGCTGTTGTGGCCATTTGAGGAGTGAACCAGTGGATGGAAGTTCTCCCTCTCTCTGTCTCTAATCTCTCCCCCTCTCTCTGTAACTCTGACTTTCAAATAAATAAATAAATAAGTCTTTGAATTTTTTTTTAAAAAGCTAAGCCCATTTTGATTTCCCATCATTAAAACAGGGGTGGAGGGGGACAAGAATGATTCACTTTATGCACTTGATCTTGGCCAAGAGGCCAATGATGATTCCCTTCATGGACAATCTCTGTTTTTGGATGGAGGCTCATTCACGAGTGTCCAGTTGTTTAAGCTGGGAAGCCCCCACAAGGTACTGAAAACACAACTAGATTTTCCATTGTCCCTCACATTCTGCTTTCATTCCAGCTCCTCTGTCAAAGCCACATACTTATTTATCCTCTCTGCATATGTTCTTGGGATATTTCTGTTTAGTAAGGAAGCAATATCAGTGTGCATCTCTGTTTCATTAAATTTGTCACACAACAGAATATCTGGTCTGTTGGCCAGAATTTGTTAATCTGTTATCACGGCTCTGTCCCAACGCAGCTTGGAGAGGCTGCCTTCCAGCAGTCTTGGGTTCCTGCTTACAAATGGTGTTAAGCCCCTGGGTAACTTAACAGACAGCTAATGGTTGATATGACGTCATCATGCCATCTTTTTTATGTTTCCCAGGTACCTCTGGATTAGCTTTTCTGCAGGTCAGTTTACAGTGGGAGCTGAACATTTCTTCCCCGACTTCGGAAGTCTGTACTGTGAGCGTTGAAAGATACAAAAACTGAGGAATAAGACTTCTCTTTATGAGAAAAAAAAATACTAAGACAAAAATTCCCTGTCCTTTTGCATCATCAAGGAGCTCCCTGGACATGACATTTCTAAAGCACAAACACTCCTCGGCTCATGAGGACTTACCAGATTTACTTCCTGATACACCCATCAACATGGAAAACATCATTAGTTGGAAACACATTTAAGCTGCCCACCTTATCAAACAGCCTAGCTTGCCTTAAATGTACTCAGAACACTCACATTAGGCTGTAGTTCGGCAAAATCATCTAACACAAAACCTGCTTGAGAAGATAGTGCTGAAGACCTCCTTTAATTCATTGATCAGCATTCTGAAAGACAGAATGGCTGCTTGGTACATTTTTGCACGACTGTAGAATTGAAAAATGCTAAGTCGAACCGTTGTTAAGTCAGCGACCGTCTGTGTTGTTAGCAAATCACATTAATTAAGTAGCAGGGATTTCAGCTGGAGCCTGGGCAGTGTCTGTGGTGAAGGTTCGGGTGTATCTGGGAATGCTTGGTGATTGGAAGGTCGGTTAAATGAGAACCCGGCTGCACGTGGATTTTTGTGTTAGCTGAAGGAGCAGACAGAAGATGCGGCTTTCCCCCTAGAAGGGGAGAAAAGGACAGGAGAAGGAGACGGCGTCTGTCTCCCCACCCAAGGCTGAGCTCTGACCCCCGATGAGGGGCTTGCTGACTGCTCAAGCTGCAAAGGAGGACTGACTCCCTGAGACTGTGCTGAGAGCGGGATCACTTCAGAACTCAGGTGACAAAGAACGGCATGGAGTCGCAGGGGAAGAGATCTCTCTGCCAACCTCTCTGGGGATCCCTGAGCTTCTCAGGTACAGGGAGGCATCAAGGCATCCATCATAGGACCTATACCCACAGGTGACAGCCGCCATAGTCCATGGCAGGTGTAAGACGCCTGGGGACTTTGCTCAGGGGCAGGTCAACAGGAAGACCAGTCTCTACCCAAACATGAGAAACTTGGGAAGGCTGGAGTTATTTCTATCAAATGAGAGCTCACTGGAATTCTGCATGGGGCGGGGATGGGAGTAGGGGATTGGGGAGAAATTTGTATTACTCTTCACACAGTGTTTTTCTTTTTAAGATTTTATTTATTTGAAAGGCAGATTGACAGAGAGAGAGAGAGAGAGAGAGAGAGAGAGAGAGAGAGAGAGAGATGGTTCATCCCCCAAATGGCTAATGCCATTTGGGTCTCCCACATGGATGGCAGGAACCCAAAGACTACTCTCCCAGGTGTTCCGATGCTGGGAGCTGCGTCAGAAGTGGAGCAGCCAGGACTCGAACTGGAGCTCCGATGTGTGGCTTAAGCTGCTGTAGCACAAGTTCTGACACAGTGCTCTGTTCCAGGGAGCCAACCGTGCGGCCGAGGTTCAAGGTACCCTGAAGTTCAAGTCAGCCACATCAACACCCCTCTTTGCAAACTAAATGATGACAAGGTAGTGGTTCCTCCAGGTGAGCTTCAACCAGTGTAACGTCCAAGATGGAAAGCAGATGAAGCCCCACATCCCTTTACTACATGGAAACTACATCTCTGGTAACATTACACTACACAACTATTTAGTTATGCATTTATTTATTTGAGAGTCAGAGTTACACAGAGAAAGAAGGAGAGGGAGAGGGAGGGAGAGAGAGGGAGAGAGAAAGAGAGAGGTCTTCCATCTGCTAGGTCACACCTCAATTAGCTGCAACAGCCAGAGCTGTGCCAATCCGAAGCCAGGAGCCAGGAGCTTCTTCCAGGTCTCCCACATGGGTTCAGGGGCCCAAGGACTTGGGCCATCTTCCACTGCTTTCCCAGGCCATAGCAGAGAGCTGGATCGGAAGTGGAACAGCCAGGACTTGAACCTGAGCCCATATGGGATGCCGGCACTGCAAGCAGCGGCCTTATGCACTATACCACAGCGCCGGCCCCTGCACAACTGTTTATTAGCACAAAGGTTGAGAAGAGAGGCAGACAGAGCCAGGCAAGTCCCTGCTCTCACCCTCAACTCTGAAGGAAAGGATCCTCTGAGGTAGACACAAGGGTGCTCCCAGCAGCCAGCCAGCCACCCTCCGCGGCAGCTCAGCCAACAGGGTCCTTAGGCAGGAGCCAGAACTGGGGTAAAAACCACTGCAGGTCCTTACTGACAAAGGGACTTGGGGAGCTCCAAGTGCCTCCAGCCAACCACAAATTTGAAATATCACCTGTTACCCCAAGGGAAAGCTGCTTTAATGTCTCTTGTGCTCCTAGGTAGGCACAAGAATCCTTTAAAGTGAAGGTGCACACACCTGCTATGTCACAGGGTTGGTTTTGAATAGAACTCTATTTTGTAAGTCAAATCATTTGTGGCAGTTTGGCAGGGCAATGCTAGGAGACTAATACACAAAGTAATTGTATTAATATGCCCCCTCACATGCACCAAATTTAGAAAGGTAGGAAATTTATATGCTCACTCATTCGTAAATAACTTTAAAATTACTTGCCCTACCTATAAAGTAAAACATGTTCTCAAGCGTGTGTATGTGTGTATGTGTGAGTATGAGTGTGTATGTGTGATTATGAGTGTGAATGAGTGTGTATGAGTGTGTGTTCAATTGTGTGTGAATGTGTGTGTATGAGTGTGTGTTCAATTGTGTGTGAATGTGTGTATGAGTGTGAGTGTGTGTATGAGTGAGTGTGTATGTGTGTTCAATGTGTGTGTGAATGAGCATAAGTGTGTATGAGTGTGTGTATAAGTGTATGTGAGTGAGTGTGTGTGTATGAGTGTAAGTGTGTGTGAATGTGAGTGTAAGTGAGTGTGTGTATGTGTGTGTGTCTGGCTCCGCTGATCTCACCCTCTGAGATTTGACCCCTGGACGTGGTCTCCAGTGTTCATGGATTTTGTCCTCTGGCCCCAGCCTAGCCCTGACCGTTACAGGCTTTAGGGAATGACCTGGTGGATGGGAGCTTTCTCTTTCTGTCTCTTTTGCTCAAATAGATTTTTGAAAATTGTTTAAAACACAGAGGTGGCTGAAAAGACTTTGGGTCACAAATATGTGTCCTCTCCTTAAGCCCATAGCTTTGCTAACAGTGGTTTCCTTTTGCAGAAGAAACAGAAACAGCGGCTATTTGAAGCTGACAACTTAGATTCTTTTGTGCTGCAGACACTGAGCCGTGCCCTTGGCAGAACAAATTCCCCTCCATCACTGCTTACAAAGTGGCTGTCTCAAGGCGGAGTTCATCTCTCCCTCGGAGGCCTTTACAAAAAGCTGCAAGAAGTAGTCAATACCCATCAGAATTCTCAATTTCCCCAACCAATTTTCCCCAGAGCGAGACTTGGTCGGCATGCGATCTGACCCCAGGTTACCGCAGGAGATGGTTTGACCAAGCATTTCACCATATCATGACAAGGGTCTCTAGCCCTCCAGTCTTTGAGTTGACGCTACATGTTTTAGGCACTTCCACTGCCAAATTCGTTTTCTTTGAAGATGCTGTCCGTGTAGCCATATGCAAAAGGGATCTAAAATAAAAGTGATTTAGAGTAAATGGATAATTATTCTCATTGATACCACTTTCCACAGGGAGGCAAACAGGTTGGTGTGACTTTGTTCCACTATGCCACTCATGGGTGTCTTGCCAACTCCAAGGTGTTAGTCTCAGCTCTGTGGTCCAAGAAGACTCCCTTCCACTCCACGGTCCAAGTAGCGGGTTTAGGAAGAGGGCAGAAGAGGAGTACACCTCTTCCCTTTAAGGTCTTTTTATTTGAAACTTACATCCACCATTTTTAAAAAGATTTCTTTATTATTTTTTTTAATTTATTTTGACAGGTAGAGTTATAGATAGTGAGAGAGAGAGACAGAGAGAATGGTTTTCCTTCTGTTGGTTCACCCCCGAAATGGCCTCCACGGCCGGCACTAAGCCGATCCAAAGCCAGGAGCCAGGTGCTTCTTCCTGGTCTCCCATGCAGGTGCAGGGGCCCAAGCACCTGGGCCATCCTCCACTGCCCTTCTGGGCCACAGCAGAGAGCTGGACTGGAAGAGGAGCAACCGGGACTAGAACCCGGCGCCCATATGGGATGTTGGTGCCGCAGGCTGAGGATTAACCAAGTGAGCCACGGCGCTGGCCCCTGCTTATTTATTTATTTATTTATTTATTTATTTATTTATTTATTTTGACAGGCAGAGTGGACAGTGAGAGAGAGAGAGAGACAGAGAGAAAGGTCTTCCTTTGCCGTTGGTTCACCCTCCAATGGCTGCCGCGGCCGGCGCGCTGTGGCCGGTGCACCGCGCTGATCCGAAGCCAGGAGCCAGGTGCTTCTCCTGGTCTCCCATGGGGTGCAGGGCCCAAGCACTTGGGCCATCCTCCACTGCACTCCCGTGCCACAGCAGAGAGCTGGCCTGGAAGAGGGGCAACCGGGACAGAATCTGGCATCCCGACTGGGACTAGAACCTGGTGTGCCGGCGCTCAAGGCGGAGGATTAGCCTAGTGAGCTGCGGCGCCGGCCTTATTTATTTATTTTTTAAAATTGGATTTTTTCTATTGATTTGTTGTTGCTTTAAAAATAATTATTTATTTGAAATGCAGAGTTACATAGAAGCAGAGGCAGAGAGAGAGAGAGAGAGAGAGAGAGAGAGGTCTTACGTCTGCTGGTTCTCTCCCCCAAATGGTTGCAATGGCTGGAGCTGTGCCAATCAGAAGCCAGGAGTCAGGTGCCTCTTCCTGGTCTCCCATGTGAGTTGAGGGGCCCAAGCACTTGGGCCATCTTCTACTGTTTTCCCAGGCCATAGCAGAGAGCTGGATTGGAAGTGGAGCAGCCGGGACTTGAACCAGCATCCATATGGGATGCCAGCATGGCAGACGGTGGCTTTACCTGCTATACCACAGCACCAACCTCTATTTATTTATTTGAAAGGAAGATTTACAGAGACAGAGGTAGAGACAGACAGACACACACACACATAGATAGATAGAGAGATCTTCCATTTGCTGGTTCACTCCCCAAATGGCTGCAACAGACAGGGCTGGGCTAGACAGAAGCCAGGAGCCTGGAACACCATATCTGGGTCTTGCATGTGGGTGCAGGGGTCAAAGGACTTGGGCCATCTTCTGCTGCTTTCCCAGATGCACTAACAGGGAGCTGGATTGGAAATGGGGCAGCTGGAACTTGAATTGGTGTTCATATGAGATACTGGCATGGAAGGCAGTGGCTTAATCCACTGTGCCACAACACTGGCTCCTGCATCCATTTTTTTACATAGGTGCTGTTTTAAATATTGTATTTATTTATTTGAGAGGTAGAGCTACAGACAGAGAGGGAAAGACTGAGAGAAAGGTCTTCCATACTCTGGTTAATTCCCCAAATGGCCACAACACCCGGAGCTGGGCTGATCCAAAGCCAGGAGCCAGGAGCTTCTTCCAGGTCTCCCACGTGAGTGCAGAGGCCCAAGGACTTGGGCCATCTTCTACTGCTTTCCCAGGCCTTAGCAGAGAGCTGGATCAGAAGTGGAGCAGCTGGGACATGGCCCATATGGGATTCCAGCAATGCAGGCAGAGACTTAGCCTTACTGTACCACAGTGCTGGCTGGTACATAGGTGCTTTTGTCTAACACCTAGTCAATAGCCACACCAGATCACCTGATTGCTAAGGAGAATGAGGAATAGTCTTAACTCCTGAAGATAACAGACTCAATCAATGAGTCTGGTATTAAGAGGAAACAAGAGGAGAATGCAACTGAACAGCACTGAAGGAGGTGAGGCATCTGAGGTGAGGCTGATGAAACAGACTTGATATACAGCATCCAAATTACGGCAGCTGTGGGAGACAAGGTGGGAAATAAGGGGAAAGTGGAGATCTGTATTCTGGTTGTTGGCTGTTGCTGTTGATCCCAGAAGGGCAGACACATAAGCAGGTACCTCTTGCAAGCCTCTTCTCCTCCTCCAGATAAGGCAACTTCTTGGGGTTTTAAAAGCCAGTGCAGGCCGGCGCCGCAGCTCACTAGGCTAATCCTCCACCTTGCGGCGCCGGCACACCGGGTTCTAGTCCCGGTCGGGGTGCCGGATTCTGTCCCGGTTGCCCCTCTTCCAGGCCAACTCTCTGCTGTGGCCAGGGAAGGCAGTGGAGGATGGCCCAAGTGCTTGGGCCCTGCACCCACATGGGAGACCAGGAGAAGCACCTGGCTCCTGCCTTCGGATCAGTGCGGTGCACTGGTTGTTAGGAGCCAGACATTCAAAGTTCAGGACTTTGCAAAGCTACCGCATAGTTGAGATTTTAGAAAGTCACAGTGCAGAGCCAGCACCGTGGCACAACAGAGTAAGCCACTGCCTGTGATGCCAGCATCCCATACAGGTGCCGGTCCAAGTCTCAGCTGCTCCACTTCTGATCCATCTCTCTGCTATGGTCTGGGAAAGCAGTGAAACAAGTGCTTGGGCCCCTGCACCTGTGTGGGAGACCCAGAGGAAGCTCCTGACTCCTGGCTTTGGATCAGCTCAGCTCCAGCCATTGTGGCCATTTGGGAAGTGAACCAGTGGATGGAAGACACCTCTCTCTCTCTCTCTCTCTCTCTCTCTCTCTCCTGCCTCTGCCCCTGATTCTGCCTCTCTGTAACTCTGCCTTTCAAATAAATAAGTAAATCTTATAAAAAAGAAAAAGACCTGAGAAGATCTTAAGTTTGCAGCATAGGCTAATCCGTGAAACAAACACAGTGTACAACAAAATAAAACTCAACAAGGTCTGGAGAATCTGACTTCCAGAGTTAAGTACGTTATCAGGTTAAAATATCTATTTTTCAACAACACAAACAACAAAATCACAAGCCACACAAAGAAGCAAAAAGTACAACTCCATCAAAAGAAAAAAACAACAGAAGCAATTTCTGAGAAAGACCAGATGGTTACTGTGCTAGACAAAGGCTTTAAAACAACTCTCTTCAAAATGCTGAAAAAAGAAAGAAAGAAGCATGGAAAATCCAGAAAACAACACGTGAACAAAATGAAAATAGCAAGAAGAGTCAGAAAACCTAAAAAGAGGGGCCAGCGCTGTGGTGCAGCAGGTTAACGCCCTGGCCTGAAGCTCTGGAATCCCATATTGGTGCTGATTCAAGTCCCGGCTGCTCCACTTTCCATCCAGCTCTCTGCTATGGCCTGGGAAAGCAGTAGAAGATGGCCCAAGTCCTTGGGCCTCTGTACCCACATGGGAGACCCGGAAAAAGCTCCTGGCCCCTGGCTCCTGGCTTCAGATCAGCTCAGCTCTGGCCATTGCAGCCAACTGGGGAGTGAACCATTGGATGGAAGATCTCTCGCTCTCTCGCTCTCTCACTCTCTTGCTCTCTCACTCTCTGCCTCTCTTCTCCCTGTGTAACTCTGACTTTCAAATACATAAAAAAAAAATCTTTAAAAAAAAGAAATGAAAACCTAAAAAAGAAACCAAAGAGAGAATCTCAAGCTAAATAGTGTAATAACTGAAATAAAAACTTCACAACAGGGAGTCAAAGGCAGATATGAGCAAGCAGAGGAAAGAAATCAGTAACGTGAAGCTGGGACAATTGAAATGAGTCTGGAAGCAGCAGGAAAACAACCAAGAAAGGGAGTAGAACCGCAGACACCATCAAATGGACCACATATTGTGTTGTGGGAGTTCCAGTAGGAGAAGAATGAGGCAGTCAGAAGATTCAGAGAAATAATGCCTGAAAACTCTCCAAATGTGAAGGAAAACATGAATCCAGTTATGTTGCATAGCAGTATTTTGGTTGATAGCAAACTGCACATATGATGATGGTCCTTTTCTGTGTTTAGACATGTTAAGATGCACAAATACTTACAATGTGTTACAGTGACTCACAGTGTTTAGTACAGCAATATGTTGTACAGATTCATAGCCTAGAAGCAATAGGCTACACCATGCTGCCTAGGTGTGTCGTAGGCTGTACCATCTGGGTTTGTATAAAGACACTCTATGATACTTACAATGTAATGAAGTCACTTAAAAATTGGATGTATCCCCATCATCTAGTGACATGTGACTCTGTAAATTTCCAGGAAGTTCAAAGATGCCAAATATGCTCAATGAGACTCACACCGAAACATGTTATGATCAAAAAGTGGAAATCCAAAGACAAAGAGAGAATCTTGAAAGAAATAAGAGAGAAGCAGTCTGTCACGTACAATGATTCTCAATAAAATCACAGCAAGATTTCTCATCAGAAGTCTCAGAGGCAGCAAGGCAGTGGAGTGATATATCCAAAGTGTTAAGAAAAAAAAAAAAAAACCACTCAAGGGCCCGGCACTGTGGCGTAGCAGGTAAAGCTGCCACCTGCAGTGCTGGCATCCCATATGGGTGCCAATTCAGTTCCCAGCTGCTCCACATCCAATCCAGCTCTCTGCTGAGGCCTGGAAAAGCAGTAGAAGATGGTCCAAGTCCTTGGGCCCCTGCACCTGTGTGGGAGACCCGGTTGAAGCTCCTGGCTCCTGACTTTGGATCTGTGCAGCTCCAGCCATGGAGACCATTTGGGGGCATGAACCAGCGGATGGAAGACCTCTCTCTCTCTCTCTCTCTCTCTCTCTCTGTCTCTGTCTCTCTCTCTCTCTCTCTCTGCCTCTCCCTCTGCTGCTCTGTAACTCTGCCTTTCAAATAAATAAATACATCTTTAAAAAAAGAGAGAGAAATTAAAACATCCCCAGATAACTAAAAGCCAAAAGAATTCATTCCTCCTCCCACCCGAAACAGCACTGTAAAAATTGCTCAAATTTCAGGCATGGAAAGCCAAGACTCTGTGGCAAAAAATATCCTACATGAAGGATCTCTGTGAAATCTCAGTGGAAAGAAGGGGCCATCAAAGAAGCATGTACTTTTCTCTGAAGGGAGGAGAGAACTTCCACTTTGCTTATGGTCATGCCCAAATACTGATGGAGTCTGTGGTCAAAAAGGCTTCCATAGCCTTGGCAGCTCATGTCAAGAGCCTCAGGTGATCACTGACATCATAAATAGGAGTGTTAATTGTTAAGGAACAACAGAAGTCACTGTGCACTTACTCCCCATGTAGGACCTTCATCCTTAATGACTTGTACTATGACAATTAACTGCAAATCTTGTTCTCAAACTGTACTCTATATGTTGTGTGTGTGTGTGGGTGCAAACTGTTGAAATCTATACTTAACATACAGTTGGTCCTCTGTATATAAAATTAAACTAAAAATGAACCAAAATGAAGAAGGGGATGAGAGAGGGAATAGGAGGTAGGATGGGAGTTGGGGTGGGAGTGTGGGTATGGAGGAAAGAACCACTATATTCCTAAAGTTATACCAATGAAAAATGTATTCATTAAAGAAAAGCTTAAAAAAAGAATTGCTCAAGCCGGCGCCGTGGCTCAATAGGCTAATCCTCCACCTTGCGGCGCCGGCACACCGGGTTCTAGTCCCGGTTGGGGCGCCGGATTCTGTCCCGGTTGCCCCTCTTCCAGGCCAGCTCTCTGCTGTGGCCAGGGAGTGCAGTGGAGGATGGCCCAGGTGCTTGGGCCCTGCACCCCATGGGAGACCAGGAAAAGCACCTGGATCCTGGCTCCTGCCATCGGATCAGCGCGGTGCGCCGGCTGCAGCGGCGGCCATTGGAGGGTGATCCAACGGCAAAGGAAGACCTTTCTGTCTCTGTCTCTCTCTCTCTCACTGTCCACTCTGCCTGTCAAAAAAAAAAAAAAAGAATCGCTCAAAAGAAGTCTTTCTACTTGCAATGAAAGAATACTAAAGAGTAACTTGAAATTGTCTGAAAAAATAATGGATCTGAGAAAAGATAAACACATGGGCCATTTTAAAGGCCAGTGTTATTGTAACTTTGGTTTATAATTTCACTTTTTGTTTTCTTTTTTCTAATTTATTTTTAAAAAGAATTATTAATTTTAAAGACAGCATTACAAAGAGAGGTAGAGCCAGAGAGAGAGAGGTCTTCCATCCACTGGTTCACTCGCCAATTGGCCGCAATGGTTGGAGCTGTGCAGATCCGAAGCCAGGAGCCAGGAGCTTCTTCTGGGTCTCCCACATGGGTGCAGGGGCCCAGGGACTTGGGCCATCCTCCACTGCTTTCCCAGGCCATAGCAGAGGAACTGGATTGGAAGTGGAGCCACCGGGACTCAAATCGGCACCCATCTGGGATGCCAGCACTGCTGGCCAGGGATTTAACCTGCTGTGCCACAGCATCAGCCTCCACTTTTTGTTTTCTACATATTGTAAGAGATCAGTGCACTTAAAATTATTAGCTAATATTTTTGGACCCACTCACTTGTGACATCAATGACTGAAAGTGTGTGGGGATGGAGTTCTGAAAGGAGCCAAGTCTTTGTTTGTGACTGAAGTTAGTCTGATAGATATTCAACCTGGAGTGTTATAACATCAAGATAGATACTAAGCATAATCCCCATGATAGCCCAAAAGAATATAGTTATAATCTATAGCTATACAGTACTGCTTAAGAGGAAATGAGGAGGGAATTTAAACAGTTTACTGCAGAAAATCAACTGAATCTGAAAGAAGAGAGTAATACAAGAAATGAGGTACAAAAAATATAAGGAAACAAAGATCAAAAGGACAAGTTCCTCCATACCAGTAATCACTTTTAATGTAAGTGGATTAAACTCTGCCATCAGAAGACAGATGGGTAAGTGGATTAAAACAAAAACGTGATCCAGCTGTTTGTTTCCTACGAGAGACTCACTTCAGATCCAGAAACCAAATAGACTGAAAGGAAAAAGACAGGAGGAGACATCCCACACACAAAGCAAGCAGAGAGCAGGTGCAGCTACGAGCAAGATGGTCATATAAAGACAGCCACTGCATGATTCCGCTTACAGGAAGTACATAGAACCTTCATATTCACTTAGTCAGAAGGTAGACGCTGCTTCCCAGAGGCTGGGGGTAGGGGGGTGGGGTGAGGAAGAGGACATCAGAGTGCTGGTGTTTAAAAGCTGTCGAGTTTCTGCTCTGCAGAATGAGTGAGAGCTGCAGAAGAAAGGGAGCGATACTTGCACAATGTAAATGCTCTTAATGCCACTGACCTCCACACTCCAAGATGGCTAAAATGGTAGAACTTCTATCTTGCCATGATTTAAAAATGCGCTATGTTGAAAAAAAAAATCAAGTCAGGATGAGAAACACAAAGCAGACCGCTCTTAGGCAATCCTTGACGTAGGTGTCCTTTGTACAGATCGCGCTACAGATTGTTCAGAATGATGAGAAGCTACTGAACAATCCTAAGTGAGAAAGGGCATGATCAGATTTGAGTTTCCCAGAAAATCATTTTGGCTGCCGTCTAGAATGCTGACTTGGGGACCGACATATTGACATCCTTGCTGTGTGTGTGGACCCTCTCTCCTCACCCTTTCACTTTCAGTCTCTTTGGTCTTGAGATCCAGGAACAATCAGTCATTTGTGGAGTACGGCAAGACGCACTCGCTTCCAAGGAACTGTCCCTTAGGCTGCTCTAATGCTTCTGCTCTCGTTACTTTGGTCAAGAGCAACACTTGTCTCCAAAAAACATCCCATGTCATAATTTTGTCCTGATTCAAATTAATATGATTTCAAAAAGAAAAATTAAATTACTGATCCCTCTCTTCCACAATCTTTAACCAAAATGCCCTTCCAATTTGGTTTTTACTTTTGAGTTTTCATCATCTCATCTCTCCATCTTCTGGTCTTTTCATCCTCTTTTTCTGAATAGAGCTACTGCACCCCTAAAATCTTACAGCCTGTTTGAGCTGCACCTCACTCCACCTGTTTATGAAGTGCAGCTTCTGCTGTCTGTGTTACTCCCTGCAGAGGCTCCTCCACACAATGGGGTTACATCCCAACAAACCCAGCTATGCTGAAAATATCTTGAGGGGCCGGCACTGCGGCGCAGCGGGTTAAAGCCCTGGCCTGAAGTGCCGGCATCCCATATGAGCGCATGTTCTAGTCCCGGCTGCTCCTCGTCTGATCCAGCTCTCTGCTGTGGCCTGGGAAAGCAGTAGAAGATGGCCAAGTCCTTGGGCCCCTGCACCCACATGGGAGACCTGGAAGAAGTTCCTGGCTTCGGATCCACACAGCTCCGGCCGTTGCGGCCATCTAGGGATGAACCAGCAGATGGAAGACCTCTCTCTCTGTCTCTACCTCTCTCTGTAACTCTGTCTTTCAAATAAATAAAATAAATATTAAAAAAAATAAAAGAAAGTATCTTGAGTCTCAATCCATTCGATCTTGGTAACTGCATCAAAATTCAAAATCTGAAAGATGGTTCTTACTCAATGTGTGTCACTTTCACAGCTTTGTAGAGCTGAAAAATTCTAAATCAAACTAACTTAAGTTAGGAGCCATCTGTACTCCAAATTTTGCCTGTGTACAAGATGTGGTTAGCTCCACACCTCCCTCTGTGATTTTAGGTTTTGTGATGATAGCCCTATTTATCTATTTTCTGATAAAATGCTAACATTGCAAATAAGGCAATATTTGCCTTGCAAAGATATTTTAATCCTGCAATCTTTAGAGTGTGTAGGAAACTTGCTATTTAGGGTCGGTCATGAAGCCCTTGGAAGAGAAGGCTAGTCCCTGGAAAAGTAAATATTTATTCCTGGGCCACATTGAAGAATTGTGGCTTGTCCTGCTCCGGGCTTTGTACTCATGCCCATGAGTGATTAGAAGAACTGGGAAACTGACTTGTCCACCAGTCTTTCCAGTCTTCATTTTGGTATTTTTTCTATCAGTTGTTTCTGGTAAAGGCACAATTTTATCAGAGAACACATTTGAGATTCGTATATCAGATCATTGAGTGATAATGAGGTGAGAAATTCTCCCAGGAGAAGGGGTTTTGAATTGATCCTGAGTGTAAGAAGGGTGTGCTGCTCTGGCCTCAGAATCAGCCCTTAAGGCATGCAGATCTGGTTGAAAAGCCCATGAGAGTATTTTAGGCATGGAAAGCCAAGACACTCTGGCAAAAAAAAAAAAAAAAAAAAACAAGAACAACTAAATGAAAGATCTCTGTGAGTGAGATCCCAGTGGAAAGAACAGGTCATCAAAGAAGGAGGTACCTTTCTCTGAAGGGAGGAGAGAACTTCCACTTTGACTACGACCTTGTCCAAATATGATCAGAGTCGGTGAACTCAAAAGGCTTCCATAGCCTTGGCAGCTCATGACAAGAGCCTAGGGTGATTACTGATGCCATAAACAAGAGTGTCAATTTGTTAAGTCAACAACAGGAGTCACTGTGCACTTACTCCTCATGTAGGATCCCTGTCCTTAATGTGCTGTACATTGTGATTTAATGCTATAACTAGTACTCAAACAGTATTTTTCACTTTGTGTTTCTATGTGGGTGCAAACTGTTGAAATCTTTACTTAATATATGCTAAATTGATCTTCTGTGTATAGAGATAATTGAAAATGAATCTTGATGTGAATGGAAGGGGAGTGGGAGAGGGAGCGGGAAAGGGGAGGGTTGCGGGTAGGTGGGAAGTTATGGGGGGGGGAAAGCCATTGTAATCCATAAACTGTACTTTGGAAATTTATATTCATTAAATAAAAGTTTAAAGAAATAAAAAAAAAAAAAGGTGTGCTGGTGAGATAGGAAATGAGAAGAGGCGGAAGGGGTGGGCACCCATGCCTCTTGTGATAACCCTCAAATAGAAGCAAACGTGGACAGGGAGGCCGCTGTACCAACCCAGCACACTCTCCCCAGGATAGGCAGAGCTGGGTGCTGCAGCCACAGGCCCTGGGAACCTGGAAAAGGTGTGGGAGCAGAGTCCTCGGACACAGAGGTGATTTTCAGACTGCAGAATGTAAGGACAATTAAATAACTAGTGGTTATTGTGCTGACAGCGAAGACTAAGGAGCAAAGAGCAACCATTTTCCCCGGGGTGGAGAGAGCAGTTTCTGGATGTGGCTTTGAACCTGCACTCTGACAGAATCATAGAAAATGAGCCCAAACCACAAAGAACTTAGACTCTGCCGTAGGACTTCTTGATGACGAGCTATTTGTTTGTTTGTTTAAGGGGCTATCTTGGCCTAGTATCTTATTTCAGGCTGCTGTGGCAAACTATCATTGACTGTGTGGATTGAACAATAAACATTGATTTTTTTATTTCACGATTCTGGAGACTGGGCAGTTCAGAGTCCAGGTGCTGGCAGGTTCAGTGTTGGGTGAGCATCCTCCTCCTAGTTCTAAATGAACTTCCTCCTCCTCCTCCTAGTTCTTCCTTTGGACGGGGCAGGATGTGGTGGAGAGGGTGCTCTTCCATCCATTGGTTCACTCCCCCAGATGGTCTCAATAGCTGTGGCTGGGTCATTCCTAAACCAGGAGCCTAGACCTCCATCCTGATCTCCCACATGGGTGGCAGGAGCTCACGTACTTGGTTCACCTGCTGCTTTCCCATGCACATTAGCAGAGAGCTGATCAGAAGTGGAGCAGCCAGGACTCAAACTGGCTCTCTGATATGGAATGCTGGCGTTGCAAGCCAATGGCTTAGCCCAGTGCACCACAGTGCCAGTCCCTCAAATCCTTCTTTAATAGAAACTATCCAGTGAGGATTAGGTAAGCTCCCCAAGGGCAAACAGTTCCCTGGTGTCCAGATCATCAGTTCTGACTAAGCCCAAGTGAAACGTGCTATGGTCTCTGCATGGGGTACACTGTGGTCAGTGATGGTAGCCGGGGCTCAGGGTGTCCCCACGAGGCCCTTGGGTGAGCTAAGGCCTCCCCCAGGCTTTAGCATAGCCCTTTCAATAACACCGTCCTGTGAGAAGCCTGTGCTCTATTAGTGAATTTGGAAAATGCGTTTCTGTATCTGTTATCGTAACAGGTGAAGTTATATATGCACCTACAAACGCTACAGAAGAACGTAAGATGTAGAGAAGAATTTTTCCTCCCTCTCTTGACCCATCAGCTCTTGGATGCCTTTCTAGAAAAATGTCCTAAACCCATAGCTGGGCCCAAATTTAGTAAGGACTGTATGGTTTGAATACGTGCCTCCCTGAAGCAAAGCGTTTCCTTCCCTTATGTGAATGTCACTGAGAGGGTGGAAAATTAATCCGGTTCTGGTGTTTAGAGGCAGGCCTGTGGGGGTGTGATTAGACTGGATTCAGCTGTTAGAAGCGAACTCCTGGGGCCAGCACTGTGGCACAGCAGGTTAAAGCCCTGGCCTGTAGCGCCAGCATCCCATATGGGCACAAGTTCGAGTCTCGGCTGCTCCGCTTCCAATCCAGCTCTCTGCTGTGGCCTGTAAAAGCAGTAGAAGATGGCCCAAGTCCTTGGACCCCTGCATCCACATGGGAGACTCGGAAGAGGCTCCTGGCTCCTGGCTTCGGATCAGCTCAGCTCCAGCCGTTGCAGTCATTGGGGGAGTGAACCAGCGGAATGGAAGACCTCTCTCTCTGGCTCTATCTCTCTCTGTAACTCTGTCTTTCAAATAAATAAAATAAATCAGAAAGAGAGAGAGAGAGAGAGGGAGGTAAGGAAGGAAGGAAGGAAGGAAGCACACCCCTGTGATTGATTCCTGGTGGCTCTGTGAGACCACAGGGATTCCCTGTGCTGCCTCGGCATTCTGACATCAACCCTGGAGCCCAAACTGATGGAGGCTGCCCTGTCTTGGACTGTGAATATCCAGAACAATGAGTCAAAACCAAACCCAACCCAAATAGCACTTCTTTTTTCTTTACAAAATTGGCTTGTCTCAGGTATTTTGTTACAGTAGTGAAAAGCTGACTGATACAAGGATCATCTTGTGGGGAGCAACTCGGACTAGACTAAGTTACTGGAATTAAGACTTATTCTATGCATCTGCTCTCCCACAATATGGCGCTGGGAGAGGAGTAAACAGCTTCTACACAGCTGCCTCTTGCCAATTTGATTGACTGAGCTGCAGGAGCTGATCTTGCTCCTGATTGGAGGAGAGCAGCGTACTCGGCGTGTGGGTAGCAGAGTTGGGATTGGTGGAAGAGGACTATAAAGGAGGAGAGAGACGACATGCACCAGGAACACCTGAGGAACATCTGAGCAGCCCCCGAGAGAGCCGGCCGGCGGTGTGCCGCTCCCCCGCGGAAGTGGGGAAAGTGGCAGGGGGCACCGCCCTTCCACGGAGGTGGAGGGACGGTAGCCAACCCGGGAAGAACCAGCAGCAAACCCGGGGAGGGCCGAGCAGACAAAACAACAGTGCAGGGTCCTGTGTCGTTCCTCCACGAAGAGGGGGAGCGACACTTCTTACATGATGTCATAATCCAAAGGAATGATTGATGCTCTGAAAATGCAAGGTCAGCAATCGTAAGGAAAATTTTATTTATTTTTAGATTTTAAAAAATACAACCAGTTGGCCGGCGCCGCAGCTCACTAGGCTAATCTACCTGCGGTGCCAGCACACCGGGTTCTAGTCCCAGTCGGGGCTCTGGATTCTGTCCCGGTTGCCCTTCTTCCAGGCCAGCTCTCTGCTGTAGCCTGGGAGTGCAGTGGAGGATGGCCCAAGTGCTTGGATCCTGCACCTGCATGGGAGACCAGGAGAAGCACCTGGCTCCTGGCTTCAGATCAGCCGTGGCGGCCATTAAGAGGGTGAACCAACAGCAAAAGGAAGACCTTTCTCTCTGTCTCTCTCTCTCTCACTGTCCACTCTGCCTGTCCAAAAAAAAAAAAATACAACCAATTAATGATGATGGCTAAGGCTCCTTTAAAATGATTATTTATTTATTTTCATCTACTTGAAAAGCAGAGTGACAGAAGGTTCACTCCCCAAACGCATGTAACAAGTCATATCTGGATCCGGGTTTCCCACTGGTTGACAAGGACCAAAGTGCTTGAGCCATCACGTTGCCTCCCAGGATGCATTAGTAGGATGTTGGATTGGAAGGGGAGCAGCTAAGACTTGAACTGGAACTCTGATGTAGAATGAGAGCATCCAAAAAGCTGGCTTAACCAGCTACACCACAACCCCGACCTAATACGTAAGGCTTCTTGGTAATTCTTTTTTGCATCGGCACTATAAAAAGAATCCCATCTAAATAAGTGTGTTTCAAAAGTTTTTTTTTTTTTTTTTTTTTGACAGGGTGGATAGTGAGAGAGAGAGACAGAGAGAAAGGTCTTCCTTTGCCGTTGGTTCACCCTCCAATGGCCGCCACGGCCAGCACGCTGTGGCCGGCGCACCGCGCTGACCCGATGGCAGGAGCCAGGTGCTTCTCCTGGTCTCCCATGGGGTGCAGGGCCCAAGCACTTGGGCCATCCTCCACTGCACTCCCTGGTCACAGCAGAGAGCTGGCCTGGAAGAGGGGCAACCGGGACAGAATCCAGCGCCCTGACCGGGACTAGAACCTGGTGTGCCGGCGCCGCAAGGCGGAGGATTAGCCTAGTGAGCCACGGCGCAGGCCTCTTTTTTCTTTTCTTTTTTTTTTTTTTAGGAAATCTGGAGGGGGCCAGCACTGTGGCGTAGCAGGTAAAACCGCCACCTGCAGTAACAGCATCCCATATGGGCACTGGTTCACGTCCCAGCTGCTTCACTTCCGATCCAGTTCCTCTGTTATGACCTGGGAAAGCAGTAAAAGATGGCTGAACTCCTCGGGCCCTGCACCCGTGTTGGAGACCCGGAAGATGCTCCTGGCTCCTGGCTTCGGATAGGTGCAGCTCCGGCCGGTGCAGCCAACTGGGGAGTGAACCAGCAGATGGAAGACCTCTCTTTCTCTGCCTCTCTTTCTTCCTCTTTGTAATTTTTTCAAATAAATAAATAAATCTTTTAAGAAATCTGGAGATTTGGGGCCTGTGCTGTGGCTCACTTAGTTAATCCTTCACCTGCGGCACCGATATCCCATATGGGCGCTGGGTTCTAGTCCCAGTTGCCCCTCTTCCAGGCCAGCTCTCTGCTGTGGCCCAGGAAGGCAGTGGAGGATGGCCCAAGTGCTTGGGCCCTGCACCCGCATGGGAGACCAGGAGAAGCACCTGGCTCCTGGCTTTGGATAGGCGCAGCTCTGGCCATTGCAGCCATTTGGGGGGTGAACCAACGGAAGGAAGACCTTTCTCTCTGTCTCTCTCACTGCTAACTGTATCTGTCAAATTAGAAAAAAAAAATCTGGATGTTTGGTTCTTAAAAAAATTATTTTTTTTATTTGAAAGGCAGTTAAAGAGAGAGAGAATGCTTCCATCTGCTGGTTCACTCCAAATAGCTGCAACAGTCAGAGCTGAGTTGGTCTGAAGCCAGGAGCCAGGAACTTCTTCTGGGTCTCCCATGTGGTGTGGAGGCCCAAGCCCTTGGGCCATCCTCTGCTGCACCCCAGGTGCATTAGCAGGGAGCTAGATTGGGAGTGGAACAGCCAGGACTCGAACCAGTACCCATATAGGATGCTGGTGCTGCAGATGGTGACTTAACCCACTAAGCCACAATGCTCGCCCCTCAAAAGATTCTTGAAAAAATGGAATTAAAAGATAACTTTAATTTGGGGCAAAAAAAAAAGGAAATCTACACATATCTGTCTATTATGTTACTTAGGGGTGCTGACACGAGTTTTACAGCTAGGACCCAGGGGGACCTTGGAGAGTCTCACAGCACCAAGGCATCGAGCAGGAATGGAGTGTGAGCAGCATGCTCTCCCTTCCTGTGTTGGGAACAACACTGGATCACATTCATTGCAGAGAGGCCACAGACACACAGAAAGAAAAGTGACTTCATTCCAAGAGACGGTTCACCCAAGTAAAATACGTATTTCCATGTATGTTGATTTCCTTCCTCTGGTGACTCTCTTCCCTGAACTCCCAATTAGTACCTAGAACCCCGCAGCTGATTAGTTACCTGATTTGTGAGCATATTCACACAGACAGTGCTACACTAGGCAAGGCATTCAGTCGTTGAGAATTATGCTGGGGCCGGTGCCATGGCACAGTAGGTTAATCCTCCACCTGTGATGCCAGCATCCCATATGGGTGCCGGTTCTAGTCCCGGTTGCTCCTCTTCCAATCCAGCTCTCTGCTGTGGCCTGGGATAGCAGTGGAAGATGGCTCAAGTGATTGGGCCCCTGCACCCACATGGGAAGACCTGGAAGAAGCACCTGGTTCCTGGCTTCGGATCGGCGCAGCGCCAGCTGTTTCGGACATTTGAGGAGTGAACCAACAGAAGGAAGACCTTTCTCTCTGTCTCTCTCTCTCACTGTCTGTAACTCTACCTCTTAAATAAATAAATTTTTTTTTTAAAAAAAGAGAGAGTTATGCAATAGACCGTGAACTCATCTGTGAGGATTAGTCTGGAAAATCCAGAACTCGCTCTGTCACTTTAAGTGGAGGAGGGGAAGGAGGGCTTCTACTCCACGCTGCCTTTCTATAGGGCCAGTCCTGGCAGGGGCCTCAAACTGGTGATAAGTGGATGAGCAGGCAGGTGGCCGGAGACCCTTGGTGTTCAGGAAGGCAACTGAACAACAATGATGGAGACTCTTCCACAGCCTGTGATAACCAGCTTGCCCTGCCCTGGCTCCGGCAGAAAACAAGGCCAGGAAGAGCAGCTGGTGACCCTGGTGCCACCTAGCATCACTTCCTATTCTAGCTCAGGACCACAGGGCTGTTGTGAGGCTAGATACAACATGGTCCTACCGGGGACTTTTTCAAGAAAAGGAACACTTTGTGTACCTGGGTCTCACTGCATCTATAATTTAATCACCCTGCAGGTGGGGGCTACAGCTAGACAAATTGATTTACAAACTGCATAACTGGGTCTGGTATTTGTTGTTATTTTTTTTTATTTGACAGGTAGAGTTAGAGAGAGAGAGAGAGACAGAGAGAAAGGTCTTCCTTCCATTGGTTCACCCCTCAAATGGCCGCTACGGCCAGAGCTACCCCAATCCGAAGCCAGGAGCCAGGTACTTATCCTGGTCTTCCATGCGGGTGCAGGGCTCAAGCACTTGGGCCATCCCCCACTGCACTCTCGGGCCACAGCAGAGAGCTGGACTGGAAGAGGAACAACCGGGACTAGAACCCAGTGCCCATATGGGATGCCAGTGCCGAAGGTGGAGAATTAACCAAGTGAGCCACAGCACCGGCCCCTATTTGTTGTTATTAATCATGAAAAGAGAACTTTTCATACCCCACTCACATTAGCGTCTTAGGATGTTATCATTTTCTAAATGGGTTTAAGAGAAGCTGGCAAGCGTGAGTTGGAAACAGCATTCGGAGGATGCCACGAAGCGACACATCCTTCATCTCGCTGCTAGATGTGGTCAGATATAAATAGCAGCACAGACATTTAAGAGCTATTCTCGCTGGGGAAAAAAAAGTAATTAATTGGTGTTATACACAAAGGATTTCTTTTTTTTTTTGGAGGGGGGAGGGGATGCTAACCAGCGCAGCTTTAATTACAAGTAATTGTTCTCAAAATCAGGCCGCTCCTCAGTTGAGCATTCTAGACAGTGATTATGCATCAATACACTAATCTATCACTTTCATTGTTTTAGTCATTTGGGTGTGTAAATTTGTATTTAATTCAGACAACACACTAGACAGTTCCCACTGTTACTTTCTATCAACACATACCTTTTTAAAGTGCAGTTTGCATAGCTGAGATTCTCATTCATGTGTTTTTACTTGGAAAGATAGTGCGATGTTGTGGGATTTTTTTTTTTTTTAGTCCACTAAGTAAGAACAATGCTACCTGATGTCCAAGAAGCTGGGTTTGGTACTGGTCAAGCATACATTTCACTAGACGTCTCTGTAAAACCACATTTGCTCCCTTAATGTAACCAGCAGGAGTTTGCAGAAGCTCTGCCGAAATCTCTCACTGGATTAATGGAGTCCTGTCCTTACTTCATTCAGCGCTGTGTGTTTCTTTCCTTCTAAGTTATAGACTAAAACTCTCTCGTGGACTGCTACACTCCAGGACATGCTTTACTCTTTGTACATCTGAGCGGACTTCGGAGATGAAATTCCAAAGTCTTCCCAGGACATCAGAGGGAAATACATCAGCTCCACCTTGTCCTTGGGGATGACACTGGGGTTTTGTCTACTCTTCTCACAAATGCACGCAGACACTCTTTCTTTCCTGTATAAGGCAAGTTTTGTTGAATGTAAGACAAAAATAGGGATGTTCTTTGTTCCTTTCCTTACTTGCTTTTTGATGTGATAGTCCAATTTTTGGGCTACTGAGTTTTAAGTGAAAAAGTAAAATTAAAAATCCTACTTAAGAAAAAATAAAATGGTGCTCAGTTAGTTGTCACCGATCAGGGAGAACATATGATATTTGTCCCTTTGGGACTGGCTTATTTCACTCAGCATGATGTTTTCCAGATTCCTCCATGTTGTTGCAAATGACCGGATTTCATTGCTTTTTACTGCTGTATAGTATTCTATAGAGTACATGTCCTATAATTTCTTTATCCAGTCTACTGTTGATGGGCATTCAGGTTGATTCCAGGTCTTAGCTATTGTGAATTGAGCTGCAATAAACATTAAGGTGCAGACAGCTCTTTTCTTTGCCAATTTCACTTCCTTTGGGTAAATTCCAAGGAGTGGGATGGCTGGGTTGTATGGTAGGGTTATCTTCAGGTTTCTGAGGAATCTCCAGGCTGACTTCCATAGTGGCTTTACCAGTTTGCATTCCCACCAACAGTGGGTTAGTGTCCCTTTTTCCCCACATCCTCTCCAGCATCTGTTGTTGGAAGATTTCTGTATGTGAGCCATTCTAACAGGGGTGAGGTGAAACCTCATTGTGGGTTTTGAGTTGCATTTCCCTGATTGCTAGTGATCCTGAGCATTTTTTCATGTGTCTGTTGGTCATTTGGATTTCCTCTTATGAAAAATATCTATTGAGGTCCTTGGCCCATCTCTTAAGTGGGTTGTGTGTTTTGTTGTTGTGGAGGAAACCTGTTGAAGAGAAATGGACACTAGGAGAAACAGTGACTTGATCAGCCCTTGTCCTGACTGTCGATGAACAACTTAATACTTTATCCCTTTTAGTATTTTCTTGTTCTACTTAATACTATTGGTTGAACTCTTTAATTAATACACAATTATTCTTAGGTGTTTAAATTTAACTGAAAAGTGATCCCTGTTAAATATAAGAGTGGGAATAAGAGAGGGAAGAGATGTACAATTTGGGACATGCTCAATCGGACTTGCCCCAAACGGTAGAGTTAGAAACGTGCCAGGCGATTCCAATTCAATCCCATCAAGGTGGCATGTACCAATGCCATCTCACTAGTCAAAGTGATCAGCTTCAGCTCACAATTGATCATAATGATAAGATTAAGAGTCAAAGGGATCACATAAACAAGACTAGTGTCTGCTAATACTAACTGAAAGAATTAAAAAGGAGAGAATGATCCAACATGGGAAGTGGGATACACAGCAGACTCATAGAATGGCAAATGTCCTAAACAGCACTCTGGCCTCAGAATCAGCCCTTAAAGCATTCGGATATGGCTGAAGAGCCCATGAGAGTATTTTAGGCATGGAAAGCCAAGACACTCTGGCAAAAAAACAAAACAAAACAAAACAAAAAAAAAAACCCTACATGAAAAATCTCTGCGAGATCCCAGTAGAAAGAATGGGCCATCAAAGAAGGAGGTACCTTTCTCTGAAGGGAGGAGAGAACTTCCACTTTGACTATGACTTTGTCTAAATAAGATCAGAGTTGGCGAACTCAAAAGGCTTCCATAGCCTTGGCAACTCATGACAAGAGCCTAGGCTGATTACTCATGCCATAAACAAGAGTGTCAATTGTTAAGCCAACAACAGGAGTCACTGTGCATTTACTCCCCATGTAGGATCTTTTTCCTTAATGTGTTGTACTATGTGAATTAACGCTATAACTAGCACTCAAACAGTACTTTACACTTTGTGCTTCTGTGTAGGTGCAAACTGTTAAAATCTTTACTTAATATATTCTAAATTGATCTTCTGTATATAAAGATAATTGAAAATAAATCTTGATGTGAATGGAATGGGAGAGGGAGCGGGAGATGGGAGGGTTGAGAGTGGGAGGGAAGTTATGGGGGTGAAAAGCCACTGTAATCCAAAAGCTCTACTTTGGAAATTTATATTTATTAAATAAAAGTTAAAAAAAGATAAAAAAAGAAAAAAGAAAATGATCAACTGGTATCTTTGGTAATCACTAATTTGATGTAATAACCCCCGTAGAGCACACATCAAGAACGCTTCAATTAAACTTCAGAGTACATTATCTATGACAAGTGGTACTGCCTCCCATTTCAAAACCTGTGGAAGTACACGGAAACATTGAACAAAATTTATGTTCAAAATCACTCATTTCCTTCACTATTTTTTATTAGTCTTTCTTATCGAATGTGCATACTAGAAACTTAAAACTAACCCCAAACTACAGCATTTTGTACAATCTGCCTCATCTTACTTTCCCAGGTAATGTTTTTATTGAATTTTGCTTGTAGAAAACTGACAGAAACCTGACGTTTATTGAGGGACTTCTGGGATCATGGACGTTCAGTGTGAATAGAACTCATGATGAGACCAAAGAAGAAGGAGAAGAAAGAGAAGAAGGTACATTACTGTCCTCCTCCAGGGATTCACAGCCCACACAATAAGACATGTGTTTGGCTTGCACATACACACACATGTGCATGCACACACAGCACTTGTTTCAAATACATGTGTGTAATCAAAGCCGGAGAACTGAGTCCTTAAGAACCAAGAGAGTCTGCAAGCAGGGAGACCAGATTTGCTTTGGGGTTCATGTGGAGAGCTTCTAGAAAGATCACAAAATGAATAATAACATAACAGCATCAGAAAAGATAGTCCCAAGTCTGGTTTTAAAAAGCATATTTCACAAGGGTTACTTAGCTAACGCATAACCATATTTTACTGGAGTTTTTACTTAATCAAAAACTTCAGACAATGTTTTGGGAAGGAGGTAGGGCAGACCCCAGGGTGACTGAAAGACATGAAAAGGTTTCCAGGCCGGAAAGAGTAAGTGAAGCACAAATGGAAGCTGAGATTGGCAAACACGGTATCTGGACACAGCTAGTGAAAGGCAGGCCATTCCATAAGGATAGTGATGAAGGCAGAAGGCACTTATAGAATCAGGTAGCCTTGTTCCAGTGAGCCACAGGGCAGTAAAGGCCTCATTAGCATTTTCACATAGTTAGCATCCTCATTTTTTGCATGTTCTCATTTAGATCACTTAAAAGTCAATCACATGGCTGGCACCGCGGCTCACTAGGCTAATCCTCCGCCTGCGGCGCCAGCACCCCGGGGTTCTAGTCCCGGTTGGGGAGCCGGATTCTGTCCCGGTTGCTCCTCTTCCAGTCCAGCTCTCTGCTGTGGCCCAGGAAGGCAGTGGAGGATGGCCCAGGTGCTTGGGCCCTGCACCCCATGGGAGACCAGGAGAAGCCACCTGGCTCCTAGCTTCGGATTGGTGCAGCGCCGGCCGTAGTGGCCATTTGGGGGGTGAACAAATGGAAAAAGGAAGACCTTTCTCTCTGTCTCTCTCTCAGTATCTAACTCTGCCTGTCCAAAAAAAAAAAAAAAAAAAAAAAAAAGTCAATCACGCAAACCAAAGATTAGCAAAACTGAGAAATGCTACAATAATACATGCTCATCCTCTGCCTACAGGATCTCAAATCATGTCAGCTGAGTGAAAAGTAAGAGGTTAACAGGAGAGAGAGAGGGAGAGAGGGAGGGAGAGAGGGAGAGAGGGAGGCAGAGGGAGGGAGAGAGGGAGGGAAGGAGGGAGGGAAGAAGAGAGGGAGAGAGGGAGAGGTCTTCCATCTACTGGTTCACTCCCCCAGATGGCCATAAATGGCCAGAACTGCGTAGATCTGAAGCCAGGAGCTTCTTCTGGGTCTCCCATGTGGGTGCAGGGGCCCAAGGACTTGGGCCATCTTCTACTGCTTTCCCAGGCCACAGCAGAGAGCTGGATTGGAAGAGGAGTAGCTGGGATTAGAACCGGCACCGGTATGGATGCCAGCACTACAATCCAGGGCTTTAACCCACTGCGCCACAGTGCCAGCCACCTAAATGGTTCTGAAATTAAAGAGATTAATTTGCTTCTTTCCTATGTGATTCGTACCACATGTGAGAAGTATGGCAGCGACACATCAATAAACCAAGTAACAGATGTGAGGCTCACCCTTCAAACCATGCTGGGAGAGAAGGCACAAATTTTGGCTGCATGGCAGCCTCCAGATCAGCCCTTTGCAAATCTGAGCACACTTCTCTATAGCAATAGTTTCTATTTCCACCTAGAGGGGTAATTCCGCAGCGGCTAAATGGGCTGCCAACAATTGGAGATCTCTTTGGCAAAAATCAAAGAACTGTAAGCAAAAAGAAAAATGGATGCCGCTAGAATTCTGAGACTCTAATGTGCAAGCATCCATTGGAAATTTCCAACTAGAAAACTCAGGTGTTCACATTGATTTTATGGTGGCCATGTAAAGTTTTGTGGCAGGAGACATCGTCTACACAGATTGCTAGAGAAATTTTCCTGGGGTTGCAAGGCAGGTTGTATAATACTTGGCCATGAAGCAAACCTGTCCTTTTGCATTTTGAATGCCTATCAAACAAAGATTGAGTAGCTGGGAGGTGGGCTGCTGGTTGGGGATGACTGTGTCTCGTATTGGTGTGCCGGGAATTGAGTTCTGGCTCTGTTCTCCCTTCCGTCTTCTTGCTAGTGCATGCCCTGGGAGGCAGCAGATGATGGCTTGAGTGGATGGGTCCCTGCCACCCACAATAGGACACCCAGATTGAGTTCCAGGCTTGCAGTTTCAACTGGCTCTGCCCTAGTTGCGGCCATCTGTGGAGTTAGTGGATCAGCAGATGGGGTTGTGTGTTCTCTCTCGCTCTCCACGCCCCCTGCCCTCGCAAATAAAATAATAATTTTAAAAGTTGAGCTGCCAAAGTCTCTGTTGTACCAGGAGTAAATGAGAATGATGCACCCTGCAAGTACAACTCCAAGGATTTGGCTACCTTTTCCAGGTAGCGGAGGTCCTACCCAAATGGAGGAAAGGGACAGCACAGCAGTGAGCCTGTCCTGACATCAGGGCCCTGCCCATGGATTTGGGGAACTGCCCTGGTGTAGAAGGAACGATGTCTGTTTAAAAAGTTTTTTAAAATTTTATTTCAGGCATACAAATTCCATATTTACAGATTCAGGAACATAACGATATTTTCTATCCTACCCTCCCCCCTGCCCACACTCCCACAGTTCTTCCTCCTCCCTCTCCTATTCCCATCTTATATTTTTACAAAGATCTATTTTCTGCTCTTTTTCAAAACGATTTATTTATTTGAAAGGCAGAGTTACACAGAGAGAGAAGGAGAGGCAGAGAGAGAAAGGGGTTTTCCATCTGCTGGTTCACTCTCCAATAGGCTGCAACAGCCAGAGATGCACCAATCTGAAGCCAGGAGCCAGGAGCTTCTTCTGGGTCTCCCATGCGGGTGCAGGGGCCCTAGGACTTGGGCCATCTTCTACTGCTTTCCCAGGCCATAGCAGAGGAACTGGATCAGAAGTGGAGCAGCTGGGTCTCGAACAGGTGCCCATATGGGATGCTGGCACTGCAGGTGGCAGTTTAACCCACTACGCCACAGCACCGGCCCCTATTTTCTGCTCTTTTTTGCTTTCCATTAGCATGGAGTATCTTTTTTCATCCTTTCACTTTCAGTCTGCAGGTATCTTTGTTGATGAGGTGTGTTTCTTTTTATATATATTTATTTTATTTATTTGAAAGACAGAGTTACAGAGAAATGTAGACACACACACACACACACACACACACAGAGAGAGAGAGAGAGAGAGAGAGAGAGAGAGATCTTCCATCTGCTGGTTCACTCCCCCAGTGACCACAATGGCTAGAGCTGAGCCAATCCAAAGCCAGGAGCTTCTTCTCCCACGTAGGTGCAGGGGCCAGGCACTTGGGCTATCTTCTGCTGCTTTCCCAGGCACCTTAGCAGGGAGCTGAATTGGAACTGGAGCAGCTGGAACTCGAACCAGGCTCATATGGGATGCCGGCAGGGCAGATGGTGGCTTAACCTGCTGTGTCACAGTGCCGGCCCGAGAAATCCATATTTTAGGGACCAAAAGCAGGTAAGGGGTAGACCTGCAGCCCAAACGCCAGGCCCTGGCATGGTGTCATCCCAGTCTTCCACTTGGCATGTCCTGTGTGAGTGACAGGCTGTCTAAGGAGCTCTGGCTGGGTGGTTGCACCGCCCAGTGAGGTCTGTATAGTGCAGCTCCCCTGTACTCTCTTGCTCCACCTAACCGTCTGCTAAGAATTATAATCCACTCTGATGCTCAGAGAGAAGGAGCCAGGCCAAGATCACATTTTTCTGAAAGCTTCCTTTTCTTTCTATATAATCTCCACCTACCTTTTTTAATCAACTGATTTGCAAACAGGCTTGACTTCAAAGATATCACTGGTCAGCCTTAGCTGTTTACTGGGACAGGGTACCATGCGTGGTATTATTATTATTACTATTATTATTAATCTCCTTTTTCTATCTTTCCAATAGCATCTGGACGATCTTTCAATTCTTGTCTGGTGATAATGAAATCATTAAAAAATGTACCAGAACCCTTTTGCTTATCTCTGTGCCATTTGGAACATATGTGGATAAATTGAACACCACTTGCTCACTGGGTTTCTGTCTTTTCTCTCTCCCCTTGTTTTTACAAGGCCCGTTTGAATTCAGGCCCTAAAAGCACGGGGCATCTGAGTTAAGTCGGGTGCTGGGAGCCACGATCAAGATCCTCCACATGGCCTTGATCTAGACAGAACATCGCCATCTACACAGCTCATTTTTGTGGCTTAAGTGACCTGGAGACTGGGGCTTGCTTTGTGGAGGGTTTTATTTGTAGGGTTCCAAGTTGATTTTATAGCAATCATACTCACCCCAGTTCTTGGGCATTTCACAGATAACTCAGAGATGACCCTGGGAGACGGAGCCATGCTGTTGGGACTGGAGCTAAAATATCATAGAGTGCCTGATGGTGATCAAAGAATATCTTTGCCTTTCTTGGAAGCCACACCAGCCTTTTTCAGCCGCTTTAAGCGAGGGGAGAGCCACTCTGGTTCATCCCAGGAGAGGGTCCCTGACCAACGGGGAAGACTTTCCCACAAGGAGTTTGCTCCAAAGCATAAAGGGTTCGGTCTCCTGCCTCTCATTCAAAAAGTTTTTAAGGCCTTTCGCAGGAAACAATTTAAAACCAGCTGCACTTATCGATCAGCGATTTGATTTTGCTTTGTTAGGAGGGATTTGTAATCTGCTTTTAAATGTTTTTTTCTTCCTGGCCTTCTTTGATAGCGAGTTCTGCCTGAGGCAACTTCTCAAAAACTTGTCACTGGAGCTTTCAAGTCTATGTGAACAACTGGAATACTTTTAATCTGGACCCTTCCTCTCTCCCCACTACCTCGTCCCTTCTGTAGGCGTGGAGGACACGTGGGAGGGTTGTAAACATCTTCCAACCAAATCATATCAAGCCTATTAAAAAAATTACTTGCCTTTAAACAGCAGCCACGGGCGTAGAGTAAGGGAGAAAATTTGAAGCACAGAGTCGCAGAGTATCCATCAGACTTCCTTTTCTCCAGTAGATTTAGTGAATCTCAAAATGTAAATCACTTCCAAAGCCTTGTTTGTGCTGCAATTGAAAAATGAATTGCAAATATATATGTATATGTATATGTGTATGAATTGTAGCAGAACCTATGTCACAGAGAGGCTTTCTGGAAACTTCCCTCACCACTATTTATTTATTTATTTATTTATTTTGACAGGCAGAGTGGACAGTGAGAGAGAGAGACAGAGAGAAAGGTCTTCCTTTGCCGTTGGTTCACCCTCCAATGGCCGCTGGGCCGGCGCGCTGCGGCTGGCGCACCACACTGATTCGATGGCAGGAGCCAGGTACTTATCCTGGTCTCCCATGGGGTGCAGGGCCCAAGCACTTGGGCCATCCTCCACTGCACTCCCTGGCCACAGCAGAGAGCTGGCCTGGAAGAGGAGCAACCAGGACAGAAGCCGGAGCCCCGACCGGGACTAGAACCCGGTGTGCCGGCGCCGCAAGGCAGAGGATTAGCCTAGTGAGCTGCGGCGCCGGCCCCCTCACCATTTTCAAAGGCAGTGCCTGTGCCTCCCGTGGCACGGTGAGCCACTTCCTTTGTGTCTTCCTAAGCTACCTCAAAAGAGTGGCTGTTTCCTTATCATCGCTTGAATTAGAGACCAGAAGGCGTGCTCCTGATTTAACTAATCGCTTCGGGTATTTCTCAAGCTTACAGAAACCAAAAGTGTTTGTAAGATATCTGTTCTTTGATTTTTCTTGATGAAATGGACACGCATGCTATTTTTATCATGTACACACATGCGTACGCATATATGATCTTTATGAATTTATTGAGCAAGAAACAAGTAGGTGAGGAAAACATACTTTTCAAGTCCACTTTGCTTGTCATTCATACACATTCTACAGATTATTCCTGAATGTTTACAGGTCCGGCGTGGACTGATTTTACACCAAAGAAGAGGGTAACACATCTTCATTGTTTATAAAAATAACAGCTCCTAATGGACCATATTAGCTTTAACACAAACTCGTCAAGCCCCTTCATTACACTGCTCCGTGTTCTGTTTCGGCATCTCGTGAGCTCTGGGAAGTAGGTGCAAACTCCTAAGGAAACATGAGACACATTGAGACGATTAGAGATCATGGTTATTAGATAAGCCCCGGGAGGATGTTTTTCTTGGGCCGCTCACAAGCATTTTGAAAGAGTCGTGCTCCAGGTCTGAGGTCCCGTGTTTCTTCCTCTTAAACTATGAGCAGCTGTAGCATATGACCTACTTCTGTAGGGCCCTGTAATGATTTCCTTCCTTCGAAGGCTTCGGGAGCCCTCCTTCTGCCCTGTGAAAAAAGGGACAAATATGTTAATCCAAGCAAAATGCTGAAGCAGGTTTTGTTGGTTTCAGGGAAGAAACTCAATACAGCTCCAGCGCGGCGTGGAGGCCTCAAATTGGAGCCATCTGGGCTGCAAAGGGGCTCTGAGACCTTTGGGGAAGGCCGAGGCAGCCTTGCCTAGGGCTGCGGCCCATACACCTGCAGACGCGGCCTCGGCCGGCCTCACCCGGGAGCCGCTGCCGCTCACATGCGCGGGACGCTTGCAGTCGGGGCTATCCTGGAAGGAGGTGGTGCCAGGTGCCGGCTGATTAAGTGAATTCGCCTGGCAGCCAGAGGAGCGCCTCACTATTCCTGGGAACGTCTTTGACACAAACCAGACGGAATCACATCTCCTACCTTTTTACTTTGTAGCAGTCAGCGAAGAAAGTGCTTGGGAAACTCTAGGTTGGTCTACACTGTGTTTTCTGAGTTAGCCTCAAAGCTGGAGGGAGAAAGGAGGTGTTTGAAAAAGCAACGCACTGGTGTTTGACATTCTCCGTATTTTTTAAAATTGTTTAGAGGGTTATTATTCTTGTGGGCTAGTTTTAGGTTCCAATTAAGAAAAATGAAGCTTTTTTTTTCCCCCAAGTGTAGCTCTGCTATCTAAATACAGATGAGGCCAGTTCCCTAGAACTTATTTTAAAGTCACTTAAAAATATTTTGCGTTGCATACTCTCAATGGGTGTGAGATGAACATTTCATGCCATTTCCAAATAAAAAGGACAAGGACGTTGACTTGGAGTCAAAGAACAGCAATCTTATCATTTAATTGTAAAACCAGCTTGGAATATATTTCCTGGAAAGAAAATGGGACATAAAGAACAGATTGGAATTGTAGACAAGTTGTCTGCTTAATACATGTATTTTCCAAATGTTAGCTGATGAGGGAAAAAATCATTTTTTTAATCTGGGTTTTAAATTATTTACTGTGGTTAGAAGTGTAATGATTCCAGTGTGGCCATCACAGAAACCTGAATAATTTGACCAAACTTGACATCCTGGGGGACAAGATCCCCACAACCACAATACTGAGGGAGAGGGTGATTCATTGAGAAAAGCTGAGGCACCAGGAAAGGCAACAATACAGGGAAAATACAGAAGCGGTTGAAGGTTTCAGTTTCGTGAAATCCACAGAAGTGTGTATGTATCAGCTTTCTTCTAACTCATCTCTTAAAATCAGCTGATGGACTGCATATGCGTGATTACTGTAAGTGTAATTATTTGCTTATTGTAATTACATTTATTGACTGATGGGAATTACATAATCAAGACAGATAATACAAGGCCCTTCAAAAAGTTCATAGAAAATGGAATTAACAGATAGGTTTATTTTTGGTCCAAAGAATTGCAACATCCACACATACTTGGTCTTTAAAAAGTTCATAGAAAATGCATATTATGAAAACTTAGGCATGACTTCCTGTTTTGCACCAAAAATAAATTTATCTTTGAATTCCATTTTTCTATGCACTTTTTGAAGTGCACTTGTATAACTGAGGTAAAAATTTTATATATTTTTTAAGATAAAGAATTGTCAGCAAAAATACTAATTTTTTTAACTCTGGGAAGGAAAAGAAGCATTTAAGAACTGTATTTGCAATAATAAGGCTCACAGAAGGTCTCTCATTTTTCAAGTGTCCCAGGGATATTCAAGGCGCAAGGTTTCTAGGCACACGAGAGGGGCTTACGGATGAGACAGACGTGTGCACCCTGAGGCGTTCCCCTGGGTTTGCTTCCACACACGCTGACTGGGCGGGTGGAGGAGGGTGCTATGCCTTGGGCTACTTTTTTTGCCCTATTCCAAATGTATATGCATGAATCTAAATTTTTCATCAAATCTTTGTTCTCTTTCCTCTTGAGACTGCTTCACGCTCCTACCCACGCACCCAGCTGCACCCAGAGAGCTCACTCCCCTCCACGCCCCCCCGCCTCTCACCCCAGCAGCCTGCACACTGCTCAGCTATGGGCAAAGGCTTAATGGAGCTGAGAACCTTCTTTCCCCACTTCCTGTGCAGTCAGCCAGCTGCGACTGGGAAAGGCCCACCACCAACTCCAGGAGCCAGGTGAGCATCAAACGGCGAGCCCAGAGTGGGGGCAGCTTCCAGAAGCTTCTCCCTGCTGTGAAAGGCCATTATTTTGTTACCTTTGATAGGAGCTTGGGTTTCTCCAGCAAACACTGGCACTGTCTCATTCATGCAGCTCTGGAAGGGTGCCTGTGCCCAGTACCTGGGCCAAGCTTGCCCGCAACCCCAATGAGTTGTGAATTTCTGAAAAGTATAAATGCCCAGACTCAGGAAATTAAGAAAATCTGTGCTGAGTCTTCATCAGATTTCTAAATGCAGGGTTTGCAGTCGTCAGCCTGGTCCCTAAGTTAAAGCAAAGACTGGAGCAATCACAAAGCCACAAAGCGCAGCTCCTGAGGGTTTTATTTGCAAAGTCCCCTTCTCTACAAATGGAAACTGATCAATAGAAACCACACCTACATGAGATGATAGCCCACCATGCTCTCGGGGGAAGGAGAAGAGTTGGAAGTGGGTGATTTCAAATGTAGGAATTGGGGAAAGTACCTCTGATTTTTTTTTTTTTTCAAAAAAAAATATTTTTGGCCCAAACGGTCAGGAGGGTGATGAAGACTGACTTCCCAGTTCTTGACTGCCAAATCTTAACTGCCTGAAAACAGACAGAAACACCGGATTGAAACTGGAATAAAAATCTCCAATTGCCTTCAGCAAACCACAGCACAAGGGTGGGAGACACAGTGCCAGGTTGCAGTTTAAGTATAGTTACTTGGCGCCTACTGAAAGCACGGCTCCCTTCCTGTTTAATAATTAATTCAATTTGAAAGCCCCAAGGATCTGGACTCAGCACCCGTTTCACAAAGCAGTACAGAAACAAAATGCTTCCAGAACTGGAGGGGGGCTCGAGGAAGAAAGCCTCTAACGTTTCAAGAAACGTCGCCACATGGGGCCAGCAAGCAGGGGGTGGGGCCGGGAGGTGGAAAGAACCAGGGTGGAGAAATCCAAAATCAAATAAATACACACAAAAGCAAGGTTATTCACGGCCACTGGCACCAGGATCGGGAGCAGCACGGCGGGCCGGAAGCCATCCATTCAGGAAGCAGCCTCGTGCCCGCAGGCTGCTGGGGACCAGGAGGGTAATGGGCTCAGCCTCTGGGAAAGGAAAGACCCAGCCCCACTCTTCATTAGTGGCCTCTGCTCATTAGTCAGAGCATCGTGCGGAAAAGGCACCGAAGGGAGGCAGTGGTCCCTGCCCTAGCTCCTCTCCTTCTCCTGCCACACCCACTGGGCAATGGCCAGAGTCCACACACACACACGTGCAGACATGCACATACGCACACACATGCATAAACACACATACACACACACATACTCACATACACACACTCATACACAAGAGTACACACACACGCACATGCACACAAATACACACATACATGCACACATATATACATATGTACACATACACTCTTACACACATACACATACATGCACACACAAATATACACAAATACATGTATACATAAACACACATGCTTATACATACATGCATACATCCACACACAAATACATGTATACACATACACATTCATGCACATATATGCACACACATATATACACATACACACTCATACACATATATGCACACACATACACACATACATGCACATGTACACATGCACACACATGAACGCACACATATGTGCGCACACATATACATTCATTCCCACACACACGTATGCAATATACATATATACACATGCATGTATGCACACAAATACACATACATGCACATACTCACACACATGTACATATACTCACACACATATATACACATATGTGTGCTCATACACATGTATACACATACATACACACATACACACACCCAGGGCTGAAGGAAGAAGGGAAGGAGTTATGGGGCACTAAGAACAACACAGAAAACCAAGCAAGTTCCTAGACTCCAATACTCAGTTGTAGAAGTTAGCACCCAACACTGCATCGTGCTTTGAGCTCAGAAATCATTTTCCTTCTCTAATGAGGTGAATGCGGCACAGTCAGTAATGCAGTGTAGGTGCTTAAAACTGGCAGAAGCTGCTAAGAGCATATCAAAGCTCTTCCCACACCCAAAATGGAGGAAGCCTGTCTCCGAAGGATGGCACAGAGCCACCTCCAGCACCACCGTCCAGTATCTGAGCACGTGGGCAGCTCTTCTGCACGCCAGGAAATCTGAGGATCCCAGCGTGTTGTCCAGAGTTGGTGTGCACCAGCAATGAGCAGATTAATTAAACGAAATGAAGACCCGGGTGGCCAAAAGAAAAGATGAAAGCTATTTAAACACCAAATTGTGTTTACTTTTGGCTTATTATTATTATAAAGCAGACATGGCATAGAACACTCACGCATGTCCTCTGAGAGTGCGGTTGAGGAGTTTGAAGAAGACATTCAGGTAATTAAATGGGTGAGTTGAACAAATAATGACCTGAGTATTTTTCCTAATAAATAAAAAGGGGTGTTGTTATACACTTACCAAAACTATATGGATTTTCTTTGTATTTTACTTTATACATAAATTAGTCAAAAAGTGTCTAAATTACACTCTGGTTGTATCTGTCTCTCATCTCCCATTCAGATGGATGATGTTCTTTGAAAATGCAGCAACTGTCTTTTTTTAAAAAAGATTTTAATATTCCTCTTAACTGCCCCCTTAAAGCTGTGCCCAACTCAAGGTCAAACTAGTTTCCAGTTATTCAACAATTTCAAACTAGAAGGTCAATATGTTTTCTCTATTGTGTGTCAGTGAATATTTAGCTGCTGTTTTCTCTTCTTTTCTTTTGTGGGTTTTTTTTTTTTTTTCGGTTGTTTCGAGTTCGGTTTCCAGCTATGTGCCTGTTTTCTTGCAGAGCTCCTAGTAATTAGTGTGGGTTGATGAGGGTCCTGACCTCATGCAAATTAGCTAGCCCCCTCATGCCTCCACGGCCTGATCTGTGAAATGGGGACGATCTTATAAGGGCTGTACTAGGAATGCAAGGGTGGAATGCCTGGGCGCTTCTGGCACGGTGCTGCCTGCCTGGCATTCCAGGGCAGTGAATTATGGCCCCTTCTTACTTGGCCGTGACTATCCTTAGCTACCACTCCTAGGATGGGATTATATAGCCCACTTTGTATGGTCTGAGTCCTTATGCACCCTCTTTCACTTTATAGAGAAGGTGAGCTTTAAAGAATAGTCAAGGGCCGGTGCTGTGGCACAGCGGGTAAAGCCGCCGCCTGCAGTGCCAGCATCCCCTGCCGGTTTGAGTCCTGGCTGCTCTACTTCCAATCCAGCTCTCTGCTGTGGCCCGGGAAAGCAGTAGAAGATGGCCCAAGTCCTTGGGCCCCTGCATCTGTGTGGAAGACCTGGAGGAAGCTCCTGGCTCCTGGCTTTGAGATTGGCGCAGCTCCAGCCTTTGTGGTCATCTGGAGAGTGAACCAGCAGATGGAAGACCTCTCTCTCCCTCTCTCTCTCTCCCTGCCTCTCCTCTCTCTGTGTAACTCTGACTTTCAAATAAGTAAATAAATCTTAAAAAAAAAAAAAAGAACTGATAGTCTTTCCTTACTAATAAATACTTGTTTAAAAAAAAAAGACACAGTCCACAAGGGCTGGTGCACGCAACCAATCTGGGATAAAAACACCTGTGGGTATACCATGTGTCCTGAAAAGGGGAAGAAGAAGGACACTCGCGATTTAAAGAGTGGACATGTGGTTTAAGTCTGGAGGTAATAATATTCTGTTCAAAATTTACCCACACATGGTTAAAATACTGTGGCACAAATCAGTGGATAAAACAGGAATGCAAAGAAAATGGCACGGCATTTTTCAGCTCTTTTGTCATCCTCCCTCCCTGATGTCCAAGAGAGTGCAGGTCGGTTTTCTCATCTGAAAAGTGGGGACTTCAGCCTCAGATGGTTGTCTGGAGAACGATAAACCTGATACACGTGGGGACGGCGCTGTGGCATAGCAGGTAAAGCTACCACCTACAGTGCTGGCATTCCATATGGGCACCAGTTTGAGTTCTGGCTACTCCATTTCCAATCCAGCTCTCTGCCATGGCCTGTGAAAGCAGTAGAAGATGGCCCAAGTCCTTGGGCCCCTGCACCTGTGTGGGAGACCTGGAAGAAGCTCCTGGCTCCTGGCTTCGAGATCGGTGCTACTCCAGCCTTTGTGATCATCTGGGGAGTGAACTAGGGGATGGAAGACCTCTCTCTCTCTCTCTCTCTCTCTCTCTCTGCCTTTGCCTTCAAATAAATAAATAAATATTTACCAAAAAAAAAAAAAAAAAAAAAAAAAAAAAACCCTGATACACATCAATCTCTGAGTGGAATACACAGCAGATACCAAGCTCTCCGTTTATACCAGCTGTCACTGTGAGTTGTGTTTAACCAAGGAGCCCTTGACTGAGGTTTGTGTGTGTGTGTGTGTGTGTGTGTGTGTGTGTGTTTGTGTGTGTGTTTTGTTTCTGCCTCTGCTTAGGGCTGCCGTTACAAAGTGCCACAGATTGTGTGACTTCACAGAAGTTTGTGTTCTCACGGTCCAAGATCAAGGTGTCAGTAGGTCCGTTGTCTTCCGAGGCCTCGCCCCTCAGCTTGCAGCTGTCACCTCCTCCCCGCATCTGCAGGTGGTCACTTCTCTGTGTGTGTGTGTGTTTCTGTGTCCTCATCTCCCCTTACATGGCCGCCGCTCAGCTAGGGTTAGGACCTGATGACCTCATTTAACCCTCATTATCTCTTTAAAGACCCAGCTTCCAAATGCACTCACATGCTGAGGTCCTGGAGGTTGGGCTTCAACCTGCGAATTTTGAGGCATTCGCAATACAGCCCAACACAGCCCCCATACCAGTAAAAACTCAGCTTACATAAAGTATCTAAAAATAAGGGGTAAGTGTTGTGGCTTAACAGGTGAAGCCACCACTTAGGAAGCGTGTATCCCATATCAGAGTACTTGAGTTTATGTCCCACCTCCACTTCCCATCCAGTTTCCTGCTAATGAACACCCTGGGAAGCAGCAGATAATGGCTCAAATCCCTAGGTCCTGTGGCACCCACATGTGGGACCTGGATGCAGCTCCTGGCTCCTGGCTTCCTCTTGGCCCAGCCCCAGATGTTGCAGACATTTGGAAAGTAAACCAGCAAATGGATGATCAATCTCTCTCTCTCCTTCTCTCTCTTTGTCTCTCTGCCTTTCAAATAAATAAGCTGATAAAAAAAAAAGGCAGAAAGAAAAATAAGAGAAGCTGTAGTTTTCAGCATGAGAAAGCAGATCCATCCAGACTCTGGGCACACCTTCCCTGAGATGAAGCACTTAGGCTCTCTGGCCACTCCTCACTGAAGAATGGGCTCTTGCGGTTAAAAGGCCACATTGAAATCAGGCAAAGGTGCGGGCTTCTACAGCACCCATGCCATTGAAAGGTGCAACTCACAAAGCCTTGATAATGGGAACCATCAGTGATCTGCTTGAACCTGGGTTCATTCAGGCCGGGGGAGGAAACTAACAAGAGGCTTTGGGCTTTGACTAGCTTGCCTGAGCCTGAAACTTTGTGAGCTATCAGTCTGTGGCCAGACAGAAGTGTGTGATAAATGCAACTCCCTATTTTGCGCAGTCCTCTCTCCCACGTCTTTTCTGGGGATCTCCCTGAAATACTCTGTCAGTTACTGTCTTTTGGCACCATGGCTCCATTGCCTTTATCCTTGTGTGAGAGAGCATTGGGTTAGTCATTTAATTTCTGTTTTGTGGCCAGTGTTAGTGGTAGAGCAGGTTGAGCCACTGCCTGCAACACCAGCATCCCATATGAACATCAGTTTGAATCCCGGCTGCTCCACTTCCATTCCAGCTCCTTACTAATGCACCTGTGAAGCCAGCAGTGGGTGGTCCAAGTGCTAGGACTCCCTGCCACGCATGTGGGAGACCTGGATGAAGCTCCAGGCTCCTGGCATCATCAGCCTGGCCCAGCCCCAGCCACTGCAGTCATTTGGAGAATGAACCAGTGGTTGACAGATCTCTCTCTCCCTCTCCCTCTGCAACTCTGTCTTTCAAGTAAATAAATGAATCTATAAGAACCAATGTATCTTTTAAAATATTTTAACTCAATAAATTGAAGCATATTCATGTTCTTTTCAAACGTCTCACTTTGGGTCACTTTTATACTTTAATTGGGGGATTTGAAGGCACTTGGGCACAAATAATCTCATTAGATATTGGTCACCACGTTGCTTGAGCATGAAGCTTTCAAAGAAAATTAAAGGAAAGAAAGAGAGAGAGGAAGAGAGAGAGAGAGAGAGAGAGAGAGAGAGAGAGAGATCGGGATAGGGGATTGGTTATTAACTCCACCTCAGGGTGACTTCTCTTCAGGGCCAATTAAATAGCAGCAGCTCTGGGCTGTTAAGTTTAGTGGCTTTCCTTGTAGGCGCGTCACTCTTCTTCAAGGACAACCCTCGCTCCGATCCGCTTTGATTGGACGTGATGATCCCGAGGCTGCCTCTCCAAAACCAGATTTCGTCTGAAACTGTAGATGTGACCACCTCTCCGTGCTCTGACCTTTCCTCTTTAAGAGACGAGTTTTGCATTACCAGGTAAATGCCCCTCCGGTGGAATTCCCATGGAACGCTGGGGCCATCCTGTGGTCAGTTTGGTTTAAGGCAGCCAGTCTGTCTGAGGAAACAGCTCAGGAAAGCCAGCTTCCCCACATAGCTGGTTGTGCAAGACCAAAAAAATGATCAGATGCCTGATCATTCGTGCAAACGAAGCATCTCTTTTTGTGAGCAATGCAATTGTTCAGTGAGCACGGTCGGAGCAAGTCCTGGGAATGGGTATTTTTGTTAAGGGCAGATATTGCATCAAAACAGACTACGGCTTCCTCTAGACAGGGAAGAATGCCATGAGTCCAGGCGTTGCTCCTCCATGGTACCTGGCCCTTCCCATCGGCAACTGTGCCTTCCGTTGTACCTTGGCTCAGCTTCCAGTCCTCACAGGAGACAGCCTTTTTGCAAAAAGAGTGCTCAGCATGGCTTAAAGGGGAAAGCAGTGGGTATTTTGGCAGCTTCACACCGCAGATCGTGCACCAGTGACACTAAATTGAAGCCATTTAGTTGTAAATGCGATATCGCAGTTGACGGCTTTCTTGGCAGAGCACTGAGCCTCCCACGTGGAACAGAGGCGTAGACAAGGAACGTGGGGAGCAAAGCCAGCCACCAGAGCGGCAGACCACAGAGGCTCGTAAAGCATTTGTCGGTCATTTAGCATCATAACTCAGCTCAACAGGCAGCGTACCAGGAGCAGCCCGCATGGTGGAAGCAGCGGAGAGGGGACCACGGAGTTTATGTTGTTCTCCTGTTTATTAAAAACGGATGGGAGCACTTGACAGAAAAATCAAACTTCTGGTCATGGCTCATTAATCCCCGTTGTATCTGTCAGGGGTGCGTGTTCGGCGATCCAAGAAGCCTGCAGAAGTGCGGGCACCGCTGAGCTGTGGTGTTTGCTCTCGTTTCAAACAGAAAAAGAGATGCCAATCATCTGGGATGAGAGACAGCATAGGAAGTTATTTTTAACCCACCTACTTTAGCGGTCATTAAAGAAAACCGAGTGGATTTAAGATAAAAATGATTATAGTTAATAATTTTATGGCCAATGTTTGTCACAGAGCTTTGTACAGGATCAGCAGACAGGAAAAGACGATGTAGAAGGAAGCCCGATATTGTGGCTCTTGGAAAGACCAGTCCTTGTAGATAGATTTTTGTGGGGGGAGCTTTGCAGACCCCGTGTAGATGCATATGATCACTGACACACGGGTCTCTAGGAAATAGTCTCTGGCCTTCTCAGCCGGATATGGAGATAAGACTCTGGTCAACTCAGACTGTTTCTATCAACCCACGAGACAGGGCTGGTGGTATTCCAATCCCTCTGATCATTTGTAAGAAAATGTATAATTCAGAGCCATCACCCCAAGCTTGCTGCATCACAGGATGGGGAGGAACACAGTTTTTCCTGCTCTTTTGTGGACTAGGGCATCGAAGTCCACATTTCTGACCTCCCGAAACTTCTCCTTTTATGGAAAAGAGATCTAAGCTCTAACTCTGCAGGTGCCTCAGAGGACTGCACAAGGATGAACAGAGATAATGCAAGTAAAACACTTGAATACAGCACCCGGCTCCTGGGAGGCCCGGAGTGAAAGTCGGCCTTGAAATTGGGAGTAGTAACAGCCTCCTCCTCCTCTTCATCTTCAAGAGTGCTGTTTGCCCTATAGGATTCTCAAGTTGCATGTCAGAAGCTTGTGGGGGTGGGGTCGGCGCTGTGGCATAGCAGGTAAAAGCTGCTGCCTGCAGTGCTGGCATCCCATATGGGCACCGGTTCAAGTCCCGGCTGCTCCATTTCCAATCCAGCTCTCTGCTATGGCCTGGGAAAGCAGTAGAAGATGGCTCAAGTCCTTGGGCCCCTGCACCCATGTGGGAGAGTTGGAAGAAGTTCCTGGCTCCTGGCTTCAGATTGGCACAGTTCCAGCCGTTGCAGCCAATTGGGGAGTGAACAAGCAGATGGAAGACCTCTCTCTCTCTCTTGCTCGCTCGCTCTCACTCTCTGCCTCTCCTCTCTCTGTGTAACTCTGACTTGCAAATAAATAAATAATCTTTATCTTAAAAAAAAAAAAAAGAAGCTTGTGGGGAGGCAAGGGGGAGGGTAGAGAAGGGTCTTGCCTGGTCCACTCATTCTACTTGTCAGGACAATGACTGAACTAACTTTTTTTTTTTTTTTTTTAAAAAAGATCTACCTATTTAATGCAGCAGAGTTAGAGAGAAAGAAAGACAAAGAGAGAGGGGTCTTCCATCCGCTGGTTCACTTCCCAGGTGGCTGCAATGGCCAGAGCTGCGCCGATCCAAAGCCAGGAGCCAGGAGCCCCCCACCCCAGGTCTCCCACATGGGGACAGGGGCTTTCCCAGGCCATTAGCCAAGAGCCAGATCATAAGAGGAGCAGCCAGAATATAAACCGGCACCCATATGGGATGCCAGCGCCACAGGCGGAGGCTTAACTTACTATTGTGTCACAGTGCAGTCCCCTGGTTTTTTTGTTTGTTTTGTTTGTTTCTGAGAGAGAGAAAGCGTGCACTCCCATCTGCTGAGTCACTCCCAGATGCCTGTGAGAGCCAGGACTGAGCTAGGAAGAAACCAGGAGCCAGAAGCTCAATCCAGTTCTCCCAAGTGGGTGACGGGATGTGACTGCCTGAGCTGCCACTGTTACGTTCCAGGGCGCACATTTGCAGGAGGCTAGAATTGGCAGCCAGTGCCAAGAATTGAATCCAGGCACTCCATTACAGGGCATGGTGCCTTCACTGGACCTTTGAGCCTCCCAAACTATGAACTAAATACACCTCTTTTCTTTATAAAGGACCCAGCAGTCAGCACTCTGTTGTAGTGGCACAAAATGGATTGTCGTAAGAATTTTCAAAACATGTATGAAAAATGCATATTAGAAAAAAAAAAAAAAAAAACAAACACTGGCTGGCGCCGCGGCTCACTAAGCTAATCCTCCACCTGTGGCGCCGGCAGCCCGGGTTCTAGTCCCGGTCGGACGCTGGATTCTGTCCCAGTTGCTCCTCTTCCAGTCCAGCTCTCTTCTGTGGTCCAGGAATTCAGTGGAGGATGGCCCAGGTCCTTGGGCCCTGCACCCGCATGGGAGACCAGGATAAGAACCTGGCTCCCGGCTTTGGGTTGGCGCAGGGCTCCAGCTGCAACGCGCAGGCCGTATCGGCCACTTGAAAGGTGAACCAATGGAAAAAGGAAGACCTTTCTCTCTGTCTCTCTCTCTCACTGTCTAACTCTGCCTGTCAAAAAAACAAATTAAATAAATAAATAAAAGGGAAAAAAAACATGATGCATGAGAATTCAAAGTTTTTTTGCACTAAAATAAGCTTGTCTTTTAGTTCCACTTTGCTGTGAACTTGTTGAAACCCCCTTGTACAGTGACAAACAGGAACAGCTAGCAAAACAGGACAGAGTTCCGAGGGAGACGGAGCCCTCCTCTTGAGAGCAGTCTGGAAAGCTTTCTGGATCAGGAGATTTTGCTTTAGCTGGGCCTTGGAAGACAATTAGGAGCTGGGCGTATGTGATAGGATCATGTACCAGAGGGCATCCCCAGTGGAGGGACTTTTAGAACTGGGGCTCAAGTCATTGAGGCAGTCATACAGGAAGGAGTCTTAGGAAACCTACAGAGGATCTGCTGGAAATCTCTGCTCCACAAGGACAAACACAAATATTTCAAGGCATGCTCTGTGCAGAAAACCTTATCCTGCTAATCTCGTCGGAACCAGTTCATTCCACCCGAAGAGGTGAGTCCAGATCTGGCAATCTAATTAACCATGAGGTTTTTTATTTACGTTACAGCCCAAACCTGTTTTACCCCTCCCTCTCTCCCTGGGCCAGCGCCCGCGAATCCCAGGACTGTGGACAGCATCGTCATAAAAGAGTATGGCTGCTGTGAGCCGTATTTTCACTTTTTATTAGCATTTCTTATTTGCCCACAGCCTGATTTCTTTTGGGCCTGACATAATTTGCATGATTGAGTTAATCCAAGTGTGAAATGCAGCAGGGACCTGATTCAATGGGTGGCGGGAAAGCCAGCATTATGAGGACATAAAAGAGAGGGAGCAGGCTCTGCCCCCGCACCTTCAGGAGCACACATCACAATGGGAGGTTCAAACCGATCCGCAGGACAGGAGGATGCGCCAAAGAATGAGTTGTGTGCACTCGACCCAGGAAATGCATTTTTCAAGGCCCTTGTTCACCAAATATTTCGGGGGGGGGGGGCGGGGGTGCTATACTTGCGATGTGCAAAATCCCACCCTTAAAAAAATTTCTCAGCCTAACTTCTCCTGCACTCCCTGTAAAATGGATAACTTCCATTCTCTTCTCTCTCCCTCTCTCTCTACCTCTGTCTCCTTCCATCCACCCATCCATCATCTGCTAACTATTTTCCATCTGCCTATCCTCTCTCTTCCTGTATTTGTACTTTTTATGTTAAAACAATTTTAGGTTGATAGAAAGTAGCACCAAGAGTTCTTGAGTACCTGTCACTTGCCCTCCGCTAACGCCAGCATTATCCACTCCTTGTCCGTTTGTCAACACTGAGGTGTTCAGTGAGCCCAGTCACACTAAGTCACAGACTTTAGTTGACTCCACCCAGTTTTTCCACCAACTTCATTCATTCATGTTGAAAACGATTTGCCACCCTCACCATTCAAATAATGGAAAACAGCATTTCCACTGACAATCTGACGGCCTCACTTGATCTTTGGGATCCGCAGGGGGTACAGCCTACGCCCCATGAACTTGGCAGTCAGCCAAGCCCCATGGGAACTGCACATTCTTGCCGGAATCTCTGGGGAAGGCACCCTTTCCACTCAGCCACTCCTGGAGCATCTGGAAGTCCAGGAAGGCACGGAGCAGCTGGACATCTGTTGGCAACCCGCAGTCTGAGCTTGGGGTGCCAGCCGTCCGCAGAGATTTTCAGAGCCAAGGAAGTGCCTGGAAGGGCACACTGAGGACATGCAGGGGAACACTGGGTCGGGATCTCACCCAGCAGAAGTTCTTTCCTTTTTCTTTTTTATTGCATACTCTTTTTTTATTTTTTTTTATTTTTTGACAGGCAGAGTGGACAGTGAGAGAGAGAGACAGAGAGAAAGGTCTTCCTTTGCCGTTGGTTCACCCTCCAATGGCCGCCACGGCTGGCGTGCTGCGGCCGGCGGCACCGCGCTGATCCGATGGCAGGAACCAGGTGCTTCTCCTGGTCTCCCATGGGGTGCAGGGCCCAAGCACTTGGGCCATCCTCCACTGCACTCCCTGGCCACAGCAGAGAGCTGGCCTGGAAGAGGGGCAACCGGGACAGAATCCGGCGCCCCGACCGGGACTAGAACCCGGTGTGCCGGCGCGCAAGGCGGAGGATTAGCCTAGTGAGCCACGGCACCGGCCTGCATACTCTTTTAATAGTAATATATCATCCCTAGTATACTCTTAGCAATGTTTCCAAACGATGCCACTGTTTCCTGGTAAAAATTGTATTAAAAATGTTGTCATAATGTTTTTGAAATTATATTAAACTCTACCTTAATTATATTAATATACAAATGATATTGTATTTATCATTCACTTTAAAGTCATAATTTAGGAAAAAGCATATAGTGTTAACCAGTTAGGTTTTTTTTCTCTTTGTAACACTATTTTCTTGAACATTTCTATTTAGATTTACAGAAAAAATTGGACCAGTTAGTTTTAAAATTATATATTGTCTCAGACTTGGCAACTGCGTATTAAATACTCTGTAATAACCACACATTACTGTGTCAAATGCATTAGGAAAACACTTTATGGACTGACATGTAGAAATCTTTTTTTTAAAATGCTTATTTTTAGTTTTTTTTTGAAAGGCAGAAAAACAGAAAAAGAGAGACAGAGAGGAATCTTCCATTCATTGGTTCATCCCCAAATGACTACAAAGGTCTGGGTGGGGCAAAGCTGAAGATAAGAATCAGAAACTCCTAGGTCTTCCATGTGGATGGCAAGGACTCAGGTACCTGAGCCATCGTCTGCTGCCTCCCAGGCACATTAGCAAGGAGCTACATTGGAAGCAGAGGCAGGACTCCGACAGGTGGTGAGGGCATCCCGGGCAGTAGCTTGATCCACAGCACCACCATGCCCACCCTGATCCTAGCAATCTGGAATGTTGCCCTTACTAAATTAACTGGTTTGAATTTTTACTTTTTGATTTTTTTCTTTCTCAATGACATTATAGGAAGAAAGTTTCTTTTATTTTTTTGGAAATATTTATTTATTTATTTGAAAGTCAGAGTTACATAGAGAGAGAAGGCAGAGAGAGAGAGAGAAAGAGAGAGAGAGAGAGAGGTCCTCCATCCACTGGTTCACTCCCTAGATGGCTACAATAGCCAGAACTGCACCGATCCAAAGCCAGGAGCCAGGAGCTTCTTCCGGGTCTCCCACATGGATGCAGGGGCCCAAGGACTTAAGCCATCTTCCACTGCTTTCCCAGACCACAGTAGAGAGCTGGATCAAAAGTGGAGCAGCCAGAACTCGAACCGGCACCCATATGGGATGCTGGCACTGCAGGCGACAGCTTTTACCTGCTACACCACAGCACTGGCTCCAGGAAAAAAGTTTCATACTGATATTTGTAGGAAAAAAATGGTAAATAACATGTTGAGGGTGTAAATAGTTTCACATTTTAAATTCGCAAGAAATGACATGCCAAGTTAGAGTTTATTTTTTTAAATTGATTTTGAGATTCTAGTGACACTGTTGTGTGTGACATAAGACATTCTGCAGGTCATTGCAGATACACGTAGCCTTAAGAGGACTTGACAAATCACTCTCACTGTATACTCCTTCTCCTTTGGCAACTTCAGTGTTTTTTATGCTTCTCTTCCTAGCCAAATGGCCAACTGGAAGTTTGATCTGCACCGTTTGTAACTAAGGAGAAAAGTAAGTTAAACCCATATAGTGGTGAAAACCACCCAGCTGTGAGGTATGTCAGTTGAGTGGTTGGCACACCTGTCTTAGTCCACTTTCTGTGGCTGTAACTAAATCACACAGACTGGGTGATTTGCCAAGAGAAGAGATCGGCTTACAGTGTGGAAGTGCAGGAGCATGGCACTGGCATCTGCTTAGCATCTTGTGAGGGTCTTCCTGCCGGGCCAGAACATAGCTCCAGGCATCGCCTGGCAGGAGAGTGTCCTAGCTCGAGTCTCTCCTTCTCCTCCTCTTATAAAGCCACAGTACCACTGGATGAGGGAGCCCCTCTTACAACCCCATGTAGTCTTTTTTAAAAAAATATTTATTTATTTGAAAGGCAGAGAGAGAGAGAGAGAGAGAGAGAGGCAGAGAGAAAGAGATATCTTCCATCTGATGGTTCACTCCCCAGATGGCCGTAATGGCTAGAGCTGCACCAATCCGAAACCAGGAGCCAAGAGCTTCTTCTGGATCTCCCACATGGGTGCAGGGGCCCAAGCACTTGGGCCATCTTCTACTGCTTTCCCAGGCCATAGCAGAAAACTGGATCAGAAGCAGAGCAGCTGGGACTTGAACCGGCACCTATATGGAATGCTGACACTGCAGGTGATGGCCTTACCCGCTACACCACAGTGCCAGCCTCAACCCCATGTAGTCTTAATTACCTCCCCAAAATCTCTCTTCCGAATTCCATAGTCAAATGAAGTTTCTACCCTCTTGGAACCTCACCATGGTAATTAACTTTCTTTTTTCTTTTCTTTTTTTTTTTTTAAGATTTATTTTATTTATTTGCAAGACAGAGTCACACAGAGAGGTAGAGCCAGAGAAAGAAGTATTCCATTTTGCTGGTTCACTCCCCCAATGACTGCAACAGCCAGAGCTGAGCTCATCCGAAGCCAGGAGCCAGGAGCTTCTTCCGGGTCTCCCACACAGGTGCAGGGGCCCAAGAACTTGGGCCATCTTCTACTGCTTTCCCAGGCCACAGCAGAGAGCTGGATCAGAAGTGGAGCAGACAGGACATGAACCTGCACCCATATGAGATGCCAGTGGTGCAGGCTGGGGCTTTAACCCACTGCACCACAGCGCTGGCCACGAGAATTAACTTTCAACATGAGTTTGGTGGGAACATTCAAACCACAGTGACATGCATGAGATCCAAAGTTGCCCCCAAGCACACTCATTAGTTATGTAGCGGAGGGCTCAGAAGCTATTTAAAGGGGTAAAATATTAAGAGAATAATTCTACCTTTAAATCCATTGAACAGTGTTACGTTTCAGACTTCAGGTTAACGAAAGGCTCAGGCACCTTTGGCCATCTGGCAGCAGGGAAGAAAGAAAAGTAACAGGGGAGAGGCATAATTGGAATTTTCATCCCTGGTTGTTAATAGATTCCCATCAGCTTCATCACATTCGACTCCTACCTCTCCCATGCCTCCTATATCTGAATATTCTTGACCCCCAGTTCACAAGGCTTTGCTACCAAAACTCTGTGGCAGGTTATTTCATGCAGGGAAGACGGGTGGCCAAGCGAAGCTGCAAAGAGAACAGAGAAACTGATATAGTCAAGAAAAACACCCTACTATCGCTTCTGTTCCAGAAAGAAAAAATAAAGCCCACTTAATATGGTAGTAAAGGCCTCTGTGTGTGTGTGTGTGTGTGTGAGAGAGAGAGAGAGAGAGAGAGAGAGAGACTGAACCTGACATGGAGCAGTAAATTATCCATAGTCATAGCCATAACACTACAACAAGGAAGCTTATAGTTTAGCATTTTTATCTTGCTTGCTTCTTTCATTTAGCATAGAAAATCCCGGATTCTGGGGCAACATGTGGTGCAGTGGTTAAATCTCGGCTTGGGATACCCACATCCCACGTCAGAGTATCCAGTTCGAGTCCTGACTCCTCCAGTTCTCAACCAGCTTCCTGCTAATGCGTATCCTAGGAAGCAGCAGGTTATGGCTCAAGTAGTTGTGTCCCTGCCGCCCATGTGGGAGACCTGACTGAGCTCCAGGCTCTCAGCTTTCGTCTGGTCCAGACTTGGCTGTTGCGAGCATTTGAGGAATGAATTGTAGATGAAGCTTTCTCTCTCTCTCTCTCTCTCTCTCTCTCTCTCTCTCCTCTCTGCCTTTCAAATACATACATACACACATAAATTTAAAAAAGAAATCCCAGCTGTATCAGCTCTTCTTTCCTCTTCCCAAGGAGACAAGCTACTAGTTGAATTTCCAGGTCTTTCTGTGACCTGATACATTAGCATGTGATACAACTGTTAGCAAAAGATACAATTTCAGTTATGTTAAAAGAGTTAACCTTCAACTTCTGAGGAAGGGGAATAAAAAGGAAAACATCTGTTTCAGGACAAATTTTAAAAGGAAATCTTTATGTTATGCACTAACTAATTCTCGAGAGATGTGTGACTTGGCAAGCTCAGGCCTAATGGTCAATTTCCATCTGGTGTTTGAGCTGAGGCTGTGCTGCGGGTGGAGACAAGTCACAGGGATGTTTTAGGAGAAGGAAATGAAGGAATCTGAATTTTCCAAGACTTCCCTGTACCCTGCAGCGCCCTTCTCCTCACTAATCCATTGTTTGGTGTTTGGGACTTTAGATTTTAAGAGAGCATGGTGCTTGCTTACTTAATGGAAAGAGCTAGCAGCAAAAGATACAACCCTTCTAAGGCAAATCAATTCACAAATTTGGACCTGTAAATGTTTCTTAAAAACAGAAATCAAAAAACTTACAATGCATCTTTTCTGCTGACACTGAATATTTCTTTTCTTAAAAAAAAAAAAATGTTTTGTGGGCCAGTGCTGTGGCATAGTAGGCTAAGCCTCCGTCTGTGGCTCTGGCATCCCACGTTGGTTCCAGTTCAAGTCCCAGCTGCTCCTCTTCCAATCCAGCTCCCTGCTATGGCCTGGGAAGGCAGTGGAATATGGGCCAAGTGCTTGGACCCTTGCACCCACATGGAAGACCTGAGGGAAGCTCTTGGCTCCTGGCTTTGGATTGGTTCAGCTCCGGCCATTGCAACCATTTGGGGAGTGAACCAGTGGATTGAAGACCTTTCTCTCTGTTCCTCCCTCTCTCTGTCTATAACTCTACCTCACACATAAATAAATGTTAAAAAAAAAAACCCACCTATTTAAAAATGTTTTAGTTTTTACTGTGGAAACATGAAATATGTACAAAGCAGGAAGAGCAATGGGATGAGTCCCTGTGTAGTGTTCACTGTCTTGAATGACCAGTCGTCTACACAAGGTCAAACACGCCTATTCAATTCATCCTTGACTTCTGCCCAGCCTGCATTAGATCATGTTTTCAAATTGTGGCGAAAACACCATGTAACAAAAGTCCTCCTACCAACAACAGTCACCACTTGTACATCATTGTGTAACAGATCCCAGAACCCTCCACCCTGTGGCTGCACCCCCTGAGAAACTCCACACACACCCTCTCCTCCCCTCAGCCATGGGCAGCCACCCCTGTATGCTCTGTCTCGATGAGGTTTCTTGTCTTCAGTACAGGCACAGAAGTGGAATCATGCAATGTGTGTCTTTTTCGTTTCTGGCTCATTTAACTTAGGATGACATCCTCAAGGTTCATCTAAGTTGTAGCATATAACAGGATTCCTTTCTTTCCAAAGGTTCAATTCTATCCCGGTGAACGTACTGAATTAGTCGTCTGTTTATTACATTCACTGAAACACCTGGAGGAACGTCTTGGGAAGGGAAAGGTTTATTTTGGCTGACTGTTTGGAGGTTCACAGTCCAAGATGGACAGCCCCATTTGTCAAGATCAGAGGTAGTAGTGGTGGAGCAAGAGTGAAGGAACAGTCACCTGGCCAGCCAAAAACTTCTTAGGCTGAACTTGGCTTAAATAACTAGTTCTCTAGCAAGAACGACTTTCCAAGGACAAGCTTCCAGTGACCTGAAGACCTTCTGCTGGGACCACCTCCTAGATGCTGTAATTGGATCAACTCTACATCCTTAATCCATTAACCATTTACATTAATCTATTAACCATTAACATAAGCATTTGAAACCAAGCTCCCAATCCATGGGTCTTTGGGGAACATCCAGACGATTAGCCAAATATATATGCAGCCTGTTTTCTTTATCCATTCATCTGTTGACAGATGTTTAGGTCACTTCCACCTCTTAGCTGTTGTGGATAATGCTGCCATGAACATGAGTGAGGAAATATCTCTCTGAGTCTCTGCTTTCAATGCTTTTTAAAAGGATTTCCTCATTTGTTTATTTTTAGTATTTGTGCTGCTGAAGCAAGCACTGCTTATTTGTTTACTTGAAAGGCAGAGTGACTCAGAGAGGGAGAGATAGAGGCAGCAGACAGAGAAACAGAGACCTTCTATCTGCTGGCTTATTCTCCAGATGCCTACAACAGCCAGGTCTGGACCATGCCGAAGCAGGGAACCTGGCCCATCAGGGTCTCCCACTTGGGTGGCAGGGACCCAAGTGCTTGCGCCATCATTGCTGCCTCCCAGGTGCATCAGCAGGAAGCAGGATTGAAAGACGAGTAGCCCGCACTGGAACTGGCACTCTGATATGAGATACAGGTGTCCCACGCTGTGGCATATCCCAGAAGTGAGATTGCTGGATCATATGGTAATTCTATTTTCCATTTTTGGGGAAAACTTCATACTGTTTGCAATGGTGGCTGCACCGTTTACATTGCTACCAACAGTGTATGAGGGTTCCAGTTTCTCAACATCCTTGCAAACACTTGTAATTTTCCAGTTTTTTCTTCACGTTTATTTTCATTTATAATGACTATGACATGACATCTCATTGTAGTTTGCATTTGCCTTTCCATAAAGATAACAACGCCAAGAATCTTTTCACACGTGTGTCCATTTGTGTATCATCTTGGAAAATGTCTACTTAAACATTGTGCTCATCTTTTTAAAGATGTATTTATTTATTTGAGAGGTAGAGTTACAGACAGAGAGAGGGAGAGACAAGGGGAAAGGTCTTCCATCTGTTGATTCACTCCCCAGCTGGCCACAACAGCTGGGGATGGACCTTGGCCAATCCAAAACCAGGAGCCAGGAGCTTCTTCCAGGCCTCCCATGTGGGTGCAGGGGCCCAAGGACTTGGACCATCTTCTACTGCTTTCCCAGGCCATAGCAGAGAGCTGGATTGGAAGGGAGCAGCCAGGATACAAACCAGTGTCCATATGGGATGCTGGCGACGCAGGCAGAGGCTTAGCCCACTACACCATAGCACCAGCCCCATTTTGTCTGTTTTTTAATTTTTTTTTAAATTTGCTATTAGATTGTGAGAGTTCTTTATATAGTTTGTGTATTAACCCTATTTCAGATTGTATGGTTCACAATATTTTTCTTTCATTCTGAGAGTTGCCTTCCATCAATTGTTTCCTTTGTTACACAGAAGCTTTTAACTTTTTTTTTAAGATTTATTTATTTATTTGTTTGTTTACTTATTTGACTTATTTGAAAGTGAGAGTTATACAGAGAGGAGAAGCAGGGAGGGGGGTCTTCCATCCTCTGGTTCACTCTCAAATTGGCTGCAATGGCCAGAGCTGTGCCGATCCAAAGCCAGGAGCCAGGAGCTTCTTCCGGGTCTCCCACATGGGTGCAGAGGCCCAAGGACTTGGGCCATCTTCTACTGCTTTCCCAAGACACAGCAGAGAGCTGGATCAGAAGTGGAGCAGCTGGGACTCGAACTGGCGCCCACATGGGATGCCGGGACTGCAGGTGGCAGCTTTACCTGCTATGCCACAGCGCCAGCCCCAAAGATTTTAACTTTGGTATTGTTCCATTTGTCTATTTTTGCTTTTGTTGCCCAAACCTTTGGTGTCATAATCCATGAAATCATTGCCAAAACAAATGTCCTGAAATATACCTTGGGTTTTCTTCTAGGAGTTTTATAGCTTCAGGGTTTTTTCATTTGTTTGTTGCTTGTTTTTTCTTAAGGTTTTATTTTTCAGATATTATAATTTGGGGCTTTAATTCATTTTAAATTAATTTTTGTATACGCTGTAAGGTAAGGGTCTAACTTCTTTCTTTTCTTGTGTGAATATTCAGTGTTTCCAAGAGCATTTGTTGAAGAAAGTCATATACGATCACACCATCTGTGAATAGAGAGAATTCTTTCCAATTTGAATGCCTTTTTCTTCTTTCTTTTCTCGAATGTTCTACTTAAGACCTGTAGTATCACATTGAATAGGAGTGGTTGAGAGTAGGTATCTTTGCCTTACCCTGATATTAAAGGAAAACTTTCAGTGGCAGACTTTATAATGTAGACATAATTCCCTTCTATTGATAAGTGAGTGCTTTATCATAAAAAAGTGTGGAATTCTGTGAAATGCATTTTCTACATCAATGAAGACATTATGTGACTTTTATCCTCTCTTCTGTCAATGTAGTATATTACTTTATTTGGGTTTTGTATGTTGAATCATTTTTGCATCCCAACAATAAATTCCACTTTCTTACCATATGTAATCCTTTTCATGTGCTGCTTAATTTGGTTTGTTAATATTTTGCTGAAGACTTTTCCATCAACATTCACCTAAGATATTGGTTTATACTTTTCATTGCTTCTACTATCATTATATGGGTTTGATATCAGAGTAATGTTGACCTCATAAAATGAGTTTGGACGTGTTCTATCCTCTTCAACTTCTGAGAAAGAATTTGAGAAGAAATGGTATTAATTTTTCTTTAAATGTTTGCTGGGGCCGGCTCTGTGGTGTAGCGAGTAAAGCTGCCACCTGCAGTGCCGGCACCGCACATGGGCGCCAGTTCGAGTCTTGGCTGCTCCACTTCCAATCCAGCTCTCTGCTATGGCCTGGGAAAACAGTAGAAGATGGCTCAAGTCCTTGGGCCCCTGCACCCACATGGGAGACCCAGAAGAAGCTCCTGGCTCCTGGCTTCAGATCGGCACAGCTCCAGCTATTGCTGCTAACTGGAGAGTGAACCAGCAGATGGAAGACCTCCCTCTCTCTCTCACTCTCTCTCTCTCTCTCTCTCTCTGTCTTCTCTGCCTCTCCTTCTCTCTCTGTGTAACTGTGACTTTCAAGTAAAATAAATAAATCTTAAAAAAAATATTTGGTAAGAATCTCCAATGAAGCCATCTGATCCTTGGCTTTACTTTTTTTTTTTTTTTTTTGACAGGCAGAGTGGACAGTGAGAGAGAGAGACAGAGAGAAAGGTCTTCCTTTTGCTGTTGGTCCACCCTCCAAAGGCCGCCGCGGCCAGCGCACTGCGCTGATCCAATTGCAGGAGCCAGGTACTTATCCTGGTCTCCCATGGGGTGCAGGGCCCAAGCACTTGGGCCATCCTCCACTGCACTCCCTGGCCACAGCAGAGAGCTGGCCTGGAAGAGGGGCAACCGGGACAGAATCCGGCGCCCCGACCGGGACTAGAACCCGGTGTGCCGGCGCCGCTAGGCGGAGGATTAGCCTAGTGAGCCGCGGCGCCAGCCAGCTTTACGTTATTGAGATGCTTTTTCACTGATTCAATCTCCTTACTAATTATAAATCTGCTCAGATGTTATGTTTAATCAGAATTTAGTCTTGATAAGTTGTGTGCTTCTAATAATATTGTTCATTTCTGGGACTGGTGCTGTGGAGCAGTGGGTAAAGCTGCCACCTGCAGTGCCTGCATCCCATATAAGCACCGGTCCGAGTCCAGGCTGCTCCACTTCTGATCCAGCTCTCTGCTGTGGCCTGGGAAAGCAGTAGAAGATGGCCCAGGTCCTTGGGCCCTCACACTTGTGTGGGAAGACCACGAAGAGGCTCCTGGCTCCTGGCTTTGGATTGGGGCAGCGCCGGCCGTTGCGGCTATCTGGGGAGTGAACCAGCGGGTGGAAGATCTCTCTCTCTCTTTCTCTTTCTCTGCCTCTCCTCTCCCCGTGTAACTCTGACTTTTAAAAAAACAACTAAATCTTTAAAAAATAATTTGTTCATTTCTTCTATTTATTCAATTTGTTTGTGTATAGTTTTTCATAGTAGTTATTTCTGTGGCATCAGTTGTAATGTCTTCTTTCTCAATTATGATTATAATTGTTTGCATCTTCTTAAAGTTAGTTAAGGATTTGTCAATTGATCTTTTCAAAAAAATCAGCATCTGGTACAGTGGTTAAGTCACTGCCGGATTGCCCACATCCTGTATCAGGGTACCTGTTTCAAATTGTGGTCTCCTCTTTCTGACCTAGCTTTCTGATAATACATGCCCAAGAAAGTAACAGATGATGGCTCAAATACTAGGTCCCTGCCACTAACATGGAAGACCTGGATGTGGGTCCAGGTTTGTGGCTTTGGCCTGGCTCAGCCCTGGCTATTGCAGGCATCTCTCCTTCTCTCTCAGTCCTCTCTCTCTCTCCTCTCTCTCTCTCTCTCTCTCTCTCTCAAATAGAAAGGGAAAAAAAACCTCTTCTTTTGCTATTTTTTTTTTGTTTTTCTGTTCTCTATCTCTTTTATTCTGTTTTTAATCTTTATTATTTCCTTCTTTCTGCTAATTTTGTGTTTCTTTTAGATTTCCTTAAGGAAATTTAAAATTAGGTTTTGATTTGAAATCTTCTGGTTTAATGTAGGCATTTAACACATAAGCTTTCCTGTTAGTCTTGCTTTTACTGCATCCCATAAGTTTTGGTATGTTATATTTTCATTTATTATTTATTATTCATTTATTCATTTGCTATTTGGTATGTTATATTTTCATTTGTCTTAAGATATTCTTTAATTTCTCTTGTAATTTCTTCCTTGATTCATTGGTTATTCAAAAGTGTGCTATTTAATTCCCATGTTTGTGTCAAATTTCCAGATTTCTTTTGCTATTTCTAGTTTAACTTCATTGTGGTTGGAAAAAATACTTGGTATTATTTCAATCCTCTTAAATTCCTTAAGATTTGCTTGTTGCCAAAATGTGATCTGTCCTAGAGAATGCATTTTCTCCTAGTATTGTGAAGAATGTCCATATAAGTCTGTTAGGTCCAATTGGTCTATAGTGATGTTCAAATCCTTTGTTACCTATTGATCATCTGTCTGGTTGTTTTATTATTGGAACTTGGATATTGAAATCTCCTGTAATGATTATATTATGGTCTATATTTCCCTCCAGTCCTGTCAATGCTTGCTTCCTTGACATTTGGATGCTCTAATGTTAAGTGCTTACATATTTGTAATTGCTGTGTCTTCCTGAATAATTGGCCCCTTAACTACTATATAACGTCCATCTTTGCTGCTTGTGATAGTTTTTGACATAAACTCTTTTTATCTGTTCTAAGTATGACCATCCTCTTTGGTTTCTTTCATTTGCATGAAAATGATATCTGTTTCCAGCCTTTCTCTTTCAGCCTATGTGTGTCCTCAAATCTGCTTTGTAGAAAGCAAATACTTAGGTCTTATTTGTCTGTCTGTTCAGCTAATGCATGTCTTTTGATGGAAGGATTTAATGAATCTACATTTAAAGTTATTATTTATTGGATTTGACTTAATATTCCCATTTTGTTCATTGGTTTTCTCTGTTCCATACCTATTTTGTTCTTGTTTTCCTCTCTTGCTGCTTTCTTTTGTGTTGTTGCTTTCTTCATAGAGACATACTTTGACTATTTCCTCATTTGCTTTTAATGTTTCTACCATATGTAATCTCTTTGTGTTTGTCTGCAGTGGGCTCAAATAAAGCAACTGATAGTTATGACAACCTACTTTAAACTGATAACAACTCTACAGCATACATCTCACCTCTTTTACATTCCTCCCACTTTATGCTATTAATGTCACAAATTACCTATTTTCCTATTTTATGCCCATTAGAATAGTTTTTTTGTACTCTTGTCTTTTAAATTATATGCCATAATTAAGCAATTTAGTTATCCCTCTTGTGGTTTTATAAAATTCTACATTTCTCTATATACTTACTTTTACTATCAAGTTATCTATTTTTGGGGGTGTGCTTTTTTGTTGCTGTCAAACTTGAAGAATTTCCTTTAGCACTTCTTATAAGGTAGCTCTTGTGATTAAATCTCTCAATTTCTGTGAGTCTGGAAAAGTCTTAACTTTTTAAACAGGATATAGTATTCTTGGTTGAAACTTTTTTTCTTTCAGAATTTTGAATATATCACTCCACTCCCTTCTGGTCTACATAGTTCTACTACGAATTTTACTGATAATCTTATGGAAGCTCCCATGTATGTGACAAGTCATTTTTCTCAGCTTGCTTGCAAGGTTGTCTTTGATTTTTTGACAATTTGATTATAATGAGTCTTAATGATGCCTCTTTTGTTTATCTTATTTGGAATCCTTTGAGATTCTTGAATTTGGATGTCCGTTTTTTCCCCCTTCAGATCTGGGAAGCTTCCAGCCATTATTTCTTTATATAAGCTCTCTGTTCATTTCTTTCTCCTTTCCTTTTTATTTTTGTCCACTTGATGATATTTGTCATAATCTGTGTTTTTTGTTGCTAATAACACAACACCATAGACTATCTGTTGAAATGAGGTTTATTTTGGCTCATGCTTCTGGTACAAGGTCAAGGGTCCATGTCTTGTGATAGTTTTCTTATAGACAAAGTTGTAAGCCGATGCAAGATACCACATGGAAAGAGACACGGAGTGCATAAAAGATCCAGACAAACTGGCTTTTGTAACAGACCCACTGTTAATATAATTCATTAATCCATTTGCATGAAAATATTAATCCATTAATTAAGAAAAAGCTCAGTTCACCTCTTAAAGATCTCACATGGTCCAATCTCTTAACATCTCATAATGGAAACCAAATTTCAACATGAAGTTTGGAGCAGACAAACCAAACTCAAACCATAGCAGTGTCTCCTAAGTGTCTAAGGACACATGTCTCATTTGTTCTGTTTTGATCTTCTCACTCAATCATTTCAGATGACCTGTCCTCACATTTGCTGGTTTGTCTACTTTACAGTCAGCTATTGCTTCATTATGAAGAATTTTTCAAATCAGTTCCAAAAAGAGTTTTGTTGGTTCTTCATAATGTCTCTGTCAATATTCCCAGTTTGTTTATGCAACATTTTAAAAAGATTTTATATATTTAATTGGAAGGCAGAGTAACACAGAGAGAAAAGGAGAGGGAGAGAGAGAGAGAGAGAGAGAGAGAGAGAGAGGTCTTCTATCTGCTGGTTCATTCCTCAATTGGCCACAATGGCTGGAGATGCACCAATTCAAAGCCAGGAGCCAGGAGCTTCCCCCAGGTTTCCCACACGGGTGCAGGGACCCAAGCACTTGGGCCATCTTCTACTGCTTTCCCAGGCCATAGCAGAGAGCTGGGTCAGAAGTGGAGCAGTCGGAACTCAAACAGATGTCCATATGGAATGCTGGCGCTTCAGGCAACGGCTTTATCTGCTATGCCACAGCGCTGGACCTGCAACATTTTTCTGATTTTGTTTAGTTCTCTGTGCTCTCTTTTAACTTATTAAGCAAACATGAGAGTTATTATGATTTTTTTTAGTAGTTTGTATATCTCCACTTGTTTAGGGTCAGTTTCTGGAGAGTTAATTTGTTCCTCTGTTTGGGCTATATTTCCTAGTTTTTTTTTTTTTTTTTTTTTTTTTTTTTTTTTTTTTTTTGTAGACCTTGTTATCTTGTGTTGGGACCACAGCATTTGAAAATTCAGCAACCTCTCATAGTCTATGTGGCCTTTTTTTGTTTAAGATCTTATTTATTTGAAAGGCAGAGTTACAAAGAGAAAGAGGGAGAGATATCTTCCATCTGCTGGCTCACTCCCCAAATAACTGAAGCCAGGAGCTAGTAGCTTTATCCAGGTCTTTGTCCACATAGGTGCAGGGGCCCAAGGACTTGGATCATCTATCACTGCTTTCTCAGGTGAATTAGCAGAGAGCTTGATCAGAAATGGAGCAGCCAGGGTCTGAACCAGCACCCTGAACCAGTGTGACAGGTGGTGGCCCAACTCAGTATGCCACAATGCTGACCCTGTGGTCTGATTTTGTACATATGTTCACCAATTAACTCCACTAGATATTCTAGAGATTTCTTGACCCTTTTCGGGATACATCCATGCTGGGTTTGTGCACACATATAATGTCTTAACTGAAGAGGTTTGTTGGTTTCTTGTTGGGAGTTCCCCTATTGTCTGCCTGCAGAATCTGGTGCTTCAAGGCATATTTATCCCTTTTGTTCTTAGCATCCTCCCTGCCCCTACCTCCCCACTCTGCCCTGTTCCTGTCACCGCTTAGATTCAAGCAAAACAGAAGCCAGTCCCTCAGGAATTCCCCCTCCCAGAAGCCAGAACATTGGACATCTCTTCTAGTCTTCCCTTACTCTCTCCAGGGAGAAGCAGGAGCTGGGAGTTTTCTCCCAATTGTACCGTGCTATGCTGAGAGGTAAGTGAGTGTCACAGATTTTCCTGCTGAACTTTCATCTCATTGGCCTCCTGCTTGCCGGGAGCTCAGGAACCTCAACTTGTTTCTGGATTTCTCCAAGAGCAGCTGGTCTATGTATTATGCCAATGTGTCCATGGGAGAAGGAGGGTCTGGAGTTTCATATTCTGCCATATTCACGATGTCACTCTTTTGCATTGGACTGTTTGCAAGCAAATACCAGACATGGTATAATTTTTTTTGATAAACATTTCCAAATGTATGTCTAAAAGATCGTTGCTATTATTATATACAACAAAACTTAGCCGGCGCCGCGGCTCACTAGGCTAATCCTCCGCCTAGCGGCGCCGGCACACCGGGTTCTAGTCCCGGTCGGGGCGCTGGATTCTGTCCCGGTTGCCCCTCTTCCAGGCCAGCTCTCTGCTGTGGCCAGGGAGTGCAGTGGAGGATGGCCCAGGTGCTTGGGCCCTGCACCCCATGGGAGACCAGGAGAAGCACCTGGCTCCTGCCATCGGATCAGCGCGGTGCACCTGCCGCAGCGCGCCAGCCGCAGTGGCCATTGGAGGGTGAACCAATGGCAAAGGAAGACCTTTCTCTCTGTCTCTCTCTCTCTCACTGTCCACTCTGCCTGCCAAAAAAAAACCCAAATAAATAAAAAATAAATAAAATAAAAGATCATTGCTATTATTATATGCAACAAAACTTACAAAAATTTCTTAATACTATTAAACTCTCAGTTACCATTAGGATTTTATGCATGGCCTCATAATTTTATATCAGATTTTAGTGTGTTCAAATAAAAATCTAAATACTCTCCAAGTTACATTTCGTTGATGCATCTCTTAAACCTATTGGTTTACCCTGCTTCTTTTTTTCCTTGCAATTTCCTATTGATTAATCCCAATTGTTTGTAGAATTTCCCACATTCTGCATTTTCATTGCAATCCCATTGGTGTTTTTAAATGAACTCCTTTGTCTCATGCATTTCCTATAAACTGGTAGTATCTGACTGTTGGTATATATTAGAGGCTGGTGAGATTCAGGTTTCAATTACTTACTTCCTATTATATCACATCAAAAGGTCGCAGCATCTAGCTGCCTTCCTTTTTTGAGATGTTATGTTAGATTAATCTAAGCATTACCAGACAGATCTTTCCATTTTAATAGTCCCCGTCAGCTATTCACATGATGGTTTAGTAGCCGTTAACCATCATTGACTGGACTCATTCTCTTCCTTGAGACTTTGAAATGGTGATGACCTACTTCTACCCTTCTTTCTTTATTTCTTATTGGTACTATTCTATGAGCCTCCTTGTCTCGTATGTAAAACAGGGACTATAACACCTGTTTGGCCAAGCCCATGGTGGAAGCTGGGAACTCAGTGTAGGTCTCCCAAGAGGAGAATTGAGCCATCACTGCTGCCTACCAGGGTGTGCGTTGCCGGGAAGGTGGAGCTGGCAGCTGGAGCTGGGAACCGAGTGCGGGTACTCTGATATGGGATGCAGGCCAAACGCCTGCCCCCATTAATGCACTCACGCAATCATCTGAGCTGCTCTTTGGCAAATCTCTTATGCTTGCAACAGAGCAGGTGGATTCCCTGCTGCCAGCAACCACTCCGGTTCCAGACGTCAATTCAGTGGATAGGAACCTGAGGCCAGTACAGGACTGCACCTTCTCAATGCCCTTCTTTTTTTTTTTAAATTTTTTTTTATTTATTTATTTTTGACAGGCAGAGTGGACAGTGAGAGAGAGAGAGATACAGAGAGAAAGGTCTTCCTTTTGCCGTTGGTTCACCCTCCAATAGCCGCCACGGCCGGTGAGCTGCGACAGGCTCACCGCACTGATCCGATGGCAGGAGCCAGCAGCCAGGTACTTCTCCTGGTCTCCCATGGGTGCAGGGCCCAAGCACTTGGGCCATCCTCCACTGCACTCCCTGGCCACAGCAGAGAGCTGGCCTGGAAGAGAGAGAGAAGGGTCTTCCTTCCGTTGGTTCACCCTCCAAATGGCCACCACAGCCTGAGCGCTACGGCCAACACTGTGCCGATCCGAAGCCAGGAGCCAGACGCTTCCTTCCCATCTCCCATGCGGGTGCAGGGCCCAAGCACTTGGGCCATCCTCCACTGCACCCCTGGGCCACAGCAGAGAGCCAGACCGAAGGAGGAGCAACCGGGACAGAATCCGGCGCCCCGACCGGGACTAGAACCCGGTGTGCCTGCCCCACAGGCGGAGGATTAGCCTAGTGAGCCGCAGCACCGGCCATGGCAACTCTCTAGAATCCGGATTTCCACTGGAGGGCACAGCATGCTTTGACCCCTCCATCTTCACCAAGGCTCTCCCACAGCTCCTCAGAGCAACAAGAAACCGCAGGGCTCTCAAATGAGATGACTCAGTGGTAAGCAATTATCAACAACTATTTCTTGAGCTTTTTAGACGCCACATCCCCTAACCGGTTCTACAAGCACCTTGGTTCTCCGAGGGCTGCTTTATAGCTTCCAGTCCGTTCTTTCTAACTTAAATCAGCCAGTCCCTGCAAGGAGCCCCAATTCACCTGCTGACTGCTAGGCTTATTTTAATCTACATTATGCAGACCAGCTTTCCATGAGCTCACTCGTGCAATAAATATTTATAGTTTGCTAGATACGGGGTCTGTATCCAGTTAAGAAAAGAAGTAAAGCCACGATCCCTGCCAAGAAAAGCTCCAACTGTGTCCGGGAAACAGACAAGTCAACAATGGTCCAGAACACAATGTTTTGAGGGCCCAGGGAGCCTGTGAGCACAAGAGAAGGTGCCTCGTTCCACTGCCACGGTCAGAGGGGGCCGCATTTGAATTGGGGGGTGAAAGAGGAAGAGGATTTTTTACCAACAAAAGGGAAGAAGGATACTGCAAATGAAGGGACAGTGCGAATGAGCACATAAGTCTCATCTCTGCCGCCCCTCTCTCAGATCAGCACTCCCCCACAACCTTCAAACACTGGAGACCCTTGGGCCTTGGGCCTGGGTTCCCACGTGCTCCCACTGGGAAGCATGTCCGACCCCGGGGAACTGAGTCTCTGTGCTGGCATCTGGTGGGCTCCTACAGCCAGCTATGGTCTTGATGTTTCCACTTGGATACTTGCAGGCCTCCTACAATCATGCTCACAATTCAGGGCCACGTGGTTCTGACACAATCTGCAAAGCTTTCTTTGCTCCCCCCCAGCCTCTCAGCAGGTCCTGCTGAAACCCTGCCCAGATGCTCCTCAGATTCCCCTCGCTTCCCTCCCATCTGTTGACACTCCCCGTGGAAGGCCCCTGCACATCCTGTCTGCATCGCCCAAGGAGTGTGACCATGCGTGACCCAGTTCTAGTCAATTCTCTAAGTTAGCACCTTTTAATGATTCCCCGGTGTATTTAAAATACCCTGCTCCCGCCCTGCCAACTCTGGGCTCTGAGGGCTACAAGACCTTGCCCTGCTCACCCTGTCAGGTCCCAGCACCCCCAGGCTCATTCCAGCTCTGCTGTGGCTCCTCCTCCAGAGCCTCAGGTGGCTGCCTCCTTCCCGTAACGTGGCAACCACAGTGCTTCCTCCTCGGAAGGGCTTGACAACCTTGCCCAGACACATTTAGTCCTCCATGTTCCCCAGGTTCTGACTTCGTGGATTCAATCAACTGAGGATCAAAAAAAAAATTTTTTTTAAATACTGCACTGGGGCCTGCACTGTGGCATAGAAGGTTAAACCACGGCCTGCAGTACCAGCATCCCATATGGGCACCGATTCGAGTCCTGGCTGCTCCACTTCCAATCCAACTCCCTGCTAATGCACCTGGGAAAGCAGTGGAAGATGGTCCAAGTGCTTGGACCCCTGAACCCACATGGAGGACCCAGAAGAAGCTCCTGGCTCCTGGCTTCAGCTTGGCCCAGACCCAGGCATCATGGCCATTTGGGGAGTGGACCAGCAGATGGAAGATTCTCTCTCTCTCTCTCTCCGTTTTTGTACTGAATATGTATAGACTTCCTTCTTCTGATTACTTCCCAAACAGTAGAGTATAACAACTATTTACAGGGCATTTGCATTGCAGTGGGTATAAGTCATCTAGTGATGATTTAAAGAGCATAGGTTGTATGTAAATACTGCACCACTTTGTATAAGAGACTTGAGTATGTGTGGATTTTGGTTTGTGCAAGAGGATCCTGGAACCAATCCCCTAAGGATGCAGAAAGGAAGACTGTATGCCCCCCTTCATGTATCCTTGTTGATGTCCTTATCAAACCTATCACGTAAGTAGTGTATGGATCTTCAATTTAAAGCATATATGTCTCCCTCATTGGAGTAAATGTACTGCTGGTTCACTCCCCAAATGACCGCAACGACCAGAACTGAGCTGATCTGAAGCCAGAGCCAGGAGCTTCTTCCATGTTTCCCACACAGGTGCAGGGACCCAAGGACTTGGGCCATCTTCCACTGTTTTCCCAGGCCATAGAAGAGAGCTGGATCAGAAGTGGAACAGCCAGGACATGAACCGGGGCCCATATAGGATGCTGGCACTGTAGGCAGGGGCTTTAACTCGCTGTGCCACAGTGCCGGCCCCAATCCTGACTATCTTGCTCTCTGTTGTATTCCTAGGGCCTGGTTCTGTGGCTGGCATGAGATAGAGTGCACAAAAATACTCGTTGGTGAGACAATGAATGAATAACAGTTTCCCTGTCCTGGCTCACGGTAGATCCTCATCACTAACTCCTTACCAGCTTCCAGCAACATCCTCCCCTAAATTGCATCCTGCACCAGGTCCCACATGACCAGACTGAAGCAGGAACCACTTCCCCTCCAGATTCGGATGTGGAACAGACATGATGACATTTGGCAATTCTAGAAGTTCAACACTTCTTCCTGGGTCCCCGTTACTGCTAATTTAGGAAAGACCCTGTGCTGATGGAATGTCTCCCAGATTGCTGTCGTTTCGTTAAATCTAAATTAAAGCTCTTCTCCCTCCTTCTAATACTCGTGTCCCCCCTCTCTCTCACTGACGTGTGAAGTTGAAGTGTTTCGGGGGAAGACAATGCAGCATGGGGTGCTGGTGAGCCACCTGTCTACTGGGGAAGGTCACCCCCAACTCCTCCTCTCTATAAGGGTCAGCTCAGCAGATAGGGAAGCTAGAAATCAAGGTAAAACATGGGCAAGTAGGGCAGGAAAGTGAAGATTAATATAATTACAATATTAATATAATTACATTAATATTAATAAGAATTAATATCAATATAATTATGATGTTAACATCATTACAATCACGAATCACTTAATGACAGGGAAGCCAAGAGTCTTACACTACACAATGAAATTCCAGTCAGTGATGGACCATATATACAACAATGGTTCTGTAAGTTACCATGGGCTGAAAAATTCCTGTCACCTAGTGATGTCACAGTCATCAGAATGTCAACGTACAATGCACTATTCACACCCTGAGAAAGGCATCATTAGGCAATTTCATCACGATGCAAACACCACTGAATGTACTTACACAAACCTAGAAGACACAAACTGCTTATCGTACTATATGATATAGATATGGTATATCCATGTCTGTGGCTCCAAGGATCACAGTGAGTGAAACACAAGATTAAGTCAAGCACAAGAGAAAATGTTGTAATCAAGAAATGTGATAAAGGCAAGACATTCAAGGCCACTGCCTACACAGCATGGCACATTGTTTGACAGCAAACTTTTTATACAAGTAAAAGGAGAATGCTCTATAATAATGACTGGAAAGTATAGTAAGTATATAAAGCAGTAACAGTTGCTTATTTATCATTATGATATACTGTACATAATTGTGTGTGCTATACTTGAATGGGGCTAGTAGTGTGGCATGTGTGTTTACACCAGCACCACACATAAGGACTGCATTAATGCTTCCATGTTGTGATGGCTACAACATCACTAGGTGATAGGGATTTGGAGTTCCACTGTAAGTTACAGGACCATCATCACATAGTCTGTCATTGCCTGGAACCTCATTGTGTAGAGTGACTCTTTGCTTTCCCCGGAAAGGCTAGGAGCAGCCTTCTACTGGATCCATTTCTATTTTCAAATTTTTCAAAATAATTTTCAGTTTTCAAAATGAAAATTCTAAAGGAATTGAAAAGAGAGATGTTTGGAAAGTGGGTCATTAAATACAGTATTGAAGCCGATCATTAGCTGATACTTTACTGTCCTTTCTGGATTTATGTTAACCACCACCCACTGACTGTACAGTGTAATTTATGGGGGTCAGCCTTTCCTACGCTGGGTAATAAGCATACCAGGCAGGAGGGCATCAAGGACAAAGGAAACACCCTATCTGTCTTGAGGACAGTTCAGAGGGCAGGCAAGTGTGTAAAGAACTAATTAAAGGCCATTCGAGGACTGCAACAGTGGGAATGTGTACAAGAGAGAGAGCAGGTGTGGAGGGTTTATTTTGCACATGAGAGAAATATGATCTTTGGCCAGAGATCAGACTGTGACACTTTGTAAATGCAGTTCCTGCGTGCTTTGTGACTCTGCCCGTTGGAAGAGGAGGCCTGTGAACTGGCCTCTGTGACTGCTTGGCTGATGGAATATGACAGAAGTGCTGCTGTACCAGTCTCCACGCACAGACCTTTAGGAGCTGGCCACTTCCACTTCCCGTCTCTTAGGCTGCTTGCTCTCCGAAGTCACCAGCATACTTGGAAGCAGCTCAAAGTAGCCCACCTGGGGTGAACACATGGTGAGGATGGGTTAGCATGAAAAGGGAGGGATGCTGGCCGGTTTCCACCTGCTCCTGCCTCTCGTGCTTCCAGCATGCGCCACTAGGCTCCACCAAAGAGTTCTGCTGATCTTACTGGGGTCTCTCATGTGCTGCACTGAGTAGCTGTCTGGAGCTGGGGCCATGTGAAGCCTTGACTATGATGGAGGGATGGTTGGCCTTCTTCCTCTGCATAACCTCAATGGCTTTCCATGCAGCTACCTTTGACTTAAGCACAGCATGGTGATATCAAAGGAATTGAACTTTCTCCATGGCATCTGGCTCCCTCAAATAATGGATATTGCAAAACAAGACAGAAGCTTCCAAGCTTTTTAAATGCCTGGATCAGAAGTCTTGATGCCAGCTCAGATTCGATGCCTAGGGTATTACAGCGAAGGCGTGACTACCATGAGGTCTGGCTCAATGATAGGGGCATCTTTGAAGACTGGATGGTTATGGTAGACATTGAGGCTTTATAAGCAGGTGGGGGGTTTGGAGGAAAAAAAAACAATTATTCTAAGTAGACTAGGTCAAGAAGGCATGATCCATATCCTTTCTGGGTGACACCACAAGTATCTGGGACAGGCGTGAAGACTGCTCATATCCCTAGGGGAGGTGCAAGAGCCTTGTGGCTGAAGCACAGAGAGTCTGCCCATATACACCAGCAGCCAGTGCTACATCAATAGAGAAGCTTCAGTATGATCTCGATTTCCTCTGCCGCATTCTAACACAACCTCCTCATGTCCCACAGGAGCAATAAAATAAATACCTGCTGGAAACAAAGCAGGACATGAAACCAGTGTCTTGGCTCTATTTGTTGCCTGACTGTGCAAACATGGTAAAGGGCAAGGGTGGGGTGGGGGGGAAGTGTGAGCTAAAAATTAGAAGCAGAAAACAATTGTGAATTCTAACTTATGGTGAGAATCTCTACCTGATCTTCGCACGGCCCTGATTGGCTTTGTCTTTGGGGAGGGCTCAGCCCAACTTGGACTGAGGGGTGCTGGACAGTGCTGGTGGTTAGTAGGAGAGGAAAAACGTTCGCATATTGCCATACGCCTGCAGGGTGCCAAGCACTGGCTTACCTCTCTACAGTCATCCCCAAGCTTAATTCTCAAAGCAGGTATCCAAGCCACCATTTTATTTTCCAAGAAGAGGAAGCTGAGATGTAACTTGCCCAAGACTCCCCAGCTTCTAGGTATTGGAGACAGAAACAGAAATGACGGCTTGGGGAGCAGGTAAAGCTGCTGCCTGCAACACTGGGACCCCATATTGGAGCAGCAGAGTCCTTCTGATCCAGCTCCCTACTAATGCAGCTGAGAAGGCAGCGGAAGATGGCCCAAGTAGTTGGATCCCTGTCACCCACAAGAAAGACCCGGGTGGAGGTCCAGGCTCCTCTGCCCTGGCCACTGTGGCCACTTGGGGAGTGAACCAACAGAGGGAAGAGCTCTCTCTCTCTCCATGTCTCTCCCTCTCTGTCTACCACTCTGCTTTTCAAACAAAATCAAATAAATGTTTTTTTTTTTTAAATGATGGGTTTCAACCCACATCCTTCCTATGTCCTACATGGTTTTTTATAATCTCCTTTCCAGCATTTTGTCATTCATACTGTGAATGAAGAAAGAAAGGACCTTACAGCTAACACAGCCCTTTTGTTGAGTTCTGTGGGATCACTCTGTACACAAAAAGTCTAACAACAGTTTCTAAAATGTAACTTAAGATTTGGAGCCAAAGGCACTCAAACTCAGAGCTTCCAATTCTTTTGTCCACTCCCTTTAAGAAAAGAAATCCCTCTATTCTATTGAAGAATTCTTACTTGAGTTCAGCTGGGAAAACTGGCAAATGCTCCTCTTATTGCTTCTATTTCTCTCATTTCTACAATGCTTCTGTGGCACAAGCTTTCACAGTCTGTTAAGCACACAGCAAAGTTTGGCAGGGCCAGTGGCTGCCAGCAGCACCGACCGTACCAGACCTCTCGGAGCAGCGGTGGTCACAGCCCAGCGACGCCGAGTCCTGTGGCATGGGGTCTCAGAATTGTAGGAGAAGCTGAACTCTCAAAACCCCATAAGTGTCTGTGACTTGTAGTGGCTTCAGGGTACAAAGGTGGTATCAGGGTGCCAGGGGACCAAAACCACACCAGCTCCTTTAACAGGGATCACTGAGCATGAAGAACTCAGCTAGGTACTGAGGAGCTGAAAAGACCAAAAGGGAACACAGAGATATCACGGTGGCTGCAACTGCTAGGACTAGAGGTTGAGGTTATAGACTTTACAGAGGGAAGGACACCTGTTGGCTGGTGCTGATGGGAGATGAAGCTGGTTCTGTCACTAGATTCAATTGTTACTGCTGCAAAGAACTACTGAGGCCAGGACCAAGCAGGCAGGAAGGAATCAGTTCCCCTCTTCTGCCTCCAAAAGCACCACAACCCTCTAGCACCCCCTACTGGTGGAGTCCATTGGGGAAGCAGCTGGCCAAGCAAAAGAGCTGTCTGCAGTTCCAACTCAACTGTTGCAAAGTTATGGGGGAGTTGGGCCTGAAGTTGAGACACTAGTTTGATAACTGGCATACTTAGTAAGATTTTGGAAAAAAAAATTTTGACATCAGAAACAACAACAAAAGCATCATAGCACCAAAAGGCACTCATCTTGGAAAATGCTTTGAATTTTAGCCACTTTTTTTTTTTATATTAAGCCATTGCCTTCGTACTGGAAGAGGAGAAAAGTGTTACGTTATTATTGGAAACCCTACATTCAAGTAATGCAAATCTGTCTTCAGGTTCATTTAGCAAAGTGACATTTAAATTACTAAGAAGAATAGAATAAACTCTATGTTATTTGCACTTCCCCAATACACTGGGATGAAATTGTCCTGGGATCAGTAACTGATTAAGCCGATTCTATGCCATATATATGTAGGATGTAGATTTCAACCGGCCACAATCAAAATACAATTTACTTCTGTTAGTATAATAATGTGGCTGCTCTAAAAGGCATCTCTGGGTAAGCGTTTTTCATTTACATTTCTCCTGCTATTAGCATGGTGTTTTCAGAGCCTCGCTCTGTTTTCTCTCTGCTCTCAATTCCAAATCCTAGCCATGGAATTTTTTGAACTTTTGGAGTCGATCCTGGAAGGGGATCTTGATGCTTGGTAAGAATGGAGAGGGCTGGCGCCGTAGCTCACTAGGTGAATCCTCCGCCTGCAGCGCCGGCACCCTGGGTTCTAGTCCTGGTTGGAGTGTCGGGGTCTGTGTCAGTTGCTCCTCTTCCAGGCCAGCTCTCTGCTGTGGCCCGGGAAGGCAGTGGAGGATGGCCCAAGTGTTTGGGCCCTGCACCTGCATGGGAGACCAGGAGGAGAGGAGTCACCTGGCTCTGGCTTCAGATCGGCGCAGCGCACTGGCCGTAGTGGCCATTTGAGGGGGGTGAACCAATGGAAAAAGGAAGACCTTTCTCTCTGTCTCTCTCACTGTCCACTCTGCCTGTCCAAAAAAAAAAAAAAAAAAGAATGGAGAGGGCCACAATGTGGACTGTTGGGAAACCAGACACACATGGGCTAGCCTGGAAAATGGCAGTAAAAGTGGTAAAAGTGAGTGATTCCTGAAAAGGTGTTGGGCAAAAGGTAAGGAAGACCAGCAGAAGTGTCCCCAACAGTCTGCCATCTGCAAACCAGTAAAAGCTAGGATATAGTTTTATTTTTAAGATTTATTTATTTATTTGAAAGTCAGAGTTACACAGAGAGAGAGGAGAGGAAGAGAGAGAGGTCTTCCATCCAATGGTTCACTCCCCAATTGTCCACAACAGCCAGAGCTGGGCAGATCCAAAGCCAGGAGCCAGGAGCTTCTTCCAGGTCTCCCACACTGGTGCAGGGGCCCAAGGACTTGGACCATCTTCTACTGCTTTCCCAGGCCACAGCAGAGAGCTGGATTGGTAGTGGATCAGCCGGGACTAGAACTGGCCCATATGGGATGCCAACGCTTCAGGCCAGGGCATTAACCCGCTGCACCACAGTGCCGGCCCCCAGGGTATAGTTTTAATCTAAGCCCCAAACTTGAGAATCAGGAGAGCCAATAGTGGAAGTCCCAGTCAGAATCCAAAGGACCAAGAACCAGGAGCTCCAGTGTTGACAATCGGAAGATGGATGCCTCATCTCCTAAAAGAGAGCAAATTCGCCTTCTTCTGCCTTTTGTCCTATTACGCATTCAACAGATTGGATGATGTCTATCCACACTGGTAAGGAAGGATCTTCATTACTTGGTTTATGAATCTGAATGCTAATCTCTTAGAAACACCCTCACACGCACACCTAGGAGTGTTTTACCAACTATCTGGGCATTCCTTAGCCCAGTAAAGTTTACTCTTAAAATTAGCTATCAAACTGGTCTTTTAAAAAAGATTTATTTATTTACTTGAAAGTCAGAGTTACATAGAGAGAAGGAGAGAGAGAGAGAGAGAGAGAGAGTCTTCCATCCGATGGTTCACTCCCCAGATGGCTGCAACAGCCGGAGCTGTGACAATCCTAAGCCAGGAGCCAGGAGCTTTCTCCAGGTCTCCCACATGGGGGCAGGGGCCCAAGGACTTGGGTCGTTTTCTACTGCTTTCCTGGGCCACAGCAGAGAGCTGGATTGAAAGTGGAGCAGCCAGGATTCAAACCGGTGCCCATATGGGATTCCGGCACTGCAGGCAGCAGCTTTACCTGCTACGGCACAGCGCCAGCCCCACTGATCTTTTCAATCCAATTTTTGTTCCCTTCCGATCTATTCTCAGTGAAATAACCAGAGTAAGATTTTGGCAATTCAAATTGGACCATGCCCTGCTTTTACTAAAAAGCTTTCAGAAGTTTCCATTTCATTAGATTCAAATAAGTATTTTTTAAAAGATTCATTTATCTATTTATTTATTTGAGAGGCCGAGTTACAGAAAGAGAGAGAGAAAGAGAGAGAGAGATCTTCGATCCACTAGTTCTCTCCCCAGATGGCCACAACTGCCAAGGGTGGTCCAGGAAGTCAGGAGCCTGCAACTCTATCCAGATTTCCCAAGTGGGTGGCAGGGGCCCAAGTACTTGAGCCATCTTCCACTGCTTTCCCATGGAAGCTGGATGGGAGGGGAGCAGCCAGGACACAAACCGGCACCCATATGTGATGCTGGTGTCACGGGTGGCAGTTTAACCCACTGTCCCACAATGCTGGCCCTCAAAATCAGTGTCAAGGCCCCTGGTGATCTCATCCTTGTTCAGCTGACAGTTCTCTGGATGCCATCCTCCCTGTTCCGGGGTGCTGTCTGGTGCCTGCTCATCTGGCCTGCCCGACCTCTTGGAAATCGTCTCTCCTCCATGTCTTATGTATATGCCTCCTGCTTATCCTTTATCATGGAGCTCGGGGGTCCCTTCCTCAGAGGAGCCACCCTTACTCCTTCAGCCCTTTCCTTTCAGCCAAAGGAAGTCCCTGTGTGGTTCATTCCTTCCTAGATCTTAGCCTTAACTCAGACCCCAGGCACATTTCTTTAGCTCACCTCCTGTTGCCTACTTGAAAGTAAACCTTGGGAAGACTAGGATCTTGGTCTTCTCCTTCTTAAATTAGCTTTTGGGTTCCTGGTGCCTAACATAGGCCTGGCATATAGTAAGTACTTAGCAATACAGCATCATCCCATGTTGTCAGACACAAATATCTTCAAAAACCACTGTCCTCCTCTGACATGGAGAAGAGTGTATGGCCCAAGTTTATGTTTCCAGGGGCTCCTTGTTGCTGTGGTGTCAAGCCACTCTCTCCCCTGGGCATCCCTGACACTTTCCTTTTCCCACCCAGCTGTTGGCTGCTAACCTCCTGGGCTACTGGTTTATCCTCTGCTTCCAATAAGTGCGGCACCTTAGTGGGCCCTAAACTAAGCACCAGTCCTGCCTTTCCACTTACTCAAATTTGTATGATGATCTGCCACTCCCTTGTATGATCACTGTTCACTCTTCTGGTCTCCACCCACCCACCCCCTCCTTTTTAAAAATATTTATTTATTTATTTGAGAGGTAGAGTTATAGACAGATAGAGGGAGAGACAGAGAGAGACGTCTTCCATCTGCTGGTTCACTCCCCAAATGGCCATGACAGCCAGAGTTAGACCGATCTGAAGCCAGGAGCCTGGAGCTTCTTCCGGGTCTCCCACAAAGGTGCCACGGACCCAAGCCCTTGGGACATCCTCCACTGCCCTCCCAGGCCACAAGCAGAGAGCTGGGTCTGAAGAGGAGAAGCCAGGACAAGATTATGCATTCATACGGGTTGCTGGTGCTGCAGGCAGGAGCTTGGCCCACTGTGCCACAAAGCCAGCTCCCTCAGTCTTTTTTTAACCACTGGGAGAACCCATCCTTCAGCCTGGGTTCCTCCAATAATAGGGTCTGTAAACAAAGGAGAAATTATTTGCTCATTTGTGTGGGGTCTTTTTCCTTTACCAACATCCAGATCTTCTTCTTCGAGGCTGGAAGATTTCTCTTCTCCTGACATGTATAGTCTATGCATGGTGTGGTCATAGGATCTAGATGTCCTCCCAGATCTGAGAAAAGCTTAGTCATTGTGTGTTCGAGTCCAGGTCCACTCGTTCAAAATGCCAGACACAATTCTGATGACCTAGACACACCTAGTCACTGCCACGTAGGCCTTCCTTCTCAAGGTCAATGGGATCAGAGGAGGGCGTTGCCTTTCCCTGTATGTGGTGAGCACAGATACTCTGATTTTCAGCAAGGAATTCAGCTCATTGTTAGCGTTCCCTAAAATACACCAAAATATTTTTACATTCGGGGCTCTATGCTTTATGCCATGAATATTTCATTTCTTATTTTCAAATTTTCTAGTTAACATAGTTGCTCTGGAGAATATCTTGTGCTAGATAAGGAGGAGTACATTTGCATGCATCCTCATTGTCTTAGTTCAGACCGCTATAATAAGACAAGAGGAACTAGATCGTTTATCAAGTACAGAAAACGTATTTCTCACAATCCCAGGGGTTGAGAAGTCCAGGTCAAGACCCCAGCAGACTCAGTGCCTGGTGAGGGTCTCCTTCCTCAGTTACAAACCAAACCTTTTTGCTGAGTCTTCACATGGGGTAATAGCAAGGGAACTCTCTGGGTCTCTTTTCTTTTTAAAGATTTTATTTATTTATTTGAGAGGTAAAGTTACAGACAGTGAGAGGGAGAGATGAAGAGAGAGGTCTTCCATCCACTGGTTCACTCTCCAGTTGACTGCAATGGCAGGAGCTGTGCTGATCCGAAGCCAGGAGCCAGGAGCTTCTTCCGTATCTCCCATGTGGGTGCAGGGGCCCAAGCATTTGGACCATCTTCTACTGTTTTCCCAGGTGGAGAATTAACCTACTGGGCTACGGCGCCTGCCCCTGGGGTCTCTTTTCTAAGGGGACTGATCCTGTACATGAAGTCTCTCCACTCATGATTTAATCACCTCCGAAGACCCCACTTCCTAAGAACATCACCTTAAGGGGTCAGCACAGAAATTTTAGCAGGACACAAACATTCAGACCATAGTGCCCATATAGAAAAAATAACACGGACCCCCAGCAGAGCCTTTATTATCTTGCCAACTCTAATGCTTAAGGAGGCGGTGTAAGTCAGCTCTGGCAGTAATGTGAAGTGCATAGAAGGGTCTTAGAAATTAATGGCTAAGGCCAGCGCCATGGCTCACTTGGTTAATCCTCCGCCTGTGGCGCCGGCATCCCATATGGGCGCCAGGTTCTAGTCCCGGCTGCCCCTCTTCCAGTCCAGCTCTCTGCTGTGGCCCGGGAGTATAGTGGAGGATGGCCTGGGTGCTTGGGCCCCTGCACCTGCGTGGGAGACCAGGGGGAAGCATCTGGCTCCTGACTTTGGATCAGCGTAGCTCCGGCCATAGCAACCATTTGGGGGGTGAACCAACGGAAGGAAGACCTTTCTCTCTGTCTCCCTCACTGTCTATAACTCTGTCAAATTAATTAATTAATTAATTAATTAACGGCTGATAGAGGATTCACACTGCAGTGTTAACTCACGAAACCAGCAAAGACCCCTGCAGCAGGCCTCAGACATGTTTTCCTCTACTCATCAGACTGCGGCATCTCCAATGGAGACTCCGTCCTGCCACAGTGCTCCGAGCAGGCCCCTCCGTGAGAAATCCGCCAGTGTGATTGCTGTGGTGGGCGCCAGATTCTAAATGCAGAAATTCTAACGACAGGATTTCATCAAGCCTAAAAACAGGGAGGCATGTGAGGATTCAGCCGCTATCAGATGGGAGCGTTTGACGCAGCAACATTGCAAAAAGCCCAAGCGTGTTCACTCTCACGCTAACTGGAAACAGATTGAAGTTGAGGTGCTTAAAATAGAGAAACTGAATCCGAGCGGGACAATCAGACTTGGGATTTTCACGAGCAGTTTTCCTTTTGAACTTTGCTTTGTAAGATTTATTTATTTATTTGAAAGGCAGAGTTACACAGAGAGTGGAGAGGCAGAGAGAGAGAGAGAAAGAGAGAGAGGTCTTCCATCCGATGGTTCACTCCCCAATTGGCCACAACGGTTGGAGCTGTGCCGATCCGAAGCCAGGAGCCAGGAGCTTCTTCTGGGTCTTCCACATGGGTGCAGGGGCCCAGGGGCTTGGGCCATCTTCTACTGCTTTTCCAGGTCATAGCAGAGAGATGGATAGGAAGTGAAACAGCCAGGACTAGAACCGGTGCCCATATGGGATGCTGGCACTGCAGGTGGTGGCTTTACCCACTATGCCACAGGCCGGCCCCCTTCTGAAACTTTTTACTCTTGTACACGATGGAGGCATTGGCAGCACCTGCAACTCTAGGGAGGAGGCAGGAGCCGGGAGACAGTGCACGGTCCATGCCAGGTCCATGGAGTTCACGGCTGAGTGAGAGGCGAGCACCATGGCCTCTCACACTTTTGTCACTGTCATTGTGCCTTCTCCCCACTCAGGAAGAAAGGTTTCAGAACAGAGCCCAGGAGAAGCCTCCATGGGGTACGGAAGCTGCTTAACTCCCTGTTACAGAATCTAAAAGAATTTTTAAAAGATTTTTATGAGGGGGATCCTTGTTTTAAAGAGGTACTTCAGGAAGTAATCAACTGTCTTATTACTGTCATATTGAGATAACAGCAACTCCCCAGCCTGTATGAACTCAAATAATACCCGAGTCTTGGCCTAAGCACCAGGGAAGGAAGCAGTTGAGAACAAACTGACTGGAAAAGGCTCTTTATGGCTAAAAACCCACGAGACTCACGGCTCAGCCAGGGCACGAGCTGACTGAGGATGGGTTCAGGGGCATATTTTATCCACATCCGTCTATTTCTAGTTACTCGGGAAATGAGGAAGGGGAAGGAACAAGTAAGTAAATGGAAGCAGGAAAGAGAAAGAAGAAGGGAGAGAGGAAAAACAGCCCCCTGGTGTCAAGTATAAAACACATCTTCATTATTCTGACACCCACCCCGTCAAGTGATGCAGCCAATTTACTCAATTAAAAGAAAGCTGCTGGCCGGCGCCGTGGCTCACTAGGGTAATCCTCCGCCTTGCGGCGCCAGCACACCGGGTTCTAGTCCAGGTCGGGGCGCCGGATTCTGTCCCACTTGCCCCTCTTCCAGGCCAGCTCTCTGCTGTGGCCCGGGAGTGCAGTGGAGGATGGCCCAAGTGCTTGGGCCCTGCAACCCCATGGGAGACCAGGAGAAGCACCTGGCTCCTGCCATTGGATCGGCGCGGTGTGCTGGCTGCATCGCGCCGGCTGCGGCGGCCATTGGAGGGTGAACCAATGGCAAAGGAAGACCTTTCTCTCTGTCTCTCTCTCTCTGTCCACTCTGCCTGTCAAAAAAAAAAAAAAAAAAAAAAAAAAAAAAAAAAAGCTGTTGTCTTTAATAGGGTATTTGTTTTTTCTTTCTTTTTTTTTTTTAAGATTTATTTATTTGAAAGTCAGAGTTAAAAAGAGGAGAATGAGAGGCAGAGAGAGAGAGAGGTCTTCCATCCGCTGGTTCACTCCCCAGTTGGCCGCAGTGGCCGGAGCTGAGCTGATCCGAAGTCTGCCACATGGGTGCAGGGGCCCAAGGACTTGGGCCATTTTCCACTGCTTTCCCAGGCCATAGCAGAGAGCTGGAGCAGCCAGGATCTGAACTGGCGCCCACATGGGATGCCGGCACTGCAGGTGGCGGCTTTACCCACTACACCACAGCTCCGGCCCCGAAGAAAGCCGTTTAAAAAATGCCTTTGACATTACACCTTCTTTGCTGATGATTTAATCTCCTGTTCATTTATTTATGTCAAAGGCTTGAGACCCAAGTTTTTGGCTCTTACACTGTTTAGTACTTCATCCAATGCCAGCTCTTTAGGATGCTACAGGGCCACTTTGGTGAGCCCATGATGAATGCTCCTAACCACCGACAGCACCTTCATCACCATCACTGCAGCCGGCATTACCTTCATGGCCACCACCCACCATCACAGCCACCACCACCACTGTTCTTCAGATCAAAACTAAACACAGCACGCATCTGGTCCTCGCTAAAATGTCCCTTAGGTTTGTTTCGCTTGGAAAAGCCACAAACAGAATGACTCAGAACCACACCCCACCACCATTGAGACCAGAGGCACACCTGTTCACATGAGTGATGACCGAGGCAAGTTTATAGAACCAGCTACACATACAGACATAGCTCTGCCTGGAAAAGATTATAATCCGAAAGAAGCAGCAGCCTGAATTAAGTTTCATCTTCTAACCCACGGGAGTCCTCTCTATTTGATATGTAGCTGGAGAGGCTAGAAGCTCCATAGTACACATTGCAGGGCCCCTGGGGCTCACCTGGATGTCCCAGGATTCTGGAAGGAGGCGGAAGGGCTCCAGATGGCTCTCTCCAATCCATTTTCCCAGGCTTCTCACCATTGTCTCCTGCTTTGTAGCTCCTTGCTTTCCAGATGGCCTCTCCCCTCATCCACACAACGCCCAGGCGTTGACAGGTGGTGCAGAGACGTGGTCTGAGTCTGGCCCTCCCAGTGTGTGATGCTGCTGTGGCTGATGGGCCTGGCTTCTGTGAAGGGAAGCAAGCAGCAAGGGGTTCCGAGGCTGAGAGCAGTGCCTGGGAGGCGTCAGTGCAGAGCCTCAGGTCTCCCTTCGATCTGAACTCAGCGCTCACCATAACCATCCCGTGTACAAGGTGCTTCCAAGGACAGGAATACCCGGAGCGTGACAGTGGCCCTGCCCTCAAAGAAAGGCAGTCCTAGAGGGAAGCATTTGATCCAGAAGTGAAAGGGCCCATGTTATCCCGCAGCAGAGCATCTGGGTTCCACCCTCACCTCCAGATCCTGGGAGAGAGCAGGGAGTGGCTGAAGTAATTGGGTTCCTGCCACCCATGCGGGCGACCTGCATTGAGTGCCCAGCTTCAGCTTTGCCCACGGCCCTTCCCCTGCCACTCTGGGAAATTTGGAGATCTTTCTTGGGGGTCCAGCACTGTGGTGCAGTGGGTTAAAGCCTTGGCCTGCAGTGCCTGCATCCCATATGGCCGCCAGTTCGAGTCCCGGCTGCTCCTCTTCCCATCCAGCTCTCTGCTATGGCCTGGGAAAGCAGTGGAGGATGGCCCAAGTTCTTAGGCCCCTGCACCCACGTGGGAGACCTGGAAGAAGCTCCTGGCTCCTGGCTTTGGATCGGCACAGCTCCAGTTGTTGCAGCCATCTGGGGAGTGAAGTAGGGGATGGAAGACCTCTCTCTGTGTCTCTATCTCTCTCTATAACTCTGTCTTTCAAATAAATAAAATAAATATTTAAAAAAATAAAAGAAAAAACATTATATTCTCTCTCTTCGAAATACATTTAAAACATTTTTTAAATGAAAATCTACTTAGAAAGGCAAGATGTACAGTTATGCAAAGATAACTAACAATACAGCCTAACATATTGAAAAGATACACCTATGCAAACAATGTCCACAGAAACACTTGCATGTATATTCATTTTTACAGTCAAAAATATTTATTGATTGTTTATCATCTACCAGGAACTGGGGGGACTGGAAAATGTATGGCTTCAGAGGTCGTGGAGTATAACCACGCTTCCTGTGAGCATTTACAGCCCTGAGGTGCTCTTAAAACACTGCAGGTGGAATCGGTACATTTGTGTAATAAGATCCACAGTCATTCCTCTTGCAGAGTATGAAGAGGTAGTTTTTCAAGTGTGTCCACGAGGGAATGTTTTTCTTTGGGTTTGCTTCCTTGAAATATTTAATCGCTGATAGAAAGAACCCACGAGGAGATTTTCTCAGTCCTATTTCAGGCCACCTGGAGCATCCTCAAAGGGAGTGATGGGAGGAAGAAGGGGAGCAGCCAGGATGTCTGTGGGAGCTCCATCCTTCACTTCCCAGCTATGTAACCTTAGGCAAAGCTCAATCTCGTGCGTCTTCAACGTCCTTGTCTAAAATACGAGACGTCACAGCTGCCTCCCAGCATTGTGTCATCATAGCATCTTACATCCGTGTAAATTAGCTCCCAGTTAAAAATGCTTCCCCGAAACGTAGACCCGTGGATTCATTTTTAGTCCTTGGTCCTTTTCTGCACAAAAGAGGTTATGCTATGAGGCCAGGAGAGGCACAGAATCAGATAGGAAATAAAAGAACTAGAAGACTGTCTGCAGTTTCTGTCTTCAGTCCTGCACCCTACCTCCACCCCCCCTTGCATGCCAATCCAACACCCCCACTTTCCCATGATGCACCAGAGTCCTCTCCAGCTATGACGAACAGGTGCACACTGAGTTCCACATGCAGATGCTATGAAAACTTTTCCGGAATACACACCATGCACACTGAGCGCAAACTCCACCCTGTTTGTGTGTTCAACTAGGGACACCACCCGCTACTCAATAAAGGGAGCCGCCAGCGCCGCAGCTCACTAGGCTAATCCTCCGCCTTGCGGCTCCAGCACACCGGGTTCTAGTCCCAGTCGGGGCGCCGGATTCTGTCCCGGTTGCCCCTCTTCCAGGCCAGCTCTCTGCTGTGGCCAGGGAGTGCAGAGGAGGATGGCCCAAGTGCTGGGGCCCTGCACCCCATGGGAGACCAGGAGAAGCACCTGGCTCCTGGCTCCTGCCATCGGATCAGCGCGGTGCGCCGGCCGCGGCGGCCATTGGAGGGTGAACCAACGGCAAAGGAAGACCTTTCTCTCTGTCTCTCTCTCTCTCACTGTCCACTCTGCCTGTCAAAAAAAAAATAAAAATAAAAAATAAAAAAATAAAGGGAGCCCCTAAACTAGGGGAGTGCTCGCTCTGTCTCTCTTTCTCTCTCTGGCTCTCACAGGAAGAGTATCTCCTGTGCAGTTGCCTGACTATGTATTCACTCTCTCACTTTGAATAAATGTTGCTCTGCGTATTGCACTTTATTTATGTCTTTGCTTTGGATGCTTATCTTCTGCGGGGGGGCAAGAGCTTGCAATAAAACCACCCAGAGAAACACACTCCCACAACAGCTGGGATGAATACAAAGTGAGGTGCAAATTCTACAGCACTCAGACTGTCAACGAGTTTGTCTACGGTAAAAAGAACAAGCTACCTTCACAGCACTATCATTCTTTACATTTGTATTACAAATGTGTGAAGATTTAGAGATGGGTGCTCGCCTCCCCGCGGAGGAGGATAGCCCAGGGTGGAGGTGTTTCCTGGAGAGGTCTTTAATCACTGGGTTCCCACTCAGTCCTCCAAGCTACCTCTCCCCTCACCTTGATATTTAACTTGTGGATCTCTTCCTCAGATTTTAAAACAAGAGGGCACTTCAAAAGGTTCAGGGGGAATGTGAAACAAAAGATCATTTTGGTGAAAAACTTTGGAAATCTGTCCATAGATAGTCTTTCATAGAAAATTCATTTTTTTAAGATTTATTATTTTATGTATTTGAAAGACAGAGTTACAGAGAGATGCAGAACCAGAAAAAGAGACAGAGGTCTTCCATCTGCTGGTTCACTCCCCAAATGACGGCAACAGTCAGAGCTGAGCCGATCTGAAGTCAGGAGCCAGGAGCTTCTTCCGAGTTTCCCATGCAGGTACAGGGGCCCAAGGACTTGGGCCATCTTCTACTGGTTTCCCAGGCCACAGCAGAGAGCTGGATCAGAAGTGGAGCAGCCGGGACTTGAACCAGCACCCTTATGGGATGCCGGAGCAGCAGGCTGGGGCTTTACCCTGCTGCATCACAGCACCAGCCACACAAAGTTCATTTTCCATGCACTTTCGAAAGGGCACTTTTATGTGTGAGTACTTCTAGCTTGACTGACATAAGTTTGCAAAAACATGACAGCATCCTTACAAAAGAGCAGTGGCTTTTCCACTTCAAGTTTTGAGTCTGGAAACAGAAAAGTGTGGGACATTTCAGAGTGAATTATTGGCAGAGGCAAGAGGGGAAACTCCCCAAACAAGCAAACTAGGATTCCTTTCCATCGGATTGCACTGCCTGCTGACCCAAATAGCATCATTGAAATTCCATTCTGACCTCAGACTACAGAAATTTAAGAGTTCTATACTGCCAGAGAACTTTGAAAAACTAAGAAATATGTTGTACTAAATTTTAAAATGTTCCTAAATATAAAGAATTATTAAGGGAGGGGGCAGTACTGTGAAATAGTGGGTAAAGCCACCGCCTGCTGTGCCGGCATCCCATATGGGCGCCAGTTTGAGTCCCAGCTGCTACACTTCCGATCCAGCTCTCTACTATGGCCTGGGAAAGTAATGGAAGATGGCCCAAGTCCTTGGGCCCCTGCACCTGCGTGGGAGACCTGGAGGAAGCTCCTGGCTCCTGGCTTCGGATTGGGGCAGCTCTGTCCATTGCGGCCAATTAGAGAGTGAACCATCAGATGGAAGATCTCTCCCTCTCTCCGTCTCTCCTTCTTTCTCTGTAACTCTGACTTTCAAATAAATAAATAACTGTTTTTTTTTTTAAATCCAACTCCTGTTTCCTCTCTGTGAGTAGTAAAAGTAGAATGACAAGACTTACCCTGCCTTTTAGGATCTGACGGCACATTGCATGTCCCCTTTGTGTTACCCTCTGACATCAAGGTGAGCAAAGGTTTAATACAAATCATTATTTTTCTCATAAAAATAAGGTTCACTTCACCTTTCAAGCTGCAGCATAATGTGTTGGTTATATTTACAGCAGCAATTATCTTAGAGATTCTGACTTGCTCTGTAGCATGGGAAAGGCTTCCAAGAGCGTAGTTACAAACTACTTCCTCCTTTGCATAAAGAAGTACCATCGGCCGGCGCCACGGCTCAATAGGCTAATCCTCCGCCTGCGGGGCTGGCCCCCTGGGTTCTAGTCCCGGTCGGGGCACCGGATTCTGTCCCACTTGCCCCTCTTCCAGGCCAGCTCTCTGCTGTGGCCCGGGAGTGCAGTGGAGGATGACCCAAGTCCTTGGGCCCTGCACCCCATGGGAGACCAGGAGAAGCACCTGGCTCCTGCCTTCGGATCAGCGCGGTGCGCCGGCTGCGGCGGCCATTGGAGGGTGAACCAACGGCAAAGGAAGACCTTTCTCTCTGTCTCTCTCTCTCACTGTCCACTCTGCCTGTCAATAAATAAATAAATAAATAAAATAAAAAGAAGTACCATCAGTTCAGGCAGAGAAAAGGCATGCCTTCTTCCACGATGTATTCATTCACAGACTGAGTGCCTGTTACGTGTTCTAGACACTGGGGCACTACAACCACTAGAAAAATATCTCACAGACTCACATGTTTCATGCCCTACATTCTAGCTGGGGAGAGACAGCTTAAAAACTCGTAAGCACATCATAAGGAGCAGTAAATGCTTTGGAGAAAAATGAAGCGGGCAAGGAGGACCAGGGCTGGGGGTTGCATTTAAAGAGGGGTCCGGGAAAGCCTCAGTGAGAAGAGAGTGTTTGAACATATTCCTTTTTTTGTTAAAAAAATATTTATTTATTTATTTATTTATTTGAAACACAGAGTTACAGAGAAAGAAGAGGCAGAGACAGAAAGACAGAGCTAGAGTGAGAGCGAGAAAGTGAGAGTGAGAGTGAGATAGATCTTCCTTTGTAGGTTCCCTCCCTAAATGGCCACAACAACCAGGTTGGGCCAGGCCAAAGTCAAGAGCCTGGAACTCCATCTGGATCTCCCATATGGATGCAGGAACCCAAGTACTTGGGCCATCTTCTGCTGCCTTCCCATGTACATTAGCAGGGATCTGGATTGGAAGTGGAGCAGTCGGGACTTGAACTGGCACTCATATTGGGATGCTGCACCACAGTGCTGACCCCTGAACATATTGTTAAAAGGCTAGGAGAATTACATGAATACCCAGGACTAGAAATGAATATCTAGGGCAAGAAGGATTCAGGGAGAAAAGGGGGTGAGGGCAAAAGCCCTCCATGAGTGCATATCAGACAAGTTTCAGAAGTAACAAACAAGAATAAGAAGCTGTCTGCGGCTGGAGCAGAGTGAGCCAGGAGGGCCTGGGAGCAGAGCAGGTGAGAGAAGTCAGTGCAGTTTGTTGGGGGGGGGGGGGCGGCAGCTGGACTGATCACACAGTGTCGTTGCAGACACTGTAAATACTTTCCTCTCACTCTGAGCGACATGGAAGCCAATGGATGTTTTTGGCTGGAGGATAAACGTGACCCCATGGACACTTTTAGACGGCAAGAATGAAAGCAGGAAGCTCACCCAGGAGTTTATTGCTACAATTCAAATGATGTTAAGAGATGGACTTGGATAAGTTAATGAGCAGTGGAGGTGGTGAGAATGAGTATAATCTAAGTCTATTTTTTTAAGATTTATTTATTTATTTGAGAAGTAGAGTCAGAGAGAGAGAGAGAGAAAAGAAAAGATGTACAGGTTTTCTATCTGCTGTTTCATTCCCCAAATGGCTGCAATGGCTGGAGTTGGGGGCAATCCAAAACCAGGAGTCAGGTGCTTCTTCCAGGTCTCCCAGGCGGGTGCAGGGGCCCAAGCACTGGGGCCATTTTCTGCTACTTTCCCAGGCCATTAGCAAGAAGCTGGATCAGAAGTGGAGCAGCCACTGTCGCTCCCCCTCTTCGTGGAGGAACGACACAGGACCCTGCGCTGTTCTTTCGTCTGCTCGGCCCTCCCCGGGTTTGCTGCTGGTTCTTCCCGGGTTGGCTACTATCCCTTCCACCTCCGTGGAAGGGCAGTTCCCCCTGGCCACATTCCCCACTTCCGCAGGGGAGCGGCACACCGCCGGCCGGCTCTCTCGGGGGCTGCACAGGTGTTCCCTTAGATGTTCCCCTTAGATGTTCCTGGTGAATGCCGTCTCTCTCCTCCTTTATAGTCCTCCTCCGCCAATCCTAACTCGGCCGCCCACACGCCGAGTACGCTGCTCTCCTCCAATCAGGAGCAAGTCCTGCTGTTTATTGGTTGAACTGGAGGCAGCTGTGCAGAAGCTGTTTACTTCTCTCCCAGCGCCATATTGTGGGAGAGCAGATGCATAGAATAAGTCTTAATTCCAGTAACTCAGTCTAGTCCGGATTGCTCCCCACAGCCACAATGCTGCTCTCTCTCTCTTATTTATTTATTTGAAAGTCAGAGTTACACAGAGAGAGAAGGAGAAGCAAAGAGAAAGAGAGGTCTTCCAACCGCTGGTTCATTCCCCAAATGGTCGCAATGGTCAGAGCTGCGCAAATCCGAAGCCAGGAACCAGGAACTTCTTCCAGGTCTCCCACGCAGGTGCAGGGGCCCAAGCACTTGGGCCATCTTCTACTGCTTTCCCAGGCCACAGCAGAGAGCTGGAAGTGGAGCAGCCGTGTCTCAAACCAGTGCCCATATGGGATGCTGGCTCTTCAGGCCAGGGCTTTAACCCGCTGTGCCACAGCGCTGGCCCCTCTCAGTCTATTTTTAAGATGGACTCAACAGGATCTCCGATGGGTTGGACTGGGATGTGAGATGGAGGGAGTCAAGAGCACCCCCAGGCTTCGGTGTGTGTGCTAGAAAGGCAGAGCTGCCACAATGGATGGGAGAAAAGAGTGGGGCCTCAGGCAGCTGGGAAGGGGCAGAGGCCATCAGTCTGCTCTGGGCATGGTAAGTTAGAGATGGCCACTGGATACTCAGGTGCAGGGGACAGCAGGTGGTTGCTTTTTCCAGTCTATCGTTCAGAGGGCTGATCGGGATTGGAGACTCAACATTTGGAATTGGAAGCTATGAAACTGCATGAGATTATCAAGGGAGTGAATACAGGCAGAATCACACAGAGAAGGCCCAAGATGACATTCTGGGGACACCAACATGGAGGAGGAGGGAGCTGAGAAGGAGCTGGCAAATGTAGTAGGAAAATTGTGACCTTGCGGTGAGCTGGCAGCCACATAGAGATGGACCCATCAGCTGTGACAAGTGCTGCTGTGCATGGGTCCAAAGGGCCAGTCGCTGAAACTCCGCAGTGCAGCTGGCTAAGCAGAAGCCATCGTGGGCCTCTGCTGCCAAGTGGGTTTAAGACAAGGCAGGAGAACACTGAGACGCTCAAAGGAAGCTGCGGAAGCAGAGGTTAGCAAGAGGAAATGTCCAAATACTTTCTCCACTCAGCTGGCAAGCTGGTGAGTATTGGAACAGTTCCCTGCTGAGATTTCTATGGTATGTAACTACGCCGTGGCCAAAATAGCAATGTGTGTCCTTGCTATATATTTTTTTAACTGTTTGCACAATTCTGCCGTCTACCCAGAAATACAAGCATCGATACTATTCAGCCATGTATCAAAATCTAACTTGAATGAGTGAAGTTTCTATCGCCATCTCACATCACATTATCTTTGCTATTTCAGCAATAATGTCAGTGATTATATGTTGGCTACGTGCCTAAATTCTGGCTCACGTCTATAATTTAAATACATATCATGCTAAATAGTGTCATTGTGCAAAAGCCAAGAGTGTTCCGTGGTTGGTGTTTTGCTTCTTCCTGAAACACAAAGAAGCTCATTCTGTACCCTAGTTTGCAGGTGTAGCATTGGAAAATGCCTTCAAAATTCCACTCGTGCATTTGCCTGGGAAAAAAAATCACTGATTTTTGAAGTTACAAAAATATACTTGCTTTTCCATCTAAGTGGGTGGATGGAAATGGGTAGAAATGTATCTTTTCTAGCTGATCTGTTTACATAGTAAAACTTCAAAAACATTTCAAAATAAACAGTCCTAAATAGTTGAGCTAATTTAAATTTTTTCACTGAAATGTTTGTCATACTTATTGTTTTGCACTGAAACTTCACTAGTATGCATAAAAAGTAGGTTAAGTCCATTTTGGCATATTTGGAACTTGGTTTTTAAAGAGTTGTTTGCTAGGGATACAAAGTAAGGAAAAAAACATACCTTAAACTCTTAAATGCAGTGAATTTGTGGTATTTTAAGGAACATTGGTGGATGCAATAATAATTCCACATACATCTCCCCTACTACGCTGTGTGTCAGATCAATGCAAAGTACTAAGTAGCATTTGCACACGGTATTTGTAATTGAACTTGAACTTAAACTTCATTGTGTCTACTACAGCAAAATGGCCTCAGTAAATAGCTCGGCCTCAGTAAATAGCTCAGGCTATTTACTGAAAACCTGTTTCAGTTCTCTTGAGCCCAAATTAGTCCTAGAATATGGCACTTATACAAGGCAAAAAAAAAAAAAGGGCCTATTTATTTGACATTGTGGACCAAAAAGTGGCATTAATTACTCCTCTTTCTAGTTTCCCTCCCCATGTCCAAAGCAACAAGGTCTGATTCTCTGACCATTGTTAATCTGGACATTGGTAGATGGTCAAGGAAGGGAGATGGGTGGCCTGTTCTGTGGATTGGCTTGGCTATTACTGAGTCCCTGCTTCCTGTTACGTGGTTTGTTCTTGGGGTGGCAGGAAAGGGAGCAGAAAGGAGGTGCATGGTCTTACAACATTACGACGAAGGACTTTCAGTGGCTACAAGTTACTTGTGACTTTTCTCTTATTTCCCCGACTGCTTACATCTGCGTTATCTCATACACTGCCTAGAAAAGAGAAGGCAACAGAAGTGAGGTTGTGTGCATTTGAAGCCTGGCTGTCAAGAGGCCTTGTGGCTGGGAACCCCCCTGGCCCCACAAAGACAAGCCAAGATGGACTTATAGCGGTCAGTACACCACGTGAGGGAGGCCCCAGGATGCTCAGCTTCCCCAGCCTTCCTAGTCCTGTACACACGGGTAAGCCTTGCATTAAAAACGAGAAGTCAAGAAAGACCAGAAAAGTATCTTACAGAGCTCAGCCCAAATTTCCTCTCGGTTTGGAGTTGTTAGGCAACAATAGCTAAATGCATCCAGCACTACCTGGAAAAGCAGGTGTACCCCATAGCAACCCTAATTTATGGTGTCTCCCTTTCCTCCTCCAAAGGTAAGGAGATGAGCTCAACTGTGCACATTGGAGTGTTTCTCTAGAGAAGGTATGCTGGCCAACAAAAAATTAACTCTAGCCCCACGGACTGGAGTTACACATTGCGCCAAAAGAGCATTCTCCTAGGCTGAGGGAACTGTAGAAGGAAGGCCCCAGTGATGAGCACCTCCAAAGAATCAAAAGAATTTCCCCAGAAAACAAAAGCTGCATTTTTAAAGGTCTTCTGGGACTAGAGGGCCCAATGCTCCCAGAAAACATCTGTAAAACATCTCTGCCCCTCATCTCTCCTGTTTTCTGCTTCACTTGGATTGGACCCTCAGGGATCTGAAACTACATGGGCAACCTGGGAGTGCAGTAGAGAGCAAAGAACAGGACAACAGGAGCCAGCGCTGTGGCTCACTTGGTTAATCCTTTGCCTGCTGCTCCGGCATCCCATATGGGCGCTGGGTTCTAGCTTGGTTGCTCCTCTTCCAGTCCAGCTCTCTGCTGTGGCCCGAGAAGGCAGTCGAGGATGGGCCCTGCACCCACTTGGGAGACCAGGAGGAGGGACCTGGGTCCTGGCTTTGGATCAACGCAGCGCCAGCCATAGTGGCCATTTGGGGAGTGAACCAACGGAAGGAAGACCTTTCTCTCTGTCCTCTCTGTCTCTCTCTGTCTGTCTCTCTCTGTCTGTCTCTCTCTCTCTCTCTCTGTCTACCTGTCAAATAAAAAAAAGAAAAAAAGAACAAGACAACAAGACGGTGCTCTATTTCCCTGGCCTTCCACCTGCAGAAGAGCCCAGCTGGGTAGTGGAGAAGTTTCCAGAGGAATCAAATGTTTTTTTAAGATTTATTTTTTATTATTTGAAAGGCAGAGTTACAGAGAGAGAGAGAGAGAGATCTTCCATCTGCTGGCTCACTCCCCCAGTGGCCACAATGCTCAGGACTGGGCCAGGCTGAAGCCAGTAACATAGAACTCCATCCGGATCTCCTGCATGAGTAGCACGGGCCCAAGCACTTGGATCATCTGCTGCTTTCCAAGGCACATCAGCCAGGAGCTGGATCTGAAACGCAGCAGCCTGGACTTGAACCAGTGCTCGTATAGGATGCTGGCATCACAGACAGCAGCTTAAGTCACTGCGCCACAGCGCCCACTCCGAATGGGATGAGATGTGAAGACTTGATTATCACCTTTAGGTTGGCATATCACAGGGGTCAGTTTTCAGTCACATGTCTCACTTACTTTAGAGGCCAGAATTAGTGTAGATCAAAGCAGGATGCTGTTTTGATATTGCACTCAACAGAGAAAAGTGGTGTGCTGAGCACTTCGGCTCAGCTTTTGTCTTGGTGTCCTGAAAATACAGTGAGAAGGATCACAAAATTACCTGGCTCAAAGTTGACAAAGTATTTCTGAGCTTAGAAGGCTCCAAAGTGTCCCCAGGAGCTATGCAACTTCATGTTCTACACCAGTCATGCATGTTAAAGAACTAGGCAGTTGGCCAGCGCTGTGGCTCACTAGGCTAATCCTCCGCCTGTGGCGCCGGCACCCCGGGTTCTAGTCCCAGCCGGATTCTGTCCTGGTTGCTCCTCTTCCAGGCCAGCTCTCTGCTGTGGCCCGGGAGTGCAGTGGAGGATGGCCCAAGTGCTTGGGCCCTGCACCCCATGGGAGACCAGGAGAAGCACCTGGCTCCTGGCTTCGGATCGGTGTAGCACGCCAGCCGTAGCAGCCATTTGGGAGGCAAACCAACGAAAGGAAGACCTTTCTCTAAAAAAAAAAAAAAAAAGGAGAAGAAGAAAGAAAGAAAAAGAAAAAGAAAATGGTTAAGGGGATGGTGCTGTGGTATAGCAGGTAAAACTGCCACCTGCAGTGCCAGCATCCCATATAGGCACTGGTTCAAATCCTGGCTGTTCCATTTCCAATGAGCTCCCTGGCCTGGGATATCAAAGGAGGATGGCCCCAGCCCTTGGGCCACTGAACCCTCATGGGAGACCTGGAAGAACCTCCTGGCTCCTGGCTTCAGATCTGTGCAACTCCGGCTATTGTGGCTATTTGGAAAGTTAACCAGCGGATGGAAGGCCTCTCCCTCTCTCTCTGTCTCTGCCTCTGTGTAATTCTGCCTTTCAAATAAATAAATAAATCATTAAGAAAAAAGAAAATGCGCAAAAGCCATGAACAGGTATTTCACTGAAGACGTACAGATGGCAGACAAGCACATAGAAAGCTGCTCAACTTCATTAGCCATCAGTGAAATGCAGATTAAAACCACAGACAGATGCTATTACATACTTACCAGAATGACTAAAATGAAAAGAATAGTATGCTGGTAGAAATTGGTAGAGCCACTGGGAAAACAATTAGACAGCTTCTTATAAAAGTAACCATGCATGGCCGGTGCCGTGGCTCGATAGGCTAATCCTCCGCCTTGCGGTGCTGGCACACTGGGTTCTAGTCCCAGTCGGGGCGCCGGAGTCTGTCTTGGTTGCCCCTCTTCCAGGCCAGCTCTCTGCTATAGCCCGGGAGTGCAGTGGAGGATGGTCCAAGTGTTTGGGCCCTGCACCCACATGGGAGACCAGGAGAAGCACCTGGCTCCTGCCTTCGGATCAGGGCGATGCGCTGGCCGCAGTGCACCGGCTGCGGCGGCCATTGGAGGGTGAACCAATGGCAAAGGAAGACCTTTCTCTCTGTCTCTCTCTCTCACTGTCCACTCTGCCTGTCAAAAAAAAAAAGTAACCATGCAACTACCATACAACCAGCAATCACATTCCTGGGCATTTATTCCGGAGAAATGAAAACTTATATCCACACGGAAACCTATACAGAAATATTCATAGCAGTTTTATTCTTAAGAACTAAACACTGGAAACAACACTGACAACCCTTAATTTAAAAGGCTTAATTAAATTAAATTAAATGGTACATTCGCGCCCTGATGTACTGCTCACAAAGAACAAGGAACAAACTGTGGATTCATGCGGCAACCTGAGGGACTCTCTAGGGAATTAAACTGAGTTTTAAAAAAGTCAATCTTGGGGCCAGTGCTGTGGCATACCTGGCAAAACCACCCCCTGTGATGCCAGCATCCCATATAAGCACCCATTCATGTCCCAGCTGCCCCATTTCCAACCTAACTCCCAGCTAATGATGTGAGAAAAGCAACAGAAGCTGACCCCAGTGTTTGGGCACCTACCACCCATGTGGAAGACCTGAATGAGGATCCTGACTCCTGGCTTTGGCCTGGCCCACAGCTGGCCATTGCAGCCATCTGGGGGAGTGAACCAGAGGATGGAAGATCTCTCTCTCTCTCTCTCTCTCTCTCTCTCTCTCTCTCCATCTGTCTCTGTCTGTAACTCTGACTTTCAAAATAAATAAATAAGTCTTTATGGAAAAAAAAGTCCATCTCAAAATGTTACATATTGCATCATTCCATGTATATAACCATCTTGAAATAACAAAATCATAGAGCTGGTGAATAGATTAATGGTTGCCCAGCGTTTAGGGCTGGCTATGAAGATACAACAGAGCAAAGCCCTTGTGATTGTGGAACTGATCCAGCATCTTGACTGTGGCATTGTTTCTACAAATCCACATAGAAGACAACTTTGGATGCTACCACACATCCACACGCACTCATATATACACAAATAAGTGAGTGTCCATAAAACAGGTGGATTGTACGAATGCCCACTTCCTAGTGTGATATTGCATGGTTATCATACAGATGTTATCAGGCAGAGAAACTGGGTGAAAGGTACATGGCATCTGTGGGGACATTTTTGGCTACTTCCTGTGAATTTATAATCATTTCAAAATGAAGATTTAAAACAAAACAAGCCAACTAAAAGGTAACAGGACAGGCAACCTAGCGTCGTGCATGGCAATAGTAAAGATGAGGGCCTCTGACACCCAGGCATAGAGTCCCATAGACTTGTCAGAGATTCAGGATGAGCCACAAGAGATGCAGCTGCTTAGGTGTGGACAAGGCCCATGCCTGGAAGCCATCAGCAGGTTAGAGACCTGGCTGTCATTCTCCAGTGCAGCTGCATGTCATCCATGAGTTACTCGTGGACTCAACATAGAATCTCAATGATGGGGCATAGGGGCTAGGTCCACCACATAGACCTGGGTTGAATTGTCATTCACCTTGGTCTCTCAGAACAGATTTCTAACGGAGTAGCACTGTAAAGGGTGCTCAGTCAAGGATCAAAACCTCCAACATGCCTAGACAAAGCTAGAGGAAAAGCCACACAGCTCTCCGCTCTCCCTCCCCACTTCTGTCTCAATGCCACACAGTCAAACAGACTGATAGGTGCCAACCCTTCAGAGTTGGGCTGTACAGCAAAGTTCAGCTTGAAGCTCAGAACAAGGGGGCTTCAAATGTTCACGGGAAATGGAATTAAAAGATAAAGTTCTGGGCTTGCGTCGTGCTGCAGGGAGTTCAGTTACCACTTGTGAGGCAGGTTCCCACTTTGGAGCACTGGCTGGAATCCCGGCTACTCTGCTTCCTACCCAGCTCCCTGCTAGTGTGCCTGGGACGCCGTGGACGATGCCTCAAGACACTGAGTCCCTGCCAGCCACGTGGGAGCTCTGGATGAAGCTCCTGGTTCCTGGCTTCGGCCTTGCCTAGCCCTAACCATTTGGGGAGTAAATCAAGGGATGGAGGATCTCATCCTCTTTCCCCACTACCACCTCTGTCCCTCTGCCATTCAGAAAAGGGGAAGATTCTTTTGGTGGAAAAAAAATTGAAATATTTGTATAGTATTTTAAGATACACATTTTCAATGAAGTTTTTCAAGACCCTTCATATGTGAGAATGAGATTTTTTTTAAGATTTATTTATTCATTTGAAAGGCAGAGTTACAGAGAGAAGCAGAGAGAGAGAAAGAGAGAGAGTCTTCCATCCACTGCTTCACTCCCCAACTGGCTGCAACAGCCAGAGCTGTGCCAATCCAAAGCCAGGAGCCAGGAGCTTCTTCTGGGTCTCTCATGTGGGTGTGGGGGTCCAAGGACTTGGGCCATCTTCTACTGCTTTCCCAGGCCATAGCAGAGAGCTGGATCAGAAGTGGAGCAGCCACGACCTGAACTGGTGCCCATATGAGATGCCGGCACTTCAGGCGTTTTATCTGCTATGCCCCAGCGCCAGTCCCGAGAATAAGATTTTAGCAAACCAAACATGATCAGTGATAGGGACAAAGAAATCTATGTAACCTGCTCATGGGCAGAAACCAATTCTTGCTTGGCTTACTTCTCATTCTATGAGGAAGAAGTTAAATATGCATGTCTTCATGTACTTTTTAAGTTTTAAAAACATCCGATTCATTTGAGAGGCAGAGACAGAGTGAAAGCAATAGAGAACACCTACCCACTAATTCTCTCCCCAAATGCCTGCAACAGCCAGGGGGCTGAAACTGGGAGCCAGGAACTCAGTCCAGGTCTCCCGTGCAGGTGGCAGGAACCAAACCAAGTGAACCATCCATCACCACTGCCTCCAAAACAATCCGTTCATTTTCACGGAGACTGAAGGAGTCTGTATCCTGAGCCGCCGCACCTGAGGAAGGGCTGGCAACAGCAGGGTCATCAAGGAGCCGGGGCGGGGGGAGGGGAGGACTGCCGAGGGCCGCGGCCACCGCAGCAGATCCACATCCCGGGTCTCTGTGGTTCTCAGCCTCCAAACCAACTCTTAGGCTCTCAGCAGCCGAGACGCTTGCTCCTGCTAGATTCCGCCAGTAGGGGGTGCTAGAGGGAGACCAGAAGGAAAGGAGGAAACTGTCATGGGTGGCAATCCCTTATCCACCCTTCAACCCACCTGTGGGGACTGGTCTCAGAAACACCTGGGCTCCCTTTCCAGCATTTTCCACCTTCCTGGAACGCCAACTTCATCGTCCTCCCTGGAAACATCAGCAGTCACCTGGCTGATGGGTCTCCCACTCCACAAAGCATCTAGAGTCTATTCACACCAAGCACCCACTTTATTCCCCCAGTACTACAGGATTCAATTTAGGGTGAGTACATTGCAAATACATAAGCCACTGCCCCGAGCTCCAGCCTCAGAAACTGCAGGTAGAATATTTATCACAGATGACCTCATTAAAATGAGAACCTGGGCTAGAAGTGACCAATGAATGCAAATCCCCAGGAATTTGTAGCAACTTTGGAAGGGAAAGAGGGCTGGGCTCCTACAGAATTTTAGTCCAAGCCCATCGGGATAGCCAGAGCCTGGGAGACTTCGTTCCAGCTGCCATCTGGATCACACATTACTTCCATGTCCAGATCAAAACCATCTTCTCCCTGGCGGTTCCCACACCTGGGGTCCTTCCCGTGAAGAATTCTCTGGCAAACATCTCCCTACTTCTGGGTTCTCAGCCCTCACTCAGTTCCCTGCCTGTAATCCATCTTCCATCTTCATCTGCCTGTCTTGATCCCCTCCCATTTATCAAAACCCAGGATGTCCCCGCAACGCTCCCCAACGTGTCTCTTCCAACTTTCCAGGCCACCGACCGTGGGCCAAGTCCAGTTTCACACGCTATCATTTCCAGTAGACACCAGGTACCGTGCTCCCCAGGGGCCTGAACACCTGTAGGTCCCTCACGTGTTTGAAAAGGAGGAGTAGCTTGTTGTAATATGCACTTCATCCCAAGTTTTTTTCTGTTGAGATTAGCAACTATTTTAGATTTTGCAGACCATTCGGCACTTGGGGGTAACCATTCAGTTCTGCCATTGCAATAGGAAGGCGGCCACAGACAACAGGTGAAAAGAGTGTGGTTGTGCACGGGAACATTTTATTCCCACAAAGCAGTGACTGTGATTTGGTCCCCAGGCCTTCACTTCCCTGCTCCTGCTCTAAGCCAGGACATGCCAAAATGAACACCAGGCCCCAGGATGTTATCTATACTGAAGGCCTGAGGGCAGCTGATCCCAGGTAATATTGACTGGATCTTCCTGTGGATGTCCATATCTCTCCCCAAGGTTCCTACAGAGTTTTGTGGTTTCTCAGATCTGCTTTTGCATGGACTGCCTCTGTTCTGCAGGTCTGTCTTGATGCACGTACACCGATCACTCATGGATCCGCGCTCTTGAGTATGTTGGTTTGTGGGGTACCAACAGAGACTGGACTCTGCCTGATACACTTCTTCCCTGGTTGATTTTATCTATCTTTTTTTCTACTGTAACCAAGACTATAGCAATTTTTTGTGTGTTCTATGAATCATTCTAGTGGATTATTGAAACTGAGGGTGGTTTGGGGAACCACTGGAACTTGCAATTGCTGTCAGAAGTGAGGTTGACCTTGTGTGGACTGAATGTTCTTGTGAGCAATGCCACTCATATTTCTTTTAAGTCCAGCTCAAGAAGAGTATGTCCTAAGTTCTTCAAATGAAGACATATAAAATAATGAAATACTGTTAGAAAGGGAGATGCAAGAGCCTGCTGGCACATCTGAGGGGAGCAAGGGACCCCTAATGTCCCTAACCACAGAAATACATCATTAGTTGCCATGCAACTAGATACCACTGTGGCCTATGGAAAGTGTCATCAATATGTAACCCAGAAATAAAAGATTTCTTTCAGAAAAATCATTGAAGATGATAAGCCTCTAGCCAGATTGGGCAAGAGAAAAATACAGAAGGTACAAAACCAGTCTGAGGGAGGACAGAGGTGACAATCATTACAGACCCTAAAGGTAGGGAATAACGTGAAGAATGTTAAGCCAATAAATACAACAACTCAGATGCATAGACTGATCCCTTGAAAGACATAAACTACAAAAACTCACCCAAGAAGAAAAGATGATTGTAGTTAAAAACTCCAGGCTTACACAGCTTCAGTGATGAAAATTACCAAACATTTAAGACCAAAATAACACCAATCCTGGATAGATTCTTCCAGAATATCAAAGAGGAGGAATTACTTCTTGAGGCCAGAATTACACTTATTCCAAAACCAGAATAAAACATTGCCAAAAAAAAAAAAATCTAACGGCTAATATCTCTAATGATCACAGACTCAAAAATGCTTAATACATTTTCAGAAAATTGAATGCCCCTCCTCCTACCACTCTCTCCCAACTGGGCTTTATCTCAGGAAAGTCTGATGGAACATCCAAAATCAACCAATTGGTGATTCACCGTATTAGCCAAGTAAAAAAGAAAACTATATTAACATCTCAATAGATTCAGGGAAAGCATTAGAAAGAAACCAACATCCATTCCTGATAAACTAGAAACACAAGGGGACTTCCATAACCTGATACAACACATTGATGAAAAATCTGGGGCCAGCACTGTGGCACAGTGGATTAACGCCCTGGCCTGAAGTGCCAGTATCCCATATGGGCGCTGGTTCTAGTCCTGGCTCCTCCTCTTCCGATCCAGCTCTCTGCTGTGGCCTGGGAAAGCAGTAGAAGATGGTCCAAGTCCTTGGGCCCCTGCACCTACGTGGGAGACCTGGAAGAAGCTCCTGGCTCCTGGCTTCAGATCTGTGCGGCTCTGGCCATTGCAGCCAACTGGGGAGTGAATCATAGGATGGAAGACCTCTCTCTCTCTGCCTCTCTTCTCTCTGTGTAACTCTTGACTTTCGAATAAATAAATAAATCTTTTTAAAAGAAATCTACACTAACAGTGTAAGATTGAATACTTTAAACTTGATATCATAAAAAGGCTGAAACTATTCACTGACATTGAGGTTCTAAGCAATGCAACAGGTGAAGACAAAGTAATAGATACCCAGCTTTCGAAGGAAAAATTAAAACTAGTTTTTCTAAATTCTATTTATTTATTTTAGAAGCAGACAGACAAAAGGAGAAACAGGCAGAACAAGAGTCCTCCCATCTGCTGGTTCTCTGCCCCCAGATGCGCACAACAGCTGAGGCTGAGCTGGGCCACAGCCAGGAGGCAACAGTTCAATCCAAGTCTTCCACATGAGTAGCAGGAACCTCACCACTGATCTCTCTCCAGTGCTTCCCATGATCTGCATCAGCAGAAACTGAAATCAGGAGTTAGAGCTAGGGCTTAAACCCATATATTCTGACATAGGACATGGGCGTCTTAACCAAGAAGCCAAACATCCACCCATAAAACAGTAATTACTCTCATTTGACACGATCATTTCTGTGTGATTAATCATATGTATGCTACAAAACAATTTTTAGAATTAGTAAGTTTAGGCCGGCGCCGCGGCTCACTAGACTAATCCTCCACCTAGCGGCGCCGGCACATCGGGTTCTAGTCCCGGTCGGGGCGCCGGATTCTGTCCCGGTTGCCCCTCTTCCAGGCCAGCTCTCTGCTGTGGCCCGGGAAGGCAGTGGCCCAAGTGCTTGGGCCTTGCACCCCATGGGAGACCAGGAGAAGCACCTGTCTCCTGCCTTTGGATCAGCGCGGTGCGCTGGCCGCAGCGCGCCAGCCGTGGCGGCCATTGGAGGGTGAACCAACGGCAAAAGGAAGACCTTTCTCTCTGTCTCTCTCTCTCACTATCCACTCTGCCTGTCAAAAAAAAAAAAAAAAAAAAAAAGAATTAGTAAGTTTAGCAAGATCATATCATATAAAATCAAAAGCTAAAAATCAGTTTTATTTCTGTTAGGTAGCTAGGCAGACACTAGCCTGTGTGTATAAGAGAGGCCAAAGAAAACATGAATTTTTAAGGAAAATGGGAAGAAAATGGAAATTGTTAAAGAAAATGAATTTTTGTGCAATGGAATAAGAAAACAAACCATGAAAACAGACCAGCAAGCACAACTAAAGAGCTTGCTCTCGTGGGGGCTGGTGCTGTGGCATAGCAGGTAAAGCCACCATCTACAGTGCCAGCATCCCATATAGACGCCAGTTCAAGTCCCCGCTGCTCCTCTTCTGATTCAGCTCTCTGCTGTGGCCTGGGAAAGCAGCAGAAGATGGCCCAAGTCCTCGGGCCTCTGCAGCTGCATGGGAGACCTGGAAGAAGCTCCTGGCTGCTCCTGGTTCCTGGCGTTGGATTGGCGCAGCTCTAGCCGCACTCCCCTATTTCGGCCAATTGGGAAGTGAACCAGCGGATGGAAGACCTTTCTCTCTCTGCCTCTCCTTCCCTCTCTGTGTAACTCTGACTTTCAAATAAATAAATAAATCTTAAAAGAAGAAGGCAGAACTTGCTCTTGCTCTGAAAGCCCTGTGACAGGGGTCTCGGACCTCTCCCTGGGGCAGTTCAGGAGAACCCCTGCCCTGCCCTGACCCAGACAGCTACCAGTGCCATATAACTGCACTGACAAAGATCCTGGAAGGATTTTTGGGAACTCCACATCCGGAAGACTCTTACCCACAATTTCCCAGAAGAGAGGAGGAGGGGAGGAGAAACAGGGGGCCCGTATGCATGTCCAGGAAAACCCCAGTCCAGCACAGACTGCATATTCAGCTCTCTGCTGATACTCCTGCCTGGTCTATCAAATGTATGTCTCTTCATTAAACCTTCCTACCACACTTCCCACTACAGTCTGTCTCACGTCCGAATTCCTTCTTGCACAAAGACCAGAACTTCCAAGCAGCCATCTCCATTAGCAACCCATCTGTGTTAACATTTCTATACAATAGCAATGAACAATCTTTAAATTGAAAAAGAAATGCCATGTATAATAGCATGAAACTATAATACACTTGGGGGTAATTTGACTAAATGTTTCTAAGTCCTGTACAATTAAAACTACAAAGTGCTACTGAGAGAGATTAGAACTTACCTAAATAAATGGAAAAATACATCTTCATAAGCAAAAAGAGTTAATTTTTTTTTTGAACAGGCCGAGTTAGACAGCAAGAGAGGGAGACACCCCCCAAATGGCCACTACAGCCAGCGTTGCGCTGATCCGAAGCCAGAAGCCAGGTGCTTCCTCCTGGTGTCCCATGCGACTGCGGGGCCCAAGCACCTGGGCCATCCTCCACTGCCCTCCTGGGCCACAGCAGAGAGCTAAACTGGAAGAGGAGCAACTGGGACAGAACCGACGCCTCAACCCGGACTAGAACCCGCAGTGCCGGCACTGCAGGCAGAGGATTAGCCTAGTGAGCCTCAGCACCAGCCAAAGAGTTAATATTGTTAAAATACACCTTCAGCGCCGATCCGAAGCCAGGAGCTAGGAGTTTCTTCCGGGTCTCCCACGTGGGTACAGGGGCCCAAGGACTTGGGCCATCTTCTACTGCTTTCCCAGGCCATAGCAGAGAGCTGGATGGAAAGTGGAGCACCTGGGTCTCGAACCGGCGCCCATATAGGATGCCAGCACTGCAGGTGGCGGCTTTACCCACTACATCATAGCACTGGCCCCTCCTTTAACTTCTAACTTTCAGGATAAAACATTTGTCTGAGTTCAAGAACCTTATCCTATTCAAACCATAGCAACACAGAAATACCCAGGCCCTAGAATAACAAAAATAGTGCTGGAAAAAGAAAAACAAAGATGAAGGACTTCCACCACCTGATGTAAGTTTTATAATAAAGCTACAATAATCAAGAAAGCATGGTATTGGTGTAAAATTAGACAAACAGATCAGGGGCATAGAGGTGACAGAAATGGACTTGCACAAATATGGGAAATGTTTTTTCTACAACAGTGCCAAGTCAGTTCATCAGGGAAAGGATAATATTCTCACTGAATGATGACAGAGCAATTGGAATCTCTTCTTAGCCTTTTGGCTGAGATCAAGGTATAGAGCAATCAGATAGCCATGTGTGAAAAATAACCTTACCCTATACTTGACATCGTATAAGATTAACTTGAAGTGGAAATCATGTACCTAACTGTAAGAGCAAAATACTTTTTAAAATATCCCAAATAAAATATAAGACAAAATCACAGCGCCTTTGTGAAGAGATCTAAAATAAGACACAAAAGTATGAACTATGAAAAGAGAAAGAAAAAATATTGGATTTCATCAAAATTTAAAGCTATTGATCTTCAAAAAGCAATATTAAGATAATTGAAAAACAAACCAAATAGTAGAAGAAATTTACAAGGCATATGCTCTACAAAGAACTTATATGTAGGATGTATAATGAAATACTCTAGTTCAAGAATAAGAAGACAAACCAACATTTTAAATGGGCAAAAGACTTAGCCAAATAAGATACACAGATGGCAAATAAACACAAGAAAGAATGCTCAATGTCATTAGTTATTAGGTACTTGGAAATGTAACTATAAGACACTCCTATGTTCCCCCTGCAATGACTAAAAGTAAAAAGGCTACTTCTATTAAGTGTCGATAAGGATCCACGTACTGCTTTAGGAATGTAAAGTGGCCTCACTACACTGGAAAGGTTAGACAACTTCTTAAGAAAATAAATACGGTCGTACATTTACCATACCACCCAGCTATTCCACTCCAAAGTATTTACTTAATCAGGAGCAAGGAAAGCCCCTGTGCACACAAGAACTTGCACACAGAAGTTTATAGTAGCTGTTTTTATAATAACCCCAAACTGTAAACAACCCAAAGACCCATCAACTACTGAATGGGGAAACCAAATGCAGCTGAAGTTAATCCAGTCCCAGGAAGACTCAGTAGTAAAACTAAATTATATAAATGGATATGTATGAATTTTAAAATAATTGAGTTAAAGCAACCAGATCCTCTCTCCACTCTCACTAAAAAAAAAAAAAAGACTACATATCACATAATTCCATTTATATAAAATTATAAAAAATAAAAACTATCCCATAGTGATAAAAAGCAGCCCAGTGGTTGTCTGGGATCAAGACTGGATGGAGGGATTGCCAAGGAATGTGGGGAAATTCGGGACTGGGATGGATATGTGTATTATCACGATTGTGGTAAGGGTTTCACAGGTATAGCTGGAATATTTGTAGTTTGTGTATGTGAGTCGTACCTCAATAAAGCTATAAAAAATTAGTAGTCACCAATATCAGGTAAAAGTGAGCATAAGTGCATGTATCACAGTCAACAGTGACGAAGACTATAGCTCATTGTGGTGGGTGACGAAAGAGCCTGGGTCTGCCTACCAATGCTTCAGGCCTTTGAGCACACACAGGGAGTCTGGGAGACTGCTCAAGACCTCCAAGACAAGGTGGGGCCAGAACCAAATCAGCACATCAGGTAACTTCAAAGAGAGGAGGGAGATGCAAGGAGAAGGCACACGTACTCTGGGACTTAGGGAAGACATCACGGAAGAAGCAGTGTTCAAAACAAGCCCCGACAGAAGGAAATGCAGTGAGGAAAGGAAGGGGCAGACTCAGCCGTTTGAACAAATGCACAGACTTGGAAAAGCTTACGGGTTGGGTTTAAACACAGTTTTTGTACCGTGGAAATTCAGATGCATTGTCTTAATCCTAATAAAACTTATCGTTTATTTCTTAATGGGAGCCTATCTTTGAGAGTTCTCATTCTTTGTAGGATGCTAGTCTTTTTAAAGGTCCTGAAGTGTTTATGCAGTAAGCATTGTAGTATCTATTTCTGTGTCATTGGAACCCTCTTCCCAGGAAAGTTCCTATTAAACTGAAGTCCCTCTTTCAAGATAGCTCACTAGACCAGGTGTCCCCCTGACTCTGAATGTATATCTGTCACTTTCTTTAAGTACTGCAAGCATTTCAATATATTTTTTGTCTACTTTTTAATTATATAATAAGTACAATTACAAACAAAATATTTACAATATACAGGTAGAAGGCAAAGAACACCTCATAGTCACACGACGCAAAACAACTGCCATTAATATCTGGGTGTCTATTTCTAGAATTTTAATATCACTCTTTTTTTAAAAAAAAAGATTTATTTATTTATTCAAGAGGCAGAATTACGGGGGGCGGGGAGGAGAGAGAGAGAGAGAGAGTCCAGATCTCCCACATGGGTGCTAGGGCCCAACCAGTTAGGCCATCTTCCACTGCGTTCCTAAGCCATTAGCAGAGAGCTGGATTGGAAGTGGAGGAACTGGGACTCAAACCAGTGCCCATAGGGGATGCCAATGCCATAGGTTAACCTACTATACCACAGCACCTCTCCCACCACAATGAGCTATAATCGTGTGTGTGTGTGTATACAATGCATACATTTATTTTAATGTTTCACCTGACATCATTCTCACAGGGATGCTTATCTTGATGGATAAAGGACAAAAATTAAAGCAACATTAGTTCCAGATATCAGTCGATATTAACTTATTGGATAATAACTCTATTAATAGGCCCCATCTAAAAGCAGCTAATGGAGAGTTAAGCATTAGCAAGTCCTGTTCTGAGACATAACAAGAATCCTCAGCTTCCTGATTGTCAACTTTTGGGTTGAAGAGGTTTTTCAATGGAAATGTGTGCATCTGATGAATGCTAATTACGTGGTTCCAAATCCTCTTTAGCCAATCGGTTTGCAGCTGTTATCCGTTATTTTGTAAATGTCTGAAACAGCTGTCAACATTCTGAGGGGAAAGCTCTTCAATCAATGAATTGACAGAAATGCAATACTTAGATTTTTTTCTGAGCAGAAGGCACAAGAACATAATATACATCCATTTAGTGATGTAGCCAGCAATGAAAGGGAATGATAGTGCAGTTGTGCTTCAAAGTGTCGAAGAAAATGTTCCCGCTCATGTGCACAGAAAAGATATTATAAAAGTGTGCCACTTGTTTAGGAGACCCACAAAGTGAAATGGGGTGTGTGAGTGTCCTAAGGATACAGGCAGAGTGACTTTATTCCCCATCAATAAGAATGCTTCTGGCAGTGTAGAGCAACCTTATAAATCATATTTTAATTAAAATTTTACTACTTGTTGATGTTATTTGTTTCTTGTCTCAATAAAATACTTTTTAACAGATGACATCTGGGCATTTTGCTTAATTTCTCTTTCTCCTTTCTCTATAAAAGTCTTTAGGAAATCCATTCGTGGAGAAAGGCACCTACTGACAGCTCCGGCAAATGAAGTGGGCTTTTTAACCCCAGAATTTGAGTGTTCAGAAAGAGCAGCTCCCATGCTGCCTTGGGCCATGAGTCTACCCTAGAGATACTACTTCTGAAAAGAAGGCTTAGGTTACTTTCAACCTTGATCTAGGATTTGCTTCGCAGCGAAAGTTACAGCCTTGAATGGAAAAATGAGCATCTGTTAGAACAGTGCTTTCTGGATCCTCACAGGTCAGAAATTAAATTGAACCTACTATGTCTTTCTGTCTGCAAGTGGTCCCCATATGATTCTTGAACTCACATGACCTCCACAAAAGTAACCCAATATTTTCCTTGCAAGAATGGAAGAAAAAAGCCTCATCTGCTCTTGACTGTTCGTACAACCATGTCACTGCATAGCTAGTCATAACTTGTCACACACCAGTAACTCAAGGACATAATTAGGGTGTGTAAGTTTGGAAAAGTCTGCCTGGCTAATTCTCACTGGCAGTATATCTGTACTCACCCCCAGAAAGTGTGATAATGTGTGTCTGATGATCAAATAGAGGACATGTCAAACAATGCATAAAAAATGAAATTAAAAGATAATTTTGTTGCAAAATATTTTGGTATTCATGAATATGAGGAGTCTTCAAAAAGTTCATGGAAAATGAGCGTGATGAAAAAAAACTGTGCTTGGATTTAAAACCTTTTGCACCAAAGTAAACTTATTTTGCAAATTTCAGTTTTCCATGAACCTTTTGAAGTGTGCTTGTATATGAAAATATTTTGCTATTGATGCTGTTCTTTAATAAATGGAAATAGCAGTAGATATGATTCCATAATATCCCTGGGCAGTTTTTAAAAGCACACAAAATAATCTTTTGACTTTCAAATGGAGATTAAAAATAGAAAGCTCTCTTTGTTGACATTGAGACTTCTTTAATCACTGCTGGGTAAGTTTGTTTCCAATGAATGTTTCACGCATTTTTTTCCCCTCTCCTCCCTTAACTAACCTATTTCTAGGGTTACTTGCTTCACAGGACCACCGTGGGGCCAGAAGCAGATCCTGAAACAAGGACACGTGTGCAATGATTTATTCTGAAAGTGCTCCCAGGAGAAGCCGGGAAGTGAGAGAGGAAAGCAGCACAAGTGGTCTCAGACAAAGTTCCCCGCTGAGAAGAGTCAGCTTGATCTGACTGTGAGTTTGCCTTTGTTTTTCTCAGCTGAAGGCTAAAGATCTGGGCTTTCACTAGCTGCACCAGTGAGCCATTGATGCTGGCCTGTGGGGATGGAAGGTCCCAGGCGCTTCCTGCTTTCGGTGCCTGTACACAAAGTGGCAGACCTCCAAAAAATACACACGTGTGGATAGTTAACCAAAGGCACACAGCGCCCACAGGAGGAGTGTGCAGGGATAAAAAGGATCCAGTCCCCCCTGGCTGAGCCCCAACACTATCCACACACATATATGCATGGGATGTGACACTATGCTTGGAATTATGAAGCAAGGATAAAGGCTCATGAACAAATCACGACTTCTGTTCTAAAAGGCCATATGGGAGTGGCCTTTTTAAAGGAAGATTTATTTATTTATTTGAAAGCTGAGTTACAGAGTTAGAGAAGGAGAGAGAGAGAAAGAGAGAGAGAGAGTGCCCCTCCATCTTCTGGTTCACTCCCCAAACAGCCACAACAACTGCGACTGGGCCAGACTGAAGCCAGGAGCCTGGAGCTTCTTCTGGGTCTCCCATGTGAGCGCAGGGGCGCAAGCACTTGGGCCGTCCTCCGATGCTTGCCAAGGCATATTAGCAGGAAGCTAGATCAGAAGTGGAGCAGCCTAGACTTGACCTGGTGCCTCTATGGGATGCCGGCACCGCAGGCCATGGCTTAACCTGCTGTATCACAGCGTCAGCCTTGGGAGTGGGCATTTAATGTAGCCATTAAGATGTCCACATCCCATGGGTTCAATTCCTGGCTCCTTGTTCCTGTCTCTGGCTTCCTGTTAATGTGGACCGAGACAGGCAGTGGCAATGGCTGAAGTAATTCAGTTCTTGCCACCTGTGTGGGAGAACAGATGGCATTCCTGGCTTCTGGCTCAGGCCCCAGCCTCAGCCATTGCAGGCATTTGAGAAGCGAACCAGTAGATAAGATCTCTCTCCCTCTCTCTCTCTCTCTCTCTCTCTCTCTATATATATATATATATATATATATCTGCCTCTCAGGTAAATAAAGAAAGAATAATAAAAATTTTTAAATTAAAAAAATAATAATATATGAGCAGTTGTATTTTGAGAAGTGCAGATCATTGCCATTGTTACCAAAAGCTAGATCCCTGTCCGCAGGGGCAAGTCAAAATACCGAGAACAAGGTTTGAGGGCAAAAGAAAGAGAAAGTTTAATCTGTCCACAGATGAGGGGGTAGCAGACTTCTGATAGCTACAAATATAACCCTGGGGCCAGTGCTGTGGCATAGTGGGTTTGCGTCGCTGCCTGCAGTGCAGGTATCCCATATGGGCCCCAGTTCAGGACCTGGCTGCTCCAGCTCTCTGCTATGGCCTGAGAAAGCAGTAGAAGATGGCCCAAGTCCCTAGGCCTCTCTGCCCACGTGGGAGACCTGGAAGAAGCTCCAGGCTCTTGGCTTCAGATCAGCACAGGTCCAGCTGTTGCAGCCATCTGGGGAGTGAACCAGTGGATGGAAGACCTCTCTCTCTCTCTCTGCCTTTGCCTCTCTGTAACTCAGCCCTTCAAATATATAAATAAATAAGTCTTTAAAAAAAAAAGACAGAGGTTGGTAGAATTTATCAGACAAAAATGTTGGTTCTATGTTGTCTGTAAGAGACTCACTCAAACGTAAGCACACAAGTGGTTTGAATGTGAAAGGATGGGAAAAGATATTCCATGCAACTTATCATTATTCCAATAATTAAAATGTGAAAACACCCAAATATCCATTAATGGATCAATGGATAAATAAAATTTACTTTATACATACTCTTAACAGGAAGAAGGGCATTCTTACACATGCCATTTAATGGGTGAACCCTGAGGACTTTACACTAAGCAAAATAAACCACTCACAAAAGACAAATGCTGTATTTCACTTACATGGGATTTTTTTGAGTAGTCAAATTCCTGGAGACAAAGTAGAACAGGGATTACTGGGGACTTGAGGAAGCAGAGGATACAGAGAGAGAGAGTCACCATTGACTGGGTTCAGAGCTTCAGCTTTGTAAGACAAGCTCTGGAGGTGGAGGGTGATGATGGTTGTTCAACAAGATGAGTACATTTAATACGATGAACTGGGCACTTTGGAATGGCTAAGAAGGTACATTACATGTTATTGTCTTTTACCACAATTTTTAAGAAATAAATAAGGATCTGCCACTATCAAGCTAAGAGAAAAGGTTGACATGGAGAAGATTTTCAGTTAGCGAGGAAAATCACCAGGAAAGGACAGAGGGCTGTCTCAGCTGGTTGCTCTTCCAACTACTTATTTACCCACCCTTATTCTGAATTTGGAGAGTAAACTTGGCCAAAGGAGGATTCCGTGACATCTGGATATCAATACTTAGGGCAAGTTAGTGTTTGTGGTTATGAAATGACTTAAAAAGCTATTAAAGGGTTCATTCACATTGTTCAGGGTATTTTAGATCTCCTGTGTGTGTGTGTGTGTAAACATCAAGCCAGATAATCTTTTATTTTCCTTTGAAGAATGTAATGTATATGCTATGAATAGGTATTTTTTCTTCTTTGATGTTAAAATAATACTCTTTGATAGGTAAAATGCATGTTTAACACTTAAAATACGTGAACCAATGTATGCTAACTAACTTAACACAGTTTCTGGTACTCTTAAAATGCAATTGGGTTGTTATGAAAACCAAATAAGGTAAAATATGTAAATATTCTTTGGAAAACATAAATTATTGAGGCCAGCGTTGTGGTGTAAAGGGTAAAGCCACTGCCTGCAACCCTGGCATCCCATATGGGCAATGGTTCATGTCCTGGCTGCTCCACTTCTGCTCCAGCTGTCTGCTAACAGCCTGGGAAAAGCAGCAGAGGGTGGCCCAAGTATTTGAGCCCCTTTCACTCGTGATGGGGATCGGGATGAAGCTCCTGACTATAGCAGCCATCTGGGGAGTGAACCAGCAGATGGAAGATCTCTCTGTCTCTCCCTCTCTCTCTCTCTGTAACTATCTTTCAAATAAATAAATCTTTAAAAAATAAAACTATTGAATAAATAAAATGTATAAATTTTAAGTATGATTATAAATTTAATTTTAGGCCGGTGCTGTGGCTCAATAGGGTAATCCTCCACCTTACGGCGCTGGCACACCGGGTTCTAGTCCCGGTCGGGGTGCCGGATTCTGTCCTGGTTGCTCCTCTTCCAGGCCAGCTCTCTGCTGTGGCCAGGGAGTGCAGTGGAGAATGGCCCAAGTGCTTGGGCCCTGCACCCCATGGGAGACCAGGATAAGCACTTGGCTCCTGCCTTCGGATCAGGGCAGTGCGCTGACCGCAGAGCACCAGCCACAGAGTGCCGGCCGTGGCGGCCATTGGAGGGCGAACCAACGGCAAAGGAAGACCTTTCTCTCCCTCTCTCTCACTGTCCACTCTGCCTGTCAAAAAAAATTAATTTTAAAATCTTATAAGGTAAAATAAAACAAAGACTGGTATATAATATGAAATACGTTCAATTAATTAATGCCTGAAAGTTCTGAACTTTGGAACTTCCAATTAAATCATCATTACAATAATTCATATATAGAAATACACAGAGAGGTTGTGTTTGCATGCAAAATAAAATGGAGGCTTTTACAAGTATCTGAACAGAAAATAAAACACCAACGAATTTTTTTAGGAAAGGAAAAATCAATGGTTGTCTATAAGGAATAAAAAATAAGTAGGAAACTCTTATTGTGAAAATGGCATCAAGGAAGGGAGGCATTTGCCAAGTAATTGACAGTTCTCCTTGTTATCCTTCATTCCACCTCACAGAAACAAAGCCACCTCAAGGACATGCTGTTTGGAAACCTGTCATCGTGGTTATTATTATCTGATTAATCACGTTGCATTTGCCTTGCTTCAAGAGATAAGATGGCTATATTCTGCAGTCAAACGCTCTACCACTGAGCTATACCCCTGAGATGCTATATTCTAAGGTTAGACGGAAGGCATCTTCGGTGGGGATTAAAATCTTCAATGATATTTTCTATGCAATAAAAGCAGGGAGAGACCCATTAGACAACCTCACAGTCATTGTTATGGCTAGTCCTGCACTAAGTATCCAGGCATCAAAATAAATTTTGCTGCCTGTGTAAGTAGAAAGTGCACACAGACATACTAAAAGATTCTCAGTTTGTACACATCTTCAGTTCAAGAATCAGATGACAATGTGTGGGGCCGGCACTGTGGTGTAATGGATAAAGCTGCCGCCTGCAGTGCCGGCATTCCATATGGGCGCCAGTTCGAGACCTGGCTGCTCCACTTCTGATCCAGCTCTCTGCTGTGGCCTAGGAAAGCAGTAGAAGATAGGCCAAGTGCTTGGGTTCCTGCTACCCATGTGGGCCACTGGGATGAAGCTCCTTGCTCCCGGCTTCAGATCAGCCCAGCTCTCGCTGTTGCAGCCAATTGAAGAGTGAACCAATTGGAAGACCTCTCTCTCCCTCTGCGTCTCCTTCTCTCTCTGTGTAACTCTGACTTTCAAATAAATCAATAAATCTTAAAAAAAGAGATAAGCAAAACAATTTTTAAAAAAATTACTGCCCTTCTATACTGCTAAAGATGACAAGTTAAAGATTCTGCTGCAGCTAGAGTTCCAGATACAGCGTCATTTCTGAGACACTCCCAGGAGACTTGACTCTGTGCCTGAACTAAGCGGGAATGCATGGGCAGAGCAGGAGGCACCCACCTGGCTGGTGAAAATCAAGGCAGAAGCAGTGCTGATTTACAGGCTGAGGGTCAGCTCTGGCTTGCTCCATCTTTGCCTTTCAAAGATTTTGTGAATTACTTAACCACTCATACCAAATCCCTTTCTACTGAAATTAATTAGAGTTGTTTTGCCACCTTCAACTGGCCACACGCTGATGCTGTGTTATGAATCCAGTGTTTGCTCCTATTGTTTGGCAGGAATCCTTCCTTGCTGGTAGGAAGATGTGCATTTATAATATCGATTATTACCTGTGTGATTATAACACACACACACAAAGAAAGACAATGACTGCTAAATTCCATCGCTTTTCTTGTGTTCTCTATTTCCAACATTAGGCCAAATGTATGTATAGCTCCAAAAATTTAGAAGTCACGTGGGCCGGTGCTGTGGCATAATGGGTATAGTTGCAACCTGCAGTGTCGGCGCTCAACTTCCAATCCAGCTCTCTGCTATGGCCTGGGAACCAGTAGAAAATGGCCCAAGTACTTGGGCCCCTGCACCAGCGTTGGAGACCTGGAAGAAACTCCTGGCTCCTGGTTTCAGATGGGCCAGCTCCAGCTGTTGTGGCCATTTGGGGAGTGAACCAGTGGATGGAAGACTTCTCTCTCTGCTTCTGCCTCTGCCTCTCTGTAACTCTGCCTTTCAAATAAATAAATCTTAAAAAAATTTAGAAGTCATGATCATTTGTATTATCAGTTCTATCTCCCCCCCTAGAAACTGTGTGGGCTTGTTGAATTTCTAAATTGAACTCTTGATTTTGACAGTGTAAAGGAGCACATGGCACTGGCTAGATAAAAAGTGAAAAGAATAGGAATGGTTGACAAGTGCATGCCCTGAGGTCAGCAATCTATATCAAAACAGAGCTGGGCATATAATTAAGATGGCAGGAAAACATGGATTTACCACATAAGCATAAATATTTCTAAACTTCTAAGGTCCTTAAGAATACAACTCTAACAGCTTAGTTGAAAAACTAACTGATCTGCTTATTTCAGGAAATCTGTATTTCCCAGGTTAAAATGTTCCTTTGAGTCTAAAGTCAAAATAGCATCTTGCAGGTGTTTACAATTTAATCACTGCACACTCTGTTCATAAAGAGATGAGATAGTTTAATCACACACTAGGCTATGATGTGCTCATTGAAATTGGACACAATTTCAGATATCAAGTATGATGCTTGATTTTGGAAAACACTTGGAAAATGGGCCAGGACTGTTTCTTCAGTGGAAATAGGCAAGGTGGTATGCAAATGCTTTAGAGTCATTTAAGGATATTGAAGAATAATTTTTAATCACATGATTTGATAAATTGAGATAGAAAATTCTACTTTGGCGATATAAGATGGGGTAGGTTAATTGCTTTCAGAGTTTAGAAGTGGTTCTGTGTAAGTAAAGAAATAAATTAAACTGGTTTTTAAATTTAGATTTGCAATTCTGTAAAACATTTAGGAAATAAAACTGTCTAGATCTATTTGTCAGAAAGTTATCTTTCCATCTTGAACTCCTATTTTGCCATTCTTTGATGACTCTATCATGATTTTTCTAGAATTATCATATTGCTGCAAATCTTTTCTATAAGCATATAAACCTCTGAAATGCAGGAAGGCATTGTGGTCAACAGTTTAAGCTGCCAGTTGACATGCCCGCATCCCATATAGCAGTCCCAGCCACTCTGCACTTCCAATCCAGCTTCCTGCTATTGCTCCTGGGAGACAGCAAATAATGGTCCAGGTACATGGTTTCCTGCTACCCACATGGGAGACCTATATGGAGTTCCTGGCTCCTGACTTCAGCCTGGCCCAGCTCCAGTTGTGAGCATTTGGGAAGTGAACCAAAAGATAGAAGATTCTCTCTCTCTCTTTCTCTCTCTCTCTCTCTCCCTCTCTCTCCCTCTCTGTTGCTTTGCCTTTCAAATAATTTAATAAATCTTAAACACACACACTTGAAAACACATATACACTTGAAAAGATGGGTATCAGCTCAATACCCAAAGTCCCAGCTATGCTTCCTATGCAACTTGGTGCTATTGTACACCCTGGGAGGTGGCAGGTAATGGCTCAAATGGTTGGGTACCTGCCATCCATGTCAAAAACCTAAACTGAGATCTGGGCTTGTGGCTTCAGCCTGTCTCACCCATGGCTGCTGTAGGGATTCAAGGAGTGAACCAGTGGACAGGAGCGCTCTGTCACTCTGCCTCCCAAAAAAATCAGTAACAGCAGCAAAAAACCACTGTGCAGGCCAAAGAAAAGACATCTGGTGGGCAGCCAAGTTTTGACCTCTGAAGTTAACCTGGACAAATATAATCTTATGTCCTTACCCAGGAGATGGGTAGGAAACAGAAAACAGAAAAACAAGTGGAGTGGGCCCCTGAGCAGAATATAAACGGTGACCCATTCCTTGGATAAAGCCAAGAGGAAGGGCTTTTAAGAAACACCTGGTCTAACCGGCTAGTCTGCCCAGCACTTGGCTGTGAGACAGCATAGTGGTTAGGCTCCAACCAAGGACCTGGCTCCATCCAAGGACCTCCCATAAGGTATTTAAAGTCCATGGGCCTCAGCTTCCTTATGTCTAATATGAGGACACTAGTATTACCTTCTCTATGGGGATAGTGTTATGACTAAATTAGATACAATTTCCATGGTACCTTGAATAGTGCTCAATTAATATAGTGTCAATTCTCATCAAAAGTGTAATACTTTATATACATAAGTATGCATATATAAAGCATTGTGTGTGTGTGTGTGTGTGTCTATGCTTAGGTGCCTGTGTAAATGTAATTTATTTAATTCTCTTTGACATTTCTTGGAATTGTATCTCATGGTCCATTTGATTCATACCCTTTCTCTGAAACACAAGAGATGTGTGGCTCTTACTTTTGCTTCCTCAATAATAATTGCACTTGAGAGCATTTCTCCCTTTTTGGATCTGGGGCACAACCTTCCACTTGCTTGCACTTTAAGGCTGCATCATCTGCTTAGGAGCCATGTGCTTTTCCGGTTGCCACCCTGCTGTGCAAAGTGGCACTTCCTCTGTTTATCCTAAAATGGTCTCCTTTATGCCTCAAGGAGCTTCACTTTCATTCTAGTTTTCTGGAATTTGATTACTAAGTCTGTATTTGTTCTCACCATGCCCTTAGTATTTTTTTTTTTTTTTTTGGACAGGCAGAGTTAGACAGTGAGAGAGACAGAGAGAAAGGTCTTCCTTTTTCCGTTGGTTCACACCCCAAATGACCGCTACAGCTGGCACACTGCACCTATCCAAAGCCAGGAGTCAGGTGCTCCCTCCTGGTCGCCCATGCGGGTGCAGGGCCCAAGCATTTGGGCCATCCTCCACTGCCTTCCCGGGCCACAGCAGAGAGCTGGACTGGAAGAGGAGCAACTGGGACAGAATCCGGCACCCCGACGGGGACTAGAACCCAGGGTGCCGGCGCCACAGGTGGAAGATTAGCCTAGTGAGCCGTGGCGCCGGCCAACGCTTAGTATTCTTATTGATTTCAACTGTATTCCTTCTTCACATTCATTTCTTCATCATTCAGAAAGCTCTGCTGTCCTGTGTCTATCCAGTTTCAAACCTTGGTCATTTGGTTCTCTGTTGTTGGATCTTCTTTATTTCTACTTATCTTCCATCACAGGGGATTCTGGTATCAAATCCAAATCCATGCTCAGAGCATGGGTGAAAGAAGCTTCCACAATAGCACAAACATTTTCTACTCACTGTTACTTCAAATAAAGGAGTCACTCATAATCCCCCTAATCCATATGTGCTTTTTAAAAAACGACAACGTGTATGCAAATTAATTACAAACATGGTCAAGGAAACACTAGCCCTAGACACAATGACCCTGAACTTGGGTATGATTGAAGACATTTTCAATGCACAACCAATTGTGTGATAAATTCACCTTTGTGTTTCATGTAAATTTGTTTTATTTTTGATAGCTAAGCCTGGAGAAATGATGCTTGAATCATCCAACAGCAATGACTGACAGCTCCCTAAGTGTGTTGTCTCTCTTACAGCAATCATAATTGACAGCTTGTAGGGAAAGATCCACGTGGATGGATTTGGGACACATTGAACACAGTGAAAAAAAATCACAGAAGATACTTGTTCTACTTGTTATTTATTAAAATTATATTAAGATGGAAAAAATGTACATTTTGGGAGAACAGGTTTACTTGTAAGCTGAGACAGACTCCATTTTAAAACTATTACAGAGGCTTTCTGTAATATGTTAAAATATTATGTAAATATGTTAAAATTACCTCTTATAAACAGTTTGCATTTCAGTGGAATTTACATTGCTTGTTTTCTTTTCCATATATGTAGTTTATTTACCTGAGAGAGTTCTAGATAATTAGAGACTTTTCAAATTGTAATTTCAGTATCACTCAAGTTATCTTCTGTGGGTATCTGCTTATGTGAATTAAGTAAAAAATCTGGCCACATGAAAAAGAAAAGTTCTGCAATTTCATTTCTAGCTATACACTTATAAGAATTAAAAACAGGGACTAGAACAGACATTGATATACCTACATCCACAGCAGTTATGCTCATAATAGACAAAAGGTGGAATAGCCTAGCTGTCCATCAAGGGACGAACCGGTAGACAAAATGTGGTGCGGACAAAGGAATACTGTTCAGTCCTTAAAGGGAAGGAAATTCTGGTATATGCTAGCACATTGGTAACCCCCAAAACACGGCTAAGTGAAATCAGACAGACATGAAGGAATAAACGTTATATGATTCCACCTACATGAGGTATCTAGAATTGTCAACTTAAGCAGGAAAGAAAGAGAATGAGGAGGTCTAGGCTAATCCTCCGCCTTGCGGTGCTGGCACACCGAGTTCTAGTCCCGGTCCGGGTACCGGATTCTGTCCCGGTTGCCCCTCTTCCAGGCCAGCTCTCTGCTGTGGCCCAGGAGGGCAGTGGAGGATGGCCCAAGTGCTTGGGCCCTGCACCCACATGGGAGACCAGGATAAGCACCTGGCTCCTGGCTTCGGATCAGCGCGGTGCGCTGGTCGCAGCGCACCGGCTGCGGCGGCCATTGGAGGGTGAACTAATGGCAAAAGGAAGACCTTTCTCTCTGTCTCTCTCTCTCTCACTGTCTACTCTTCCTGTCAAAAAAAAAAAAAAAAAAAAATGAGGCAGGCGTTGTGGTACAGTGGTTAAGCTCTTGCTTGGAATGCCCATATGCTGTATCTGTGTACCTGCTTCGAATCCTGTCCAATATGATTCCAATCCAGACTCCTACTGGGGCACATCCTGGGAAGGTGGGGTAGCAAGTGAAGGCTTAAGGGCCTGGGGCCCTGCTCCCAAAGCAAGAGACCTGGATTCCTGGCTTTGACTTGGCCTAGCCCCAGCCATTGCAGAAATTGGTGGAGTAAACTGGCAGATGGTTTATTCTCCCTCTCTTGCTCTGCCTTTCAAATAAATAAAAATTATTAACTAAAAGTTTAAAAAGACAAAGGACAGTAGAAGGTATGAGAAGCTGAGTGAGAGGAATGAGGAGTTGGTGTTTAATGGGTACAGAATCTCAGTATGGAGGATGAGAAAGTTTTGTAGCTGGATGGTGGTGATGGATACACCACAATGAGATTGTACTTAGTGCCATGTGGTGATGGATACACCACAATGAGATTGTACTTAGTGCCATGTACACTTGAAATTACAGCGTTTGCATTATCTGTCTTTTCACCACTAAGTGGCTGCTGTGGCCGGCGCAGCGCCTATCTGAAGCCAGAAACCAGATGCTTCCTCCTGGTCTCCCATGTGGGTGCAGGGCCCAAGGACTTGGGCCATCCTCCACTGCACTCCCAGGCCACAGCAGAGAGCTGCCCTGGAAGAGGGGCAACAGGGACAGAATCTGGCGCCCGGACCAGGACTAGAACCCGGTGTGCCGGCGCCGCAAGGCGGAAGATTAGCCTAGTGAGCCGTGGCGCCAGCCCACAAATTCCCCCACATTTTAGTGGCTTAAAACAGTTTTTGTGGTCCAAGAGCCAGAGCGCAGTGGTTCCAGGTCAGGATCTCTCATGGGGTGACAGTAAGGATGCCAGCAGAGCCTGCAGTCCCACATAGCCTTGGTCAGAGGATACACTTCCAGGACGACTCACTGTAAAACTATCTGAAGCTATGACACCCAAGTTTCCCCATGGGTTGGGGGAGAGATTTTTTTTTAAGACTTATTTATTTATTTGAAAGTCAGAGTTACACAGAGAGAGGAGAGGCAGAAAGAGAGAGAGGAGGTCTTCCAACCGAAGGTTCATTCCCCAATTGGCTGCAATGGCTAGAGCTGTGCCGATTGGAAGCCAGGAGCCAGGAGCCAGAAGCCTCTTCCGGGTCTCTCACACGGGTGCAGGGGCTCAAGGACTTGAGCCGTCTTCCACTGCTCTCCCATGCCATAGCAGAGAACTGGATTGGAAGTGGAGCAGCCAGGACTCGAACTGGTGCCCATATGGGATGCCAGCATTTCAGGCCAGGGTGTTAAGCCACTGCGCCACAGTGCCGGCCCCAGGAATAGAGATTTTTGAAGAAACAAGTTGCAAAAAACGGCAAAGCATTTTAAAACTAATACATTAGGTGTATTCCTGAGAGCTGTAATGAAGTACTAGGTGGCTTAAACCACAGGAGTCTATTTTCTCATATTTCTGGAGACTGGAAGTCCAAGTTCAAGATATCAACAAGAATGTATTCCAAGCTTCTTTCTTTACTTGTTATGGTAGCTTTGGAAGTTCCTTTGGTTGTCCATGACCAGCTTCTCCCTGTGTCTTCACATTGTTTTCTCTTTGTATCTGCATGCTAATTTTCTTTTTAAACAAAGACTAGTGTTGTGCCAGATTAGAACTTATTCTAAAGACCTCAGTTTAATGTGACTGCCATTGTTTAAAGATCCCATTTCCAAGGAAGATCACAGGAGGAAGTTTAGAGAGTTAGAACTTAAGCATCTTTTTTGTGAGGCACAATTCATTTCACAATTCAACCAGATAAAACTGATGCACCTGTTCTGGGAGCCGCAATGTCAAGAGCTATTGGTGTGATCTATCCTTTAGTTATGCTGATGAGAATATGGGGTTTCCATAAGCTAAAAAGCTATCAAGTCTCTAACAGCCAGTTTGTGGCAGGGCTTGGATGAAAACTGATTTTGCCATCCATATCTAGTGTACTTTTCATGAAGCAGCCAGAGTTTGGTCATTTTTAATCCAATAGTCTCTGAATATCTCAGTTAACTGTGGTATCTATTAAATTTTTAGTAGCCACATTTTTTAAAAAAAATTATTTAGTTTCAAAGGTAGAGCAGCAGAGGAGGGATATGCAGAGAGGACAGAGAGAGGGAGAGAGACAGAGACAGAGAGAGGAAGAGAGAGATCTCTTCCATCTGTTGTTTAATTCCCTAAATGGCCAGGAGTGCTCCAGACCTAAGCCAGGAGCACAAAACTCCACCCAGGTCCCCCTTAAGGGTGGCAGGGTCCCAAGTACTTGGACGTCTTCCACTGCTTTCTCGGGTGCATTAGCAGGGAGCTGGATTAGAAGCAGAAGAGCTGAGACTCAAACAGGCACTCCGATACGGGACGCTGGCATTGCATGCAGCGGCTTAACTCGCTGTGCCACAGTGCTAGCTCCTTCCACTAGTTTTTGTATTCTTTTAAGGCTAAAGATTTTCATATTTATCTCCAATGCTTCCTGGTTCCTGGGACACTTCCCAGGAATCCTTTAAAGGCAGGTGGCAGGGGGAGAGGGTAAATTTTCTGGGGACTGCACTATTCCTTATTTAAGTTCTACCCACTGAATAGGAAGAGAGAGAAGATTAGGGGATGGAGAGGAGAAAGGACTATAGAAATAGACGTGCAGAAATAACAATCATACCAATTGATACTCCTGCCATCGCATACTACTCCATGAGTGTGAGTCAGAAAATCAACCCTTTCTGTTACATGTATATATAAGTAGGGTTTCAAGCAGAATAATACAGTGAACACTTGTGAATCTGTCAGGCATCTAAGGATAGAGAATAACGGGAGGAGCACTGATTCTCCTACACCCTGCTCATGCCTTCCCTACCATGTTCCCAGGGTATCTACTACCCTGAAATTAATATTTAATATTCTCTTTTCTTTATGATTTTGCATAGAGGGATAAACCCTTAAACAATTTTTTGAACTTTACACAAATGGACTCATACTGTGTGTTTGACTATCTGACTTACTATTTTTTGCTTCATCTGGTGAAACTAACCATATTCATGTGTGTGGTTGTGGTTTATTTATTTATTTATTTTTAAGATTTATTTATTTATTTGAAAGGCAGAGCCACAGAGAGGCAGAGGCAGAGAGAGAGAGAGGTCTTTCATCTACTGGTTCACTCCTCATGGCAACAACAGCCGGAGCTGCACCAATCTGAAGCCAGGAGCCAGGAGTTTTTTTCCGGGTCTCCCACATGGATGCAGGAGCCCAAGGACTTGTGCCATCTTCTACTGTTTTCCCAGGCCATAGCAGAGAGCTGGATCAGAAGTGGAGCAGCCGGGACTCAAACCGGTGCCCATATGAGATGCCGGCACTGCAGGCAGCAGCTTTACCTACTATGCCATGGCGCTGGCCCTGTGTGGTTCATTAATTGTCATTATTGTAAGATACCCTCTTATTCATCCATCCTCCTATCAATCGGTTGTTTTTTTGTTATAATTTTAAAAAATTTATTTTATTTATTGGAAAGGCAGAGTTACAGAGAGAAGGGGAGAGATAAAGAAATCTTTCATCTTCTGGCTTACTTTCCAAATGGTTCAAGAGCTGGAACTGAACCAGGCTGAAGCTAAGAGCCAGGAACTCCACTGAAGCCTCCATCACTGGTGGCCAGGTTCCAAGTACTTGGGCCATCTTCTGCTGCCTTACCAGGCACATTAGCAGGGAGCTGGGTCAGAAGTGGAGCAGCTGGGACTTGAACCCACATTCTGATATGGGATGGCAGTGCAGCAGGTGGTGGCTTAACCCACTGCACCACAATGCAGGTCTCCCTTGATATTTTTAGAAAGTTAATTTATATTTCATCTGAGGAGGGAAAGAGAGAGAGGGGGAGAGGGACAGAGGGAGAGAGCGAGGGAGGGAGGGAGGGAGGGAAAGAGTTCTCATCTGCTAGGTCACTCCCCAAATGCTCACAAAGTCAACACTGATGGGGTGAAGGCCAAAGCCAGTTGCCTGGAACTCCATCAGGGTCACCAACATGGGCAGCAGCGTTCAAAGCCCCTAAGCCATCACCTGCTTCCTCCCAGCAAAGCTGGATCAGAAATGGAGGTGGGGCCTGAACCCAGGCACTCCCATCTGGGATACGGGCCCTCAGAGCAGGAGCTTAACTACTGTGCCACAGTGCCCACTACTGTCATGTAAAAAATGTTGTTATGAGGGGCCAGTGTTGTGGCATAGCAGGTAAAGCCACTGCCTGCGACACTGGAATCCTATATGAGCGCCAGTTCGAATCCCAGCTGCTCCACTTCCAATCCAGCTCTCTGCTAATGGCCTGGGAAAAGCTGTGGAAGATGTCCCAAGGCCTTGGGCCCCTGCACCCACTTGGGAAGGCTAGAAAGAAGCTCCTGGCTTCTGGCTTCAGCCTGGTCCAGTCTTGGCCATCACAGCCACCTGGGGAGTAAATCAGCAGGTGGAAAAATCTCTCTCTCTGTGACTCTTCCAAATAAATAATCTTTAAAAAATAAAAACATTGTTAAAAACATTCTCAAATACGTCTCCTGGAACACTGTGCAAGAATTTCTACAGGGTATATATGTAAGAATATAACTTGGCCGGTGCCGCGGCTCACTAGACTAATCCTCCGCCTTGCGGCGCCGGCACACGGGGTTCTAGTCCCGGTCGGGGCGCCGGATTCTGTCCCGGTTGCCCCTCTTCCAGGCCAGCTCTCTGCTGTGGCCAGGGAGTGCAGTGGAGGATGGCCCAAGTGCTTGGGCCCTGCACCCCATGGGAGACCAGGAGAAGCACCTGGCTCCTGCCATCGGATCTGTGCGATGCGCCGGCTGCAGCACACCGGCCGCGACGGCCATTGGAGGGTGAACCAACGACAAAGGAAGACCTTTCTCTCTGTCTCTCTCTCACTGTCCACTCTGCCTGTCAAAAAAAAAAAAAAAAAAAAAAAAGAATATAACTTATGGATTGCTTGGTGTGCATACCTTAATTTCAATAGGTCACTGATTAGTAGGTTGATTTCATGAAGGTTGTATCAATTTACATGGCTACCAGCAGCAACTAACGGTTCCTGCTACCCTGCATCCCAACAACATTTGGTGTTCCTCCAGCACTTAGATTCACCTGATGTTCACCTTGCCAGCTGATTTCAGAACCAAATCTTCACATCAAACCAGACCCAGCACACTGAATTTCTAGTACCCAGGATGCCTGATGCCTATTGCATAATAGGCGCTCAATAATTGTGAAGAAAATGAAAGGAATGCAAGCTTTAGCCATTCGGCAAGGCACATGTTTTTCAGACTTAAATGTTTATTAGCATATTCCAATCTTTCTGTCTGCAAATTATATACCCAATATTAACATACAACAGTGTCTTTGCTCCCGAACTCAAAGGTTATATAGGAAATTCAGTGCTGTGGTGCAAGTGTTGCCTCTAGAGGTGGGAAACATACTGTATTCTAGTGAAAGACTAACACTGTAACATGGATGTAAGGAATTTTTTTAAACCTTTCAGATGAACTTGAAATACGAATTTCAGAAAAGAAAGAAAAAAATCTGAGCTCCTAACCCTAATTTCACTACTTAGTTGATATATAGTGCTAACATATAATTGTATAAATTTTGCTTCCTTATACTTATTTTCTACTTAGATTTTTACTTATGAAGATCCCCTAATTAAAAAAAATTTTTTTTACGATGTGTAGGAACTACGGTTTAAAGGCATTTATTTTAAGAACTTGAATTCTTGTTTCCCAAATGCTAGCTCATGGATCTCTGCCAATTTCCGATGAAATTTTCATTTGTCCAAAGGGTAACAACAGCAAGAACGGGGTGAGCTTCCCTTATGACTAAAGGCAGTCCATTTAGGGAACTACTCTGTATTGTGAAATTATGCCATTTGTACCTTCCTACTGTGAAACCGTTTTTTGCTTGTTCGTTTAAATGCTGTTGATAGTGGCCGCCATGTATTTGCTTGGCAACTTTGTGTGACCCCAGGTTTTCTGTGTGTGGGCAAATGGAAGCGCCTGGAAACCCTTTTGAGGGAGGCTGACTCTGCCGTTTAATACGGATTTCGAGGAGCCGTGTCAGAGGGGCACAGGTATGCGCACCTCCATTCAACCGCCACTCCGTTCGGCTAGGGCTGCCAGTAAGTAAGGCTTGGTGGTAACGCTGGAGGGAAGGCGACGCGCCCGCAGGCCTGCAATCATTCAGCGTGGAAACGCGTGCGCCGAGACCCCAGTGTGGCCGGGCAGGTGTCGGAGGCGGCCCTGCACCTGCGGGAAGTTGGAGCGGGGTGGGGGGAAAGCCTTGCGGGGAAAGCAGGCAAGCAGGCACCCAGGGCCGCGGGGCACCTTCCAGCGGAAGGGAGCGCGGAGGTTGGAGAACCGCGAATTCCGAACAGGAACGAGGCAGGTGCTGCCGACTGCCCTAGCCCCCCGGCGCCCCTCCACTGCAGGTCTCGGTGCGGCCAAAGCCGCTTCCAGGTGCAGCGAGGCGCACGGGCGGGAAGGGTGCGTCAACGAGCCACCACGGCGATTTGCAGCAAGATTAGGGTCTGGGAGTGAACAGACAGAAAGAGGCCGAAATAAATGACCCAGGACCCCTCCCGCTGCGGAGCGCGCGGGCCGGGGACGGTGTCGGACACGCCCCGCGGATCCCACGCGTCCAATCACCGACGAGCAGCCTCGGCCCGTAGGAAACACCCCTTGTGCTTTAAAGGCCCCACAACTTCTTCCTCTGAGAGGCTCGGGACCGCGGCGCGCATTGGCGCATGCGCAGCCCCCAGGCCCCGCCCCTCGCCCCTGACGCCCGGGTTTCCCACGACCAACATGGCGGCTCCCTGTGTGTCCTGCTGCGGCGCGCTGTGCTACCGCCTCTTTATCGGGAGTAGGGTTACCCTCGCCCCCAGGCAAGGCTTCTGGAAAACTGCGGCCGCTGAGTTTCAGAGAGGTGCTGGATCCCAGGTAAGGCGTTGGGAGAACTGGGAGCGGTGGTCCCGGTACCGTGGGGAGGTGAAGCCGGCGCCTGGCGTGCTTCTGGTCGGGACCCTGGAGGCTTGAGGTTGGGGGTGCGGAGGTGGGTGCTGGCTTGCAGCTGCCGCTCTGAGATTTGCTTCTGGTTCTTGCGGAGTGTCATGAGAGCAAGTTACCTGCAGGCGAGGCGGAGCGACCCCTGACTCGACTGGGGCTGCGGGGCTAAGGGGTCAGTGCCGAAAGTGGGCTGTTGGGTCCGGTCCTTCGGGCGTGCCCGGGACCCGAACACTAGAGCGGAACGGGGATTGCAGAGAATGCTGTTAAAAAAATGCCTTTGCATCTGGGCGTTTTCTGTTTTAATTTCCTCTGAGAGACCACAGTTGGTACACTCCCCTTAATCCTGAGGGCAGTGGCCAGCCAAGACGCTCCCTCGCCAGTTAACGGACATGGGATCTCAGGAGGAGGAAGAAATTTGAGAAGCAAGACAGTGAGTTTCATTTGGGGGTATAATTGCGTTCAAGGCATCTGTGGGATCTCCAATTGGAGATTCCCAGTAGACCAGTAAATCGACAGGAAGATAATTGACTTGGAAGTCCTCTGTTACCTTGTAGGTGGTTGGTGAGTCCTTGGAAATGGATTGGACCAGTTTGGGAGAGGGCACTGAGTGAGGAGTAGGCAGAGGAGTAGAGCTTTGATGGACAAACAGGTCAAAGGTCAGGCCCCAAGAGATTGAGAATAAGCTGCGCAGGACAGGGGAGAACCACATATTTGTCATGGAGAACAGGACAGTGTTTCCTGGATGGAGAGTGATAACCAGTACCAGCTATTGCATAGAAGTAAGCTACTGTGTTCTAAAAACTATACTGAATCTTTTTTTTCCTTTAAATTTGAGTTGTAAAGAGACAGAAAGGGCTCCGTCCCCCAGCTCATTCTCTAAATGTCTGCAGTGACCCCAGCTGGGACAAAAGCCTGTGGGCAGGAACTGACAAGTATCCCACATAGGTAGCAGGGGCCCAGCGCTTTGAGCCAGTGCCTGCTGCCTCCCATGGTGAACACAGCAGAAACTGGATTCTGGAGGAGATGCAGGACTTGGGCCGAGGTGCGCCTGTGTGGGGTGCAGGTGTCCCTACTGCTTGGTCAAATGCCTCCCCCCAGAATACCATCTTTTTCAGTGTGCTTTTTTTTTTTTAGGTTTTAACTTAAATCAACCAATCCATCCATTCTTTTATCTGTCAAACATTTGGGTTTGTTTGCTGGAAAATGTGCTGGAATTTCTTATTTCATTTACATGAAAGGCAGATGGACAGAAAGAGAGACAGATCTTCCATCTACTGGTTGACTCCACAAATGGCTACAACAGTTAAACCTAGGCCCAGCAGAAGCCAGGAGCCTGGAACCCCATCCAGGTCTCCCATGTGGCTGGCAGGGGTCCAGGTACTTGGGCCATCTTGTGTTGCTTTCGTAGGCACATTAGCAGGGAGCTGTATTGAAAGCAGAGTAACTGGGACTAGAACCTGCATTCAGATTTGGGGTGCTGCCTTGCACTGGCATCTTAACCTGCTGTGCCACAAGGCTGTCCCAGCTTTTTTCTTGTCTTTTCTTCTTAAAATTGTGCATCTTTTTGAGTATATCTTTTCTATGTACATATAATTATATGAAAGGGCCTGTAGAATGCAGAATATTTTTATTGTTGACAATTCATGCAGAGGTAGAGGAGGCTAATTTTCCCTCCCCTGAACTTCAAGCGTACATAGCTAACCTTCATTGCCTTTCTGCATGTTTTTATCATTATATGCAAACCTACATGAACATATGCTGATGCAGACCTTGATACAAAGCTGTGATGGCTCCAGCAATTGGGTTCCTGCCACCCATGTGAGAGTCCTAAATTGAATTCCTGGGCTGCTGGTTCGGGGCCCAGCCCATTCCTGACCATTGTGAGCATTTGGGGAGTGAACCAACAGATAGAAATATGCACCCTCTCTCTCTGGCCCTAACTTCTTGCTTTGTCTCTCTGCCTCTCAGATCAATCAATTTTAAAAAAATGGAATATATTGGATTGCATTCTACTTTTTGCTCTTCCAGCTTACATATATCGTAGAAATACTTCCAAGTCACTTAATGTGTGTCTAAAGCATTTTTAAATTGCCCAATATTTTGTGGCATGAATATATCACAATTAATATAACAGGTGATGGGCATTTGCTCCATGTAGATTTCTTTCCATGAAGAGTGTTGCAGTAAACATCCTGGTCCAGTTCTTAGGAGCTGATGCTTTTATTTCTGTGGGAGAGATTTCCACTTGGGAAGTTACTGCTGCCAAGATGCATATATCCTGAATTTTAATAGAAATTTCCATATAGTTTTTTGAAAAGACTAAAGCAGTTCATCTTTCATCATTGATGTATGATGATTTCCTCCTTTCTACTACATTAGGTTTTATTTGTTATTACTGCAATAAGATGGATAAAGAATGATTTCTTCTTGTTAAATTTTTAAAAAAGATTTATTTAATTTAAAGAATTGCAGAGACAGAGCGAGATCTTCTATTCGCTGGTTCATTCCCCAGATGGCCACAATATCCAGGGCTGAGCCAGACCAGAGCCAGGAGCTTCATCCAGGCCTCCCATGTGGGTGCCGGGGCCCAAACACTTGGACCAGCCTCTTCCGCTTTTCCCAGGCCACTGGCAGGGAGCTGGATTGGAAGTGGAGCAGCCAGGATACAAACTGGCGCCCATATGGGATACTGGCATCGCAGGTGGTAGTTTTACTCACTACACCAGCTCCTTGGTGGTTTAATTTTCATCTGTTTGGCCACTCTTGATATACAGTCTTTGCCTTCATATAGCAAATGCTCACTGAGCCCTTGAGCCAGGCACAGTGAAGTAAACAATTTATTAGCAAGTAAACAAGTACCAGACAGTAGCAAGTAAACAAGTACCAGACCCTTAGCATGGGCAAGGGATGGTCCTGAGACGGTTGAAGCCCCAAATTCCTGATCCCACCGCAGCATACTCAGTTGACCACATGAAGCACAACTCAGATGTGACTGGAACACATACCTGGCCCCTTTAGATCCTTAGGGATTCCATGTATAAAGTGTTTTTCTTTTTTCTGGCACAGAGCTTGTCTGCATGAAATATTAATGTTTTCTTTGCTTCCATCTCTAACAACAGTAGTTATGTTTTTCTCTTGGGGACCTATGTTTTGAAAAACAAATTTAATCACTTCTTGAGTGATTAGCATTCTGTGTCTGTCTTGTCTTCCCCCTCAAATTTGCGTCATGACCCCTTAATTAAGAAACATCTTCAGAGGTTGCAAACAGCTTGAAAGGAGTGGGGAGAATAGAATAATAATAAAAAGTGTATCTCATGCAGGGTGAGTATTGTTGCATTTTCTCTATGTGAGTAAATGTGAACCAGGTGTTGATATAACCAGTAGATATTACTGTGGGTCACAGTAACACAGTTAAAACAAAAAGCTTCAGAAGTACTAATGCACAAGGAAGAAGCTGCAAGTTGTGTTCAGCTACAACTCCTGGGCCTGCTGCCCTTACTAGCAGACTTCCTCCTGCATACCAGTCTTGCATGGTTCGTATTAATGCCTCAGAACCACTGCAGATATCTGAGTGTTTCAACTTTGAGGAAGGGAGGACAAGCTTAGCGAATGGCCACACTTTCGGATTGTATATCCATGAGTATCCGAGACCTACAGTGTGCCAGGAACTATACAGAGGTTACTATCCAAGAGCACCAAATACAATGTCTAATTCAGACCTGAGTTGTAGAGGATAGGTTGGTGGATACTTGCAGTCTCCCAGAGGAGGCAATAGTAAAAGCAGTTAGGAATTATATAATAAAGGAAGTACTTGGTTCTGGGACATAAACGTATAAACATGAACAGAGCAATCGTGGATTCTGGCAGCAAAAGATAATTGATACTAGCATAGGATTTTGGTGAGAAGATGGTGAAGGATGGGATTGGAAAGTTCAGCAAGTGTCAGAGAATGACCTGCTTTTGCTATACTAAGGTACTTTAAGTTTCTACCTGTCACAACTAAAAATAGTGTTGGTGTGATGATGAGCACTTGACAGTTCCCTTTCATGGTGTATTATAGAGGTTACCCATGACTTGCTGAATCCTCTACTGATATAGATAATTTAATATAGGAATGCAAATTTAGCTTTATCTGATATTTATGATTTTTTAAATGTATTAATTTGAAGGCAGAGGAGAGAGAGGGAGATCTCTCATCTGCTGTTTCATTACCCAAGTACTGGCAACTGATGGGGCTGAGCAGGGGGGAAGCCAGGAGCCATGAACACAATATGAGTCTTCTGCTAGGGTGGCAGGGACTCAGCTACTTGAGCCATCACTTGCTGCCTTCCACAGTGCACATTAGCAGGAGCTGGAATTCGGAGTGGAGCCAGGACTTGGACCCAAGCACTCCAGTGTGGAATGTAGGCGTCTTAACCACTAGGCCAAATTTTTGAATATAACTTTTTAAAAAAGATTTATTTATTTATTTGAAAGGCAGAGTTACAGAGAGGCAGAGAGGCAGAGAGAGAGAGAGAGAGAGAGAGGTCTTCCATTTGCTGGTTCATTCCCCAGATGACCACAACGGCCGGAGCTGGGCCAATCCGAAGCCAGGAGTTTCTTCCAGGTCTCCCACGTGGGTGCAGGTGCCCAAGGACTTGGGCCGTCTTCCATTGCTTTCTCAGGCCACAGCAGATAACTGGATCAGAAATAGAGCAGCCAGGACCTGAACCAGCGCCCATGTGGGATGCCAGCACTACAGGCAGTGGCTTTACCTGCTACATCACAGCTCTGGCCTCTGAATATAATGTTTTAAATCTCAGTTTATTAGCAGTAGAAAACAAAACCCTGGGGCCAGCGCTGTGGCTTAGTGGGTAGTGTCTCATATAGGCACCGGTTCAAGTTCCCGCTGCCCCTCTTCCAATGCAGCTTTCTACTATGGCCTGGGAAAGCAGTGGAAGGTGGCCCAAGTCCTTGGGCCCCTGCACCCTCGTGGGAGACCAGGAGGAAGCTCCTGGCTCCTGGCTTTGGATCAGCCCAGTTCTAGCCATTGCAGCCATTTGGGGAGTGAACCAGTGGATGGAAGACCTCTCCTCTCTGTGTCTGTAACTCTACCTCTCAAATAAATAAATCTCTCTCTATATATATATAGATTTTTTTTTTTTTTTTGGACAGGCAGAGTTAGAGAGAGCGAGAAAAGGTCTTCCTTCCATTGGTTCACCCCCAAATGGCCGATACGGTCAGCGCGCTGCGCCAATCTGAAACCAGGAGCCAGGTACTTCTTCCTGGTCTCCCATGCGGGTGCAGGGCCCAAAGACTTGGGTCATCCTCCACTGCACTCCCGGGCCACAGCAGAGAGCTGGACTGGAAGAGGAGCAACCAGGACAGAATCCGGTGCCCCAATCGGGACTAGAACCCGGGGTGCCGGCACCGCAGGTGGAGGATTAGCTTAGTGAGCTGTGGCACCAGCCTATACTTTGTTTTTTTTTTTTTTAAGGGTGGAATTTAGGATGTTCCTCATTGCTTTAGATATGGAAAGAACCTGTAAATGAAAATGTGCATTTTCTGTGGCAGATATTTGGCACAGCTATTAAGATGCCCTCGTCCCATATCTGTGTGCCTGATTTTGAGTCCTAGCTTTGCTCCCTATTACAGGTTCCTGCTAATGTGCTCAAGAAGTTAGGTCCCTGCCACCCGCATGGGTGACCCAGATAGAGTTCCTGGCTCCTGGCTTTGGCCTGTCGCAGCTCTGGCCATTATGAGCACCTGAGGAGAGACCACCTGCCTGTCTGCCTTCAAATGAAGTAAACAAATTGCATTTTCTTTATGTAGCAGTTTATAAATATCTTTCTTAAAGAGAGCTTGGTAATAGATGCTACCATCTTTCCCGTCTATCTTTTCATGGTAAAATAACTAAACTTTCTTGTATTATGCTTTACTGATATAATTAGGGTGATGGATGTTATTAGCTGTTGATTGCTGCATAACCAGTTACCACAGAACTTAGCAGCTTACCACAGCAGGCATCTGTTAGAACACAATGACTGTGGGTCAAAGTTCCAGGCCCACCTCTGCTCAGGGTCTCCCATTAGGCAGCAGTCCCGGTATTGCTGGGGCTACAGTCACCCCAGTGCTCAACCTGGGGGAATCGGCTTCGAGGCTCACTCAGTGTGGTGATGAGTGAGACTTAGATACTCCCAAGGCTGTTGGGTAGAGGGCCCCAGTTCTTTCTGGCTGCTGGCCAGAGCCCTCACGCAGTCCTGGCCATGTGGGCCTCTCTGTAGGGCAGCCTGTCACATCTACACCTGACTTCCAACCAGTTGGTCAGGAGACGGTGAGCAAAGGACAGAATCTGCATCACAGAGGTAGCCTCCCATCGTTTTAATTGAGTTCTGCTCATCAGAAGCAAGTCACTTGCTCCTCCCTGCACTCAAAGGAGGAGGAGATTGTACGAGGGCACGTACATCAGGAGGCAGGGTCCCCAGGACCCATTTGGAAGAGGCCTGTAACAGTGGAAGACCCACATATACTTCTTATTGTTATTGTCTGAGTGTCTCTTAGTGTCTTCTTTTTCTTTCTTTCTTTTTAAAGATTTATTTAGTTATTTGAAAGTCATAGAAGAGAGAGGGAGAGACAGAGATCTTCTATCTGCTTGTTCACTCCTCAAAATGGCTGCAACAGCCAGGACTGGGCCAGGCAGAAGTAAGAGCCAGGAGCTTCATCCATGTCTCCCACATGGGTGGCAGAGGCCCAAGCACTTGGGCCATCTTGCTCTGCTTTTCCCAGGCCCATTAGTGGAGAGCTGAATTGGAAGTGGAGCAGCCGAGTCTTGAACCAGCACTGTGTGGGATGCCAGTGTATCAGGCAGCAGTTTTAACCACAACACTGGCCCCTGGTGTCTCCTTTTCAGACAGTTGGTTTGTAAACCTCCTGTGAAGAAAAAGAATGTAACCTTGGTTTCCCAGCTACAGTGACTAGCAGGGTGACTACAGATAGCACATATATGCTTGCTGTTTGTTTCTTGAATCAAATGTATGAAGTTCTTATGTATGGGCATATATGTGTGCATGTGAACACCTGCCACATTATTCTTTTTGCTATATAGAGCTGTCATCATCAAACTGCATCTTTACCATGTTCCATGTTTCCTCATCTCATTATGGCAGAATTCTCATATTAACACGAATCAATTCTGCTTTATAATTATTGGTAAATTGGTTAAGATGCCTGCATCCCATAGCAGAGTACCTGGGTTCAAGTCCTGGCTCTGATTGCAGTTCCATCTTCCTGCAAATGCACACCTTAGGAAATGATGGCTCAAGTTGAGTTCATGCCACCTCCATAGGAGTCCTGGGTCAAGCTCCTGCATCCAGCTTTCGTCTGGCCCATGCCCTACTGCTGTGGCATTTGAGGAGTGAACCAGTAGATGGGAGGTCTTTCTCTTTTCTCTCCAATAAATTAATAAATAAGTTAATTGATTGAAAAAATTTAGTGCAGAGCCAGGCCTATAGTACAGTCATACACTATTTAACAGCAAGGATGTATTATGTGACTATCATAGAGTACCTACACAAACCTACATGGCATAGCCTGTTACACTCCCACACTATACGTATAGTCTATTTTTAAATTTGTTATTTCATTTTATTTCAGTTTACTTTTTAAATCTTTTGTTACACACACACAAATACACACACACACACAAGCAAGTTTGGGCCTCCAAGATATCAGGATCATTAGTATCACTGACTTCCACCTCCACATCTTGTCCCACTGGAAGGTCTTCAAGGGCAGTAACATGTACAGAGCTGTCATGTCTTAGGATAGCAGTGCCTTCTGGGATACCTGCTGAAGGACCTGCTTAAGGCGGTTTTACAATGTATTTATTTATATATCTTTTGGTAAGAAATAGTACACTCTGAATAATAAAACATACAGTTAGGCACTAACAGTCATTTGTTATCAGTATCAGGCATTATGTGCTATACATAATTTATGTGTTTCACATTTATATGACTGGCAGCACAGTATGTTTCTTTACATCTGCATCACACAAAAACTTGAGTAATGCATTGAGCTCCAGTGTTATGATGGCTAAGCCTCTAGGTGATGGCAATTTTGAGCTGTATCATACCCTCAGGGGACCACTGCTGTATATGTGGTCCAACATTAACCAAAACGTCAATATGTGGTACACAACTATAGTTGCTCCAATTTTCTTAAACTTGTAAAATATTTTTTAGAATTTTCTTTTTAAAAATTTCAGGCATATACAAAAATAGAATATAATGAACCCCATGAACCAGCTTCAACTGTTACTAACATTGTGTCAGTCTTGTTTCATCTCTCCCTCTTCTTCACCCCCCCTTAATGTAGTCTCAAACATTCTGTTATTTTATTTATAGATATTTGAATAAAGGTCTTTTACATTTAAAAAAGGTTTTTTTTTTTTTTTTTTTTTTTTTGACAGGCAGAGTGGACAGTGAGAGAGAGAGACAGAGAGAAAGGTCTTCCTTTTGCCGTTGGTTCACCCTCCAATGGCCGCCGCGGCCGGCGCGCTGCGGCCGGCGCACCGCGCTGATCCGATGGCAGGAGCCAGGAGCCAGGTGCTTTTCCTGGTCTCCCATGGGGTGCAGGGCCCAAGCACCTGGGCCATCCTCCACTGCACTCCCGGGCCACAGCAGAGGGCTGGCCTGGAAGAGGGGCAACCGGGACAGAATCCGGCGCCCCAACCGGGACTAGAACCCGGTGTGCCGGCGCCGCTAGGCGGAGGATTAGCCTAGTGAGCCGCGGCGCCGGCCTAAAAAAGGTTTTTAAATATAGTTTCCATGCCCCTACCATATCTAACAGGATGAACCGAAGTTTCTTGATATCTTAAGGTCTTAATCTGTTACTCATTCCATGTTCAGATTTCCCTGGTTGTCCTAAATCACTTTATAAAGTCGGTTTGCTTCAGTCAGGATCAAAGAAGCTTCATAAGATTATATTTGTTTGGTAAATGTATTAAGTCTCTTAATTTTTAAGTTTGTGGAATGAATATAAATGATGAGTTTTGTGTGTGTGATGTAATGGATTTCCTTGTTTATTTATCCTAGCACCCATTTCCCAACGTCACAGCACCCCAGTTTCCTCAGGAGGAATTCTTTCCTGTTGGCTATAGTCTAAAAGAACTATAACCAGGCATCCAGGCAGGGGATGCACTGTTAGATATCCGCCCCCGCCCAAGCCTCCTTGAGATCCTGAGCATAGAGCCAAGGCAGTCGGAATTCCTTTTTCTCAGTGGCTACATTCAACTTGCCGTAGATCATTGGGATTTGTACATTTTAGCTTCCACACATTCCTTGGACCTTGCTTGCTTTCAAATGTGGTTTTGTGGATTACTAATAACCTTCTAAGAAACGGTCCTTTTGCTTAAGTAAATCAAGTCAGCTTCTTTTGCTTATATGCAGAGATCTCTATTTGATGCGAGTATAAAACTATTCAAAAAGGTTAACTTTCTTGGAGTCCTTATATTGTTTCTTTCTACCCACATTTTCTCTAGATCCATTTTTTAATTCCTTGAGGTATGCAGTTTTTGCCTTTTCTCTTCACATTAGCAACTCGTCTTTGTTCCATTTTTATTCAGTTAAACTAAAAGGATACTCCTTCTTAATACCACTGTAGTACCTTTAAAGTGGTGTGTGATGCTGGCATTTGGCCAAATTTGGGACATCACTACTGTGTCAGGATGTGTCTGCTTCTTTGGCAGTCTGCTTGATTGAAATTGTAATTGTCTGACCCACTGATTACGCTATCCCATAAACAGAAAATCTAGGGAACGTTTTCTCATCATAGCTTTTCAGTTGGAAATAGAACCCAAGGAAATTTTGGGAGGAATTGTTCTTAATACTGGCAAAGCAGATTCCTCCAGGAATTTTTAGTTTTTAAGATCTGATTTTTTCACACTCTCAACCTCACCTTAATGGATTGATTGTACAATGAATAATGAAATCCTTTGGATTTAAATTTTTTGTATGATTTTTCACTGCCGAGATAATTCAGAACATGTAATACATATATTCAGTAGCCTGGTATTGATGCTGTGATCATTTTGTAAATTTGGTACATATTTTCAGAATATCATATTTTTAAGTAATATGGTAAAGTGTCTGAAAAGGATCCTAAAGAGATTTTTATGAAAAATATCAAATTAAGAATTTTTTTAAAAAAGATTTATTTACTTATTTGAAAGGCAGCATTTACAGAGAGAGGAGAGATCTGGGAGAAGGAGAGGCCACAATGGTTAGAGCTGGGCTGGTCTGAATCCAGGAGCTTCTTCTGGATCTCCCACATGGGTGCAGGGCCCAAGGACTTGGGCCATCCTCTGCTGTTCCTCCCAGGCACATCAGAAGGGAGCTGGATTGGAAGTGGAGCAGCTGGGACTCAAACCAGTGCATTTATAATGAATAGCAATACAAATGTTTATATATATATGCTTAAACTCCATGTCTATTTTTTTTTTTTAAGATTCATCTGTTTATTTGAAAGACAGAGTTACACAGAGAGAGAAGGAGAGGCAGAGAGAAAGACAGACAGACACAGAGGGGTCTAACATCTGCTGGTTCACTCCCCAGTTGGCTGCAATGGCCAGAGCTGCGCTAATCCAAAGCCAGGAGCCTGAAGCTTCTTCCAGGTTTCCCATGTGGGTGCAGGGGCTCAAGCACTTGGGCCATCCTCTGCTGCTTTCCCAGGCCAGAGAGCTGGATTGGAAGTGGAGCAGCCAAGACTCAAACCAGCACCCATATGGGATGCTGGCAGTGCAGGCAGTGGCCTAACCCACTATGCCACAGCACCAGCCCCTCCATGTCTATTAAAACTAGGAAAGACACACCCCTATTTCATAAACTGGAAAATATGGGCTGGCACAAAACTCCAGTTGTTTTTTTTTGTTGTTGTTGTTTTTTGTTTTGTTTTTTTTTTTTTTGTTTTGTTTTGTTTTTTTTTTTAAATTAGAGAGAGAGAGAGAGAAAGATATCAGTCCATCTGTTGATTCACTCTCCAGATGCCCACAACAGCACTGGGTCAAGCCAAACCCAGGAACTGGGAACTTAGTCCAGGCCTCCCACAGGAGTGGTAAGAACTGAATTCCTTGAGTCATGATCTACTGCCTCATAGGGTCTGCATTAGTGGGAGTTGAAGTCAGGAGCTGGAGATGGATCTGGAACACACACTCCACTGTGGGCTGCAGGCATCATAACTGGCACAGACTAGGCTAAATGCCCACCCCGGAAACAACACGTTAAGTCAAGGGAAGAGAAGAGGCGTCAAGACACTGATCAACTCTTGCTTGAGAACGTGCGGAAATTGTAGGGTCAGACGACAAAAAGGAACAGTGTGGAAGAGATGGATGAGGAGATGAAAGGCTATTTATTCAGCAAAATGAAGGGATTATTTTAATACAACTTCTCACTGACGAGGACATTTAAAAAAATGGATGAAGGGACAATAGAGTAAGACAAGTTGGAATTGAAGAAACTGTTGGAGCAAGAATTTTGAAATTAAACCAGCAATAGAGAAAGCTAAAAATTTAGAGTAGCTGCAGTAAGCAGAACTCACTGCAGAAAAAGCAAAAAGAAAAAAAGAAACATGGAGTAAAAATGGTAAAATTATACAGAACGTAGAAACAAAGGACAAGTCTTAAGACTGAGAAGCTGACTTAGATGGGGAACTGAAGACCTTATCGTTGCCATGACTGAAGAGGAGAGCAGAAGAGTTAGGTGAGAACTCAGCAGACGCTGTTTCTGAAGTTGATTCAACTGCTCAGAGACATTTCAGTAGCAACTGGTAAAGTAAGCAGACTACTGTCCAAATTGCTAGGTCAAAAGGCAAAAAGCCCACAAATTTTTCTTTTCTGTAGAGCAAGAGAAAAAAAAAAATAGGAAGCATGAAACATGTAAAGATAAAATAAGATGAATGAGAATACAAAATAGCTATTAAAACCTATGTTAGTGAGATATTCTCATCTATTAATAAAAGCAATGGAAGGTGGCCCAAGTTTTTGAGCTCCTGTCACCCACGTGGGAGACCGGAAGAAGCTCCTGGCTCTAGGCTTCAGCTTGGCGTAGCACTGGGCATTGTGGCCGTCTGGGGAGTTTACTACAGGATGGAAGATTCTCTCCCTCTCTCTCTCTGTAAATCTGACTTTCTAAAATAAAGAAAGGAAAATCCTAAAATAACCTATAATTTAAATGAAAAAGATTATCAGTGATAGCTCAGGATAATATAAATGGGAGGTTGAAATGTTTGTAATATTATGATCCAACAAAATTGAATTCAAGATGAAATTATTACATGGGTATGAAAGACCATAATACTGAAAAGTACAATCTACCTTAAGAAGTAACTCTCAGAAACGAATTAGTTCATTAAATATACCACTGATATATATAAAGGAAATCTGTAAAAAGATAATTGACAAAATATAGAAAGATTGTATACATGTTGATTCATGTTTCTTTGGTATTATTCTCCTAGCTCACATTCAGTAGGAATAGATACCTAAAATTTTTTCTAATTTTTCTTTCAGTTTTTCTGTTGATGTTTTGGAATCACTGTATCATTACTCTTTGACTATGAAGTATTCAGTCCATCAAACTTACCAGCCTCTGCTCTTAGTTGATTGTCCACCTCATCTTTCACCAAGAAAATAGTGGTCATAGGACAAGTAACCTCATCAATAAGCTGATTTGTTTCTTAGTAGAAGAGAGACATCTTACTCTAACACTAATGACTGCCATTTGCACTGCTGTGAGGATGCCAGCATCCTATCTCGTGAGGATATGAACAGACCTGTACGCAGAACCAAGTCGTCATTCCCAGAGGAGAACTCACTGCTTTCCTCCCTGGTCTTGCTTTTCATTGAGAATTCCTTCCTTCAGTGCACAGAGCCACATTCACTAAGAGGCTCATTTCTCCTGAGGCCTGAGACTGGGTATTGGTGGAAGTATAGTGGAACCAATCTCAGAATGTATTGTCTGCATTTTGTTTGAATTGCAGGTTCACCTGTTTCCTGAGTAGATTGTTGTATTTATAAAACCAGCAATGTAATCTTTTTGACTGTGAAACATTTGGGAGAATTACCTCTGTGCTGTGACTGCCACTTTTTGGTCCCAATTTTCTGTGTGTACCACCCACGATCCTTGCATCATAACAGTGTTTTCTCTTCACTTTGAATATGGGAAGCAACAATCTACATTGCTCAGAGACATGGACTCATTAAAATAAATAATAATAAATAAATAATAATAAATAAATAAATAATAATAAATAAATAACCCTGGAAAACAGTGAAAACATAGATCGTGAAACTCCCAGGGTAGGGATTTGATTTGGTGCTGGTGATGTTTGGCTGGGTGGACAGGGGCAGTGCAGTGTAAAGCCTGGATATGTTTATAGACCAGGTTACCCACACAAAAGCACGGCACAGTCATGAGTTTACTCATTGATAGTGACACCATGAAGCACTGTAAGAACATAACATTGTTGCTGACTAAATATGTTTAAGAAGGAGAGGGACTGGCATTGTGACGTAGTGAGATAAGCTGCCTCCTGCAGCACCAGCATCCTATATGGGCACTGGTTCATGTCTGGCTGCTCCAATTTCTATCCAGCTCCCTGCTAATGTGCCTAGGAAAGCAGCAGAAGATGGCCCATGTGCTTGGGCCCCTGCACCCACGTGGGAGACTTGGAAGAAGCTCCTGGCTCCTCATGTTGGCCTGGCCCAGATCTGGCGGTTGTGGTCAATTGGGGACTGAATCAGTGGATGGAAGGCCTCTCTGTCTTTCCCTCTGTCTCTGTAACTCTGCCTTTCAAAGAAATAACATAAATCTTTAATAACTAAATTCAAGGAGAAACTCCTCTGTGCTCTTCTGAGGAAAAACGAACTGTAAAGTTTCATGGAATTGTAAATTGCCCTTTTGTTACCCATTAAAGAGTGAGGAAGAACCTATTTTCTTTGCCTTAATTTAGAAGAGTTTAAGGACACTTCTTTTCACCGTTATTGGAAATTATATGTGTCCTGTGTTTTTCAAGTATTTTCTGTCGTAACTATAGTGACACATTACTGTAGAACCAGCTGAATCGAGGACTGTAGGGGAGGGCATGGACGGGAAGGAGGGCGGGTGCGGTGGCTGATGGATCTGTGAGAGGTTTTTATGTTTATGGAAAGAGAAACAAGCGGATTGTAGCTTTAAGGTCTCAGTATTGCTTTATGAGTGTCTAGAATTGTTGGGGCAGGGGTGACGTTTGAGAACCTCAAGCTCGCAATGTTAAGGAAGGCCTGGGAGGGTATGGCCAGCTTCTGAATGCAGCTGAATGTCGTTGGCAAATATTTTCCAGATTCTTCTGTACCACTTAATGAAGGTGAAACATTAATGCCTCAGGGAAATTTTAGTGCTGCAGCATAAAAGGACCAACAGCAGCAAGTGTGATGTGATCACTCGTGTTTTAAAAGGATGTGAAAGCTGCTGTTTCTGCAGTTAGCATGTTGAACCAATTTAACAATAAGAACTCTGCTTAATGTCTGCTGAAGCAGCTTCCTCATTGAATCAGTGCAGTGGGAAGCCTGTGGAATAGTCTCAAGCTAATTAGCGGTGTCAGGACGTTTAAAGACAGGCTGTATTTTTACTCTCACACAAGGTGAGTCCCTGCAGTCTAAGGGTACTGTTCCCAAGTGCATGCCCGTTTACTGCCATGTCTTCTGCTTGCTGGTTTCTGGCTGTGTGTGTATTTGTGCTTTCTTAACAAGTGACATTTTACTCTTCATTCTGTGTGTAAAATACCATGACTCATTGACATTAACCAATCAGTATCCAGTATGTTTGATTATAATAAAGAGCACACAACTTGTAGGGTTTTTAAAATTTTTTTTTTTAGAAAAACTTATTTGTTTGAAATGTGGAGAGGCAAAGAGAGATCCCATCCACCTGATCTCTCCCCTGGTGCCTACAATGGCTGGGGTGGGAGCCAGGAGCCAGGAGCTCAGTCCAGGTCTCTCTAGGAGCTCAGTTACTTGAGCATCGCTGCTATCTCCCAGGGTCTGAAATAGTAAGAAGATGGATTCGGAAGCTGGAGCTAGGTATCAAAGCCAGGTACCCTGAGATAGGAAGTGGACGTTTTAACTGGCATCTTAACTGCTATGTCAAATGCCTGCCCTATTTTTGTTTTTAATGCCAGTATTTTACTTTGTAAACAAGGTTTTGAATAAGGATCAATTTCTAACAACTTTTTAGGGGTACTTTTTGTTTCCAGCCTCCTGTCATCTGAGTACCATAATGAAGAAAAACAACTGCTTGAATGTCCTTTTTTACTGAGAGATGACCACCCATAAAATCATTGTTTAATTTCAGATATTTTCTTTTCTCTATGTATTTCCTGCCAGCTGTTGAAGCCCATACATACCACAGTTGTAACGACAAAGAAAAATGTTCCAGTCTCAAGACATGAAACTTACACAGAGGAGTTTATTAAAAAGCAGATTGAAGAGTTCAACATAGGAAAGAGACATCTAGCCAACATGATGGGAGAAGACCCAGAAACTTTTACCCAAGAGGACATCGATGTGAGTATAGCTACTCTGGTGGAAAGTGATTGCTGTAGAGTTTCAGATATTGAAAGCGCTTTTTGGTGTGAGCCCTTAGCTTTGTGTAAATTTTAACCAAACTGTCAGAATAAGGAGAAGTGCCACTATACACTCCAGGCTGAAGCCTGATGTCAAAGACCAATGTCAAGTCTATTTGAAGCATTACAAAGTATGATGAGTTCAAACATTTTTTAAAATATTTTTTATTTAATTTGAAAGAGTTAGAGAGAGAGAGGTCTTCCATCCAGGGCTGGCTCAGGCAAAAGCCAGGGGCCAGGAGCTTCTTCCAGATCTCAGATATAAGTATGGGGGCCCAAGGATTTGGGCCGCATTCTGCTGCTTTCCCAGGCTCATTAACAGGGAACTGGATCAGAAGTGAAGCAGCTGGGACTTGAACCGGCACCCTTATGGGATGCCGGCACTGCAGACAATATACTTCATCTACGATGCCACAGTACTTGCCCCGAGTTTAAAATATGGGTTAGAAATGAATACTTTTCTTTTTTCAAGTTCATAGATACCAGTTTGAATGCTTATACATTGTTTGAAAATGTTTATCCTGTTGTTTAGTCTCAGATTAAACTTTCTTACAAAGTGATAGTAATGAAAATAGAGTCAAGTTTATAGTAAACCTCACAAGTAAAAGTTGGTCCAGTATTTTGTTATCCGCTTAAACATATTTTGAATTTTCAAAATGAGGGCCTAAGTTTGAGAGTTTGAGTCAGAATTCTACTTCTGTTGCACTCTTGAATTATCACATTTCTGATAAACATAATAATGGTCAATAATACTTCTATGCTAAAGATGTAAGGGTAGCTAGCTGAGAAACTTAAATTTTAATGATTTTGAAGCTTGTTCTTTTTTTTCTGAAGATTTATTATTTGAAAGGCAGAGCTACAGAGAGAGACAGATCTTCCATCCACTGGTTCACTCCCCAAGTGGCTGCAACAGTCAGAGCTGGGCCGATCCAAAGCCAGGAGCCAAGAACTTCTTATGGGTCTCCCACACGGGTGCAGGGGCCCTTCTGCTTTCCCAGGTGCATTAGCAGGGAGCTGAATCTGAAGAGGGGCAGCAGGGCCTCAAACCAGCATCCATATGCGATGCTGGTGCCACAAGCAGCAGCTTTCCCCACTATACCATAGCACTTGCCTCAAAGCTTGTTCTAATCTTTAAAAACGTTTGACATCCTGTGATTTTAGATTTAACTGAAGGCAAGCATCTTTGTATAGATACACCATTTTTATATGATTTTAAATACAGTAATGCATCAGTTAATCACAGTATTAAGTTCTCAGAAATGTGGTGATAGTTGATTTTGACATTTTGTGAACATCAGGTTGTACTTACACAAACTAAGATGGCTATACTTTCACTAGTTGATTTCTTACAGTATATATGGTCCATCACTGACTGAGCAACTTAGGCAGCCTGTAACCACAAGGTCATCTGTTGGTATTCATGAGGAATACCTTCTAGGACCCCCTTGGATACCAAATCCACAGATACTCAGGTCTTTTATAAAAATGGCTTGGTAGTTACGTATAACCTAAGCATATCTTCCTTCTATTACTTCAAATCATTTCTAGATTACTTACAGTACCTAATACAACATAAATGCTGTACAAATAGTTGTAATTAATAAACTGTTGTTTATGAAATAATGACATAAAAAGAATCTGCATTGCATTCAGTATATACACAGTATTTTTTTCAAATATTTTCTTTTCTTTCTTTTTTTTGTAATGTAGCAAGGTTTTATTGGGGAAAGGGCATGTGTCAGAATGGAAGAGAGAGTGCCCAGTTACTCAGACTGGGGGAAAGCAAGGTTACCTGGTTAAATGGAGCAAATGCATGTGGCAGGCCAGGTGGGCGGCTCATGGAGAGCGGAGAGCTGAGAATGCATGTCTTTGTTCAGACCAAGGGAAGGATCGAGTTTGTTCCCACTGTTTCTCTTACCTCCTCCCCCTTCTCCTGCAGGACAAAGGATTTGCTGAGTATAAATTAGGAAATACCTTCCCCGGTTTGTTATCTGACTGGGGAGCCCACCTGGTGCCGGGCCTAGGGTGCCTGCCTTGGAGGAAGGATGTAAGGCCTTGTTGCTCAGTGTTAGGAGGCCAGGTAACCCGTTAGTCTTGGGGAGAGAGAATTCCCCTTGAGGGAAGGTCTGGGAACATCTGGAAAGTTATCAGGGTCTGTGCAGAGCTTTGAAGTGTAAATACTGGGCTATTTCCAAAGTGAGCTTCTGTAGATGTGCCCTTGAATTTCTCTCAGACCCCTCGCACACACATAGGCTAATTTCTGACATCCTCCTTAATATTTCTCCCCTCAAAAGAAAATATCCATAATCTTATGGGGGATAAATGGATGAAGATTCATCTTCTGTACTTGTTTCAGAGCTGACAAATGGGTGTAGAGGTGGATATGGGTATTTTTCTCTTGCTGTCTGTCCTGTGGTGTTTGAGGGTGGCCTTGGAAAGCACTGGTCTAGAGGACTGGTCATCTTGTCAAGGGGTAGGCTGTCAGCCCTGTTTCAGAAGCGCCTGGACCTGGATGGACCTGGATGGCTTGTCTTCTGTTAGAGACAGAACAGACAAGGATATTAAAACACAGCAGACTACAGAGAAGCAGAAAGAATGTGGGTGCTGTGTCACCAAGGAGAGGCGATGACCAGAATTTCCATGACCAGATGTTAGGCCAGATACTTTAGCCTTGTCTGACCTGGTCCTGGAGTCGTCTGGCCTCATACAAGAGAGCATGAACATGATTTTGTCCCCATCTGCTTTGACCCTAGTCTGGGGGCACTTTCTTGGGCAGCAGTTAGCAGGTCTAGGGCCTGCCTGCTGTGAAAGACTGAGTTTAGCAATCCTTTTGTGAGAGCCCTGGTTGTGGCAGCTTTTCAGTGGATGAAAGCTGTGCTTTGTTTGTTTGTTTTTCCCAAAGGAGGGGGCTCTGCTTTGGCTCCCTGTTGAGAGCCTTGCTATTCCCTGTATCAAGGAATCTGTAACCTATTAGGGAAATGCTGAGACTGTCTTAAGGTTGCAGAAGTAGGAATTTGTTGTGTGGCCTGTATCTTTTCTGGGGCTGGTTTTCTCTACCCAGGGTGAGGATAAGGGTTAAATAATGAACTTTATGTCAGATTGGCTATGCTTTTTTTTTTTTTTCTTTTTCTGGTTGCTTGGTAGCTACCTTTTGCTGGGAAGTTAAGCTAATGCACAGACCAACATCTCAAGTTGAGAAAGAAAACAGACTAATAAAATCTATATTCTGGGTTATTTTGCAACCCCCTCAAGAGCTAGGTCTTTTAAGTCCTCTGTGAGGGCCTGTCCAAATAGATGCAGGACTATCTAAGTTAGCTGTTACTCTAAGCCCTTTTTTAGGAACTGGCAGGAAGGGCTTTTTAGGCTTAATAATACTTGGATAGATAGGCTTTAAGATTTGGCCACAGGTATGTGTGAGACCCAGACCCATTCATAGGGTGCTGGAGGAGACATAAGAGAGGTATGAACCTCCTTAAGGAGGGCGCCCTGTTGATTCCCCTTACATGGCTGGACTAGGAGGAGAGCTGAATAGGAGGCTAGTGCAGATAGGCAATTTAAGTTTCCCTGACTGACCCTCGGCCGTCTCCTCAATAGCAATGGTTAGGTTGGAAGCTGGGCAGAGCCAAGGGCTTTTTAGCTCGGGGCCCATAGGGTCTGCGGTTCTGACCCAGGAATCCTTCAATACCCAGGGCAATTCTATTTCCAGTAGCCTTGCTCTTGGCAGAGCTGACAGAAGCCAGTTTCTGTCACAACAGCTGCATGCCCAATGCCCTGGCTCCTTATATCAAAAGCAGGTGCCATTTTGAGTGGACTGGCCTTGTTAGGTCTCCTTGATGGTAGATCACTGTGTAAAGCGGCTATTAATTGGCATGTTGCCTATCCTTACAGTATTCCTTCTGCCTAGCTCTCTCCTCTTTGTCCTGGTCTCTGATAAAGTAAACCATGGAAGCAGTCTTTATGATGTCAGTCAAGGGGGTGCTCAACCCATTCCTGATTTTTGAAGATTTATTTTAATATCATCAAGGTGAGCTAAGAAGCTATGGTGATGGCAAATAAGACCAGTGTCTGCAAATAGTGAAGGATAGAATTAAAAGGGAGAGAATGATCCTGCGGGGGAAGCAGGACACACAGCAGACTCATAGAATGGCAAATGCCCTAAACAGCACTCCGGCCTCAATATCAACCCTTGGGGCATTCTGATCTGGCTAAAAGGTCCATGAGAGTCTCACAGGCATGGAAAGCCAAGACACGGTGGCAAAAACAACCTAAATGAAAGATCTTGGTGAACAAGACCCCAGTGGAAGGAACGGGCCATCAAGGAGGGAGACGCCTTTCTCCGAAGGGAGGAAGGAACCTCCACTGTGATATGGCCCTGACTAAACAAGTTCAGAGTTGGTGAACTCAAGGACAGCTCATGGCAAGAGCCTTGGGTGATTACTGATGTCACAAACAAGATTGTCAATAGTTAAATCAACAATGGGAGTCACTGGGCACGTGCTCCCCAAGTAGGATCTCTGTCCTTGTGTGTTTTACTATGAGAGTTAAAGACAACACTACTAGTTGAACAGTACTCTATATCCTGTGCGGTTGTGTGGGTGCAGTCTGTTGAAATCTTTGCTTAGTTGATTTTACTAAGTTTATTAACTTTACTAAGTTGATCTTCTGTATATGAAGGTAATTGAAAATGAAACTTGATGAAGGGCGGGATGGGAGAGGGAGTGGGAGAGGGGAGGGGAGGGAGGGAGATGGGGGGGAAGCCACAACAATGCAAAAGTTGCACTTTGTAAATTCACATTTATTAAATAAAAAGAAAAAAAAAAGAAGCTATGGTGATGGACAAATTCCGACACTTAGTATTTCCCTCTGAGTTAAAACAGTGCCCATGAGTAGAAGTATGGCCTTTCATGTCTATGTTTTGAGGTCATCAGTACAACTTTTTATCTCCCCCTCAATTTAGTTTAAAAGGGGAGTTCTGCTCATTTACTGTGCACACAGAAAAATAAATCTAGCTGCAAAATCATTTCATAGTTTAATTTCTCATTTTCTGGCTATACTATTTGGTCCTCTATATTGTGGCTAGGCATTATTACAGAAAAAAGTCATCCCTTTTATAAGGTCTGGGGATCAAACCATACATCACAGTGGAGAGTCCTATGGAAGAATGAACTTCCCTTCTGGAAGAGAAAAGAGGAGAAATGAGGCAGCAGGTCGGGCCTCCCTGATCACTTAACCTGACTTTTTTTTTTTTTTTACAAAAAGATTTATTTTATTCATTTGAAAGATAGAGTTACAGGGAGAGATAGACAGAGAGAGAGGTCTTCCATCTGTTGGTTCACTCCCCAGATGGCCACAACGGCCAGAGCTAGCTGATCTGAAGTCAGGAGCCAGGAGCTTCTCGGGTCTCCCATGGGGTGCAGGGGCCCAAGGACTCGGGCCATCTTCTACTGTTATCCCAGGCCATAGCAGAGAGCTGGATTGGAAGAGGAGCAGCCGGGACTAGACTCGGTGCTCATAAGGGATGCTGGCGCTTCATGCCAGGGCTTTAATCCGCTGCACCACAGCGCCGGCTCCAGCCTGACTTGGGCTTTCAGATTTAACTGGTGTTCAAGCAGTGCTTGCTGCATAGCCTGGCTTACAGGAGAAGTTGTGGCAGATGTCTCTGCCATCCTTAGGCTTCCGGATATTTACCATGTAGCCAGTGGGTTATGGGCCTGGGTTGCCAGATATAACTAGTGTTAACCTTGTAACCTGTAAGTTTATACTAGAACTTACCATGTACCTCAAAAGTGAGTTTTTGGATTTATGTAGTAAGTTCTTTGGGCTTCCAGACTTTCACCGTGAGGCCTTTGGATACTGGAGCTTTCTTGGGTTCCTGAAACCCAGTTCTCTAGTATCTGCTGCAAAACCATTTCAGTCATCTCTAAGTCTCTTTTGGAACACTTTCTCTCTCTTGCCTGGACCTCTGTTTGATTCACATTTTGAACTAGCAATGCCTGGTTATTTAGTGTTAGCTGTGTGGAGACTTCGTCAGTCCCCCTTTAATAATCTGGCTTTCGAGCCAGACTGGAGCAGCTGGAAAGAAACATGCTTATAACTACAGTTTAGCATCATTTCACATCCTGGTAACACTTTTAATCCAAGTAGCCTAATTGGTTATTATCTCTGCAAGATGAGAGATCTATCTCTTGACATTTCCAGGGGTCCATCTGGAAATATCAAAGTCCAGAGAACTCAGAACTTTTATTTTCATGAAGTCTGTTAAAAATTCCAAGAGAACTTAAAGTATCTGGTCAAAACGGAATTCCTTAAGCTTGTGAAATGATATCCATACATTTAGTCAGGGTGATTTTAACAATTTTAATCATAGTGATAACGTGACCCAATATTTTTAACTAAATAGATATTTAAAAATAACTTTTAAGACTTCATGCCTTTCAACAATCAGAACTTAACACACAGTAGAGGACACATCAGATTACTTCAACAGAACACTGTCTCTTGGTCTTCAAATAATTCAGAAAAATACCTTAAATATAAGAGTTAGCTCATGAAATCACTGCATAATTTGAAATAACAGAGTCAGAAAAGAGCTTATAGAACCTAACTCTAAAATGGCACAGAGTAACCAATTAAACAGAAACTGTTAAAAGGAGATGTTGCAGTTTTTGCAAAACCAGATTTTAAGATTTAGGATTGAGACCATTTCCAGATATTTACTAACATTAATATACATTTTTCAAAACCTTTGTTGCTGTAATAAAAGATCATTCTTCAATCTTCGGTCACTGTAACTTTGGTATTAACATTCAACTTGTAAAAAAATCTGTAAACAGTATTTTAAAATCATAAACTTTTTCCAAGATTTATCTCTCATCAAACTTTTTGTGACTCACAAATTTTGCAACTTAAACATTTAGTTACCTTCAAGCAGTCTTGAATTGATATGCATGGACAACTTATAAGCATATATGTTAACAAACCCAAATAGTCTCCCTTATAGAATTTAAGATGCTAAAAGTACATACATTACCTTTTTCCAAGTTTTATTTAGAAACAATGCCTAGATTACTTAAGACACTGAAATATTAATGAATACCACACAATTATTGGAATTATTTTTAAGGTCAAAATTACACTTACTTGTTTTTAAGTAGCTGATAAGGATAACACCTCCTGAACAGTAAACACAGACACCTGTGTATGTTAACAACTTTGAAAATATCTTCATCCTTTTTTTTTTCCCCAAAGAAAACTTTTTATAAGTACAAGTTTAGGAATATAATGATTCTTCTCAACCTACCCACCCTCCCACCCAATGCCTCCTCCCTCTCCCATTCCAAGTCCCATTCTCCATTAAGGTTCATTTTTCAATTAACTTTATACACAGAAGACCGATTCTATACTAAGTAAAGATTTCAGCAATTTGCACACATGTGCATAAAAAAAAAAAAAACTGAGAACAAGTTTTACAGTTAATTCTCACAATACAACTCATTGAGGGCAGAGGTCCTGGATGGGAAGTAAGTACACGGTGACTCCTGTTGTTTATTTAACAATTAACACTCTTATGTATGATGTCAGTGATCACTCAAGGCTCTTGACATGAGCTGCCAAGATATGGAAGCCTTCTGAATCCACAATTTCCATTAATATATAGACAAGGCCATAGCAAACTGGAAGTTCTCTCCTCCCTTCAGAGAAAAGTACATGCTTCTTTGATGGCCACTTCTTTCCACTGGGATCTCACTCACATATATCCTTCATGTAAGACTTTTTTTTGACAAAAATGTCTTGGCTTTCCATGCCTGAAATGCTCTCATGGACTTTTCAACCAGACCAGAATGCCTTAAGGGCTAACTGTGGTCAGAGTGCTATTTAGAGTGATTGTCATTCTATGAGTCACTGCTTCCCATGTTGATACATTCTCTCCTTTATAATTCTATTATTATTACTAGACACTTGATCTTATTTATATGATCCCCTTAACACTTAATCCTATCTTTGTGATCACTTTAACACTTAATATGATCACTTTAACACTTAAGATGGTATTTTTACCACCCAGTTTAATGGGATTTGGGGTCCCATGGAAAGTTTTTAAACTGTACCCTTAGAAGTAAATCCGTAGGAATGTATACAGAACTATGCAGTTTTACAGTTATAAACATTCTTCTCCTTTTCTTATCCCAATTCTTATTTTTTACTGAGATCTATTTTCAGTTGACTTTATAGACATATGACTAACTCTGTGTTAAATAAAGAGTTCAACAAATAGTATGAAGAAGATAAAAACAAAAAAAAAAACTATTCCTCAACAGTCAAGGGCTGTCAAGTCATTGCTTCTTAAAGTGTCAATATCACTTCTACAGATTTCCTTTTAAGTGCTCTATTAGTTGTCACAAATCAGGAAGAACATATCGTATTTGTCCTTTGGGACTGGCTTATTTCACTAAGTAAGATGTTTTCCAGATTCACCTCTTTTGTTGCAAATGATTAGATTTTTTTACCGCTTGTGTAGTATTCCATAGGGTACATATCCCATAATTTCTTTATGCTGCCTTCAGTTGATGGGCATTTAGGTTGATTCCATGTCTTAGCTATTGTGAATTGAGCTGCAATAAACATGGGAGTGAAGATAACTCTTTTATTTACTGATTTCATTTCCCTTGGGTAAATTCCGAGGAGTGGGATGGCTGGATCACATTGTAGGTCTGTATTCAGATTTCTGAGGGATCTCCAAACTGTCTTCTGTGGTGCTTTAACAGTTTACATTCCCACCAACAATGGATTAGGATACCTTTTCCCCACATCCTTGCCAGCATTTGTTGCTTGTTGATTTCTGTATGAAAGCCATTCTGACTGGGGTAGGGTGAAACCTCATTGTGGTTTTGAATTGCATTTCCCTGACAGCTAGTGATCCTGATAGTATTTCATTTGTCTGTTGGCCATTTGGATTTCCTCTTTCGAAAAATGCCTGTTGAAGTCTTTTGTACATTTCTTTGGGTTGTTTTGTTGTTGTGGAGTTTCTTGATCTCTGTATATTCTGGTTATTAATCTTTTATCAGTTGCATAATTTAAAAATCAATTTCTCCCAGTCTGTCAGTTGCCTCTTCACTTTCCTGAGTGTTTCTTTTGCAGTGCACAGGCTTCTCAATTTGATGTGATCCCATCTGTCAATTTTGGTTTTGATTTCCTGTGCCTCTGGGGTCTTTTCCAAGAACCCTTTGCCTGTGCCCATGTCTTGCAGGGTTTCCCCAATGTTCTCAAATGATTTGATGGTATCAGGTCATAGATTTAGGTCTTTGATCCACTTTGAATGGATTTTTGAGTAAGGTAGGGGTCCTGCTTCATATTTGTGCATGTGGAAATCCAGTTTTCCCAGCACCATTTGTTGAATAGACTGCTGTTGCTCCAGGGATAGATTTTAGCTCCTTGGTCAAATATGAGTTGGTTGTAGATGCTTGGATTGATTTCTGATTATTCTATTCTGTTCCATTGGTCTATCCATCTGTTTTTGTACCAGTACCAAGCTGTTTTGATTATTACTGCCTTGTGGTATGTCTTGAAATCTGGTATTGTGATGCCTCCGGCTTTGTTTTTGTTGCATAAGATTGCGTTAGCTATTTGAGATTTCCTGTGTTTCCATATGAATTTTAGCATAATTTTTTCTAGATCTGAAAAGAATGTCTTTGGTATTTTGATTGGTATCACATTGAATATGTAAATTGATTTGGAGGAATGGACATTTTGATGATATTGATTCTTCCATTCCATGAACATGGATAATTTTTCCATTTTTTTGATCTTCTTCTATTTCTTTCTTTAATGCTTTGTAATTCTCATTGTAGAGATCTTTGACATCTTGGTTAAATTTATTCCAATATATTTGTGAATGGGATTGATCTTAGAAATTCTTTCTCAGCTGTGACGTTATCTGTGTATACAAAGGCTGTTGATTGGATTTTTTTTCTTACCTAATGGCTCTGGCTAAAACTTGTGGGACTATATTGGATGGAATGATGAGAATGGAGATCCTTATCTGATTCTGGATCTCAGTGGGCATGCTTCCAACTTTTCCCCTTTCAACAGGGTGCTGGCTTTGGGTTTCTTATAAATTGCCTTGATTGTACTGAGGAATGTTCCTTCTATACCCAATTTGCTTACAGTTTTAATCCTGAAAAGGATATTGTATTTTATCCAATGCTTTATCTGCATCTTTTGAGATAATCACATGCTTCTTGTTCTGGAGTTTGTTAATGTGATGTATCACATTGATTGACTTGTGAATGTTGAACCATTCCTGCATACCAGGGATAAATCCTACTTGGGCCTGTTGAATGATCTTTCTGATGTCCTTTTGGATTCAATTGGCCAGAATTTTGTTGAGGATTTTTATGTTTATGTTTGTTATGGAAATTGGTCTGTAGTTCTCTTTCTCTGTTGCGTCTTTTCCTGGTTTAGGAATTAAGGTGATGTTGACTTCATAGAAAGAATTTGGGAGGATTCACTCCCTTTCAGTTGTTTTGAATAACCTGAGAAGAATTGGAATTAGTTCTTATATTGTCTGGTAGAATTCAGCAGTGAAGCCATCTGGTCCTGGGCTTTTCTTTGTTGGGATGGTCTTTAATACTGATTCAATTTCTATCTTAGTAATGGGTCTGTTTGGGTTTTCTGTGTCTTCATGGCTCAATTTAGGTGGGTTGTATGTGTCCAGAAATCTATCCATTTCTTCTAGGTTTCCCAGTTTGATGGCATAAAGCTCTTTGTAGTAATTTCTGGTGATTCTTTTTATTTCTGTGGTGATTGCTGTTATATTTCCTTTTACATTTCTAATTTTATTGATTAGGGTCTTCTCTCCTTTTTTGGATGTTTGGTCCAATGGTGTGTCAGTTTTGTTTATTTTTTCAAAAAAACACCTCTTTGTTTTGTTGATCTTTTGTGTTTTTTGGGATTCCATTTTGTTGGTTTCTTCTCTAATTTTAATTATTTCTTTTCTCCTACTAGTTTTGGGTTTGGTTTGCTGTTGTTTTTCTAGATCCTTGAGATGTATCGATAGCTCATTTATTTGGTGCCTTTCCAATTTCTTGATGCAGGCACCATTTGCTATAAACTTTCCTCTTAAAACTGCTTTTGCTTTATCCCATAAATTTTGTTATGTTGTGATGTCATCTTCATTTGTTTCCAGAAATTTTTTTTATTTCTTCTGTGACTCACTATTCATTCAGGAGCATGTTGTTCAGTTTCCATGTGTTTGCTTATGTTCTGGAGATTTCCTGAGTTGGTGATTTCCAGCTTCATTGCACTGTGGTCTGAGAATATGCATGGTATGATTTCAGGTTTATTTTTAATTTTTTGAGTCTTGCTTCATGGCCTAGCATGTGGTCAGTCCTAGAGAAAGTTCCATGCACTGTTGAGAAAAATGTGTTTTCTGCAACTGTAGGGTGAAATGTTCTGTAGATATCTGTTAGGTATCTGGTCTATGGTGTCGATTAAATCTGCTGTTTCCTTGTTGATTTTCTGTCTGGTTGATCTGTCTGTTGCTGAAAGTGGGGTATTGAAATCCCCCATTACTATTGTATTTGAATCTATGTCTCCCTTTAAGTCCCTTAACATTTCTTTTAAATAGCCAGATGCCCTGTAATTAGGTACATATACATTTATAATAGTTACATCTTCCTGTTGAATTGAACCATTAATCATTATATAGTGCCCTTCTTTGTCTCTTTTAACAATTTTTGTGTTAAAGTCTATTTTGTCTTATATTGGGATGGCTACACTATCTCTTTTTTGTTCTTTGTTGGTATGGAATATCTTTTTCCATCATTTCACTTTCCGTCTGCTTGCATTTTTTTGGTAAGATGTGTTTCTTTTAGGCAGCAAATAGATGGGTTTTGTTTTTTAATCCATTCAGCCAGTCTCTGTCTTTTAACTGGGGAGTTGAGGCTATTTACATTCAAGGTGACTATTGATAAGTAACAACTTTGCCTGCCATTTTTCCATAAATATTCCTATTTTTTACTTTGGGTTTCCTTTGTAGTTTTACTGGGAGATTTCCTTCCTTTACCTTCTTTTGTAGTGATGAATATGCTTCTGTGTTTCTGTGTGCAGCATATTCTTAAGCACTTTCTGCAGGACTGGACTGGTGGTGACAAATTCTTTCAGTTTCTGTTTGTCATGGAAGGTCATTATTTCACCTTCATTCATAAATGAGATCTTTCACAGTGTAGTATTTTGGGGTGAGAGTTCTTTTAAGACTCGTAATGTATCTCACCATTCTCTTCTAGCCTATAGGGTTTCTGATGAGAAGTCCGCTGTGAGTCTAATTGCAGATCCTCTGACAGTAATCTGGCATTTCTCCCATGCACATTTTATAATCTTTTGTTTATGTTTTACTGTGGAAAGTTTGATTACAATGTGTCATGGTGAAGATCTTTTCCGGTCATGTTTATTAGGAGTTCTTTGTGCTTCCTGTACTTGGATGTCCCCTTCTTTCTCCAAATTGGGGAAAATTTTCTGTTATTATTTCACTAAAAAGGCCTTCTAATCCTTTCTCTCTTTCCATGCCTTCAGGAAATCCTTGAACCCATATGTTGGGTCGTTCAGTAGTATCTTGTAGATTCCCAACAATGTGTTTTAGTTTCATAGTTTCTTTTTCTTGTGTTTGATATGACTGTATAATTTCATGTGCTTTGTCTTCTAAGTCCGATATTCTTTCTTCTGCCTCACTGATTCTGTTGTTAAGACTTCCTACTAAATTTTTTTATTTGTTCATTGAATTCTTTTATTTCCAAGATTTCATTTTGATTTTTCTTTAAGATTTCAATTTTGTGGGAGCAATTTTCTTTCACGTCCTGTATGGATTTCATTAGTTCATGCAATTGCTTCTGATTACTTCTAAGTAATTCTATGATCTATTTTTTGAATTCTTTTTTTTGCATTTCTTCCATCTCATCATCTTCACAATCTGGTATTGAAGTGTTGTGTTCCTTTTGGGGCGTCATGTTGTCTTCCTTGTTCTTGTTTCTTGAATTGGTGCATTTGTTATTTAGCATTTATAGAGATACTGGTTGGTTTCTTGTTTGTTTTTTCGCTGTGGCAGCTTTTATCTTTGGGGTAAGTCTTTGTGGACTAGTGGAGTGTTTGCCTTCAGGGAATAGGTAGAAGCTTGTGGTGGGTTTGGCCAGGGGTCTCTGTTCAATGCTCCTGTCTGAAGCGCATGTCTGAGGTGACACACTCAGGTTTGTCAGGGTAAATCGCCTTGTTTTTTTTTTTTGATCAGAGAGGAGGCTTTTTCTTGTCTGTTGGCATAGACTCAGCTGAATTCCTCTCCTGGAAGGAGACCAGTGCCTGGGCGCTAGCCCCAGTGGGTATATTATTCATCTGCTCTGCCACAACAACTACGCAAAGGATCTGTGTAGTCCTCGGTGTCAGCTCAGATTACCCAGAAAGCCCCTCACCGGGTAACTAGGGAGTCCTGCTTGTGTGGAGCCTCCCACAGTGACTGCCCAATGTCCCAGCCACACCCTGAGTCCTCCCATGCAACCTCAGTGATTTCAGCACCCAAGCCTCCCACATTCACCAGCACCCAGCCCCCAGTCTGTCTCCCCACCAGACTCAGGAGTCTGCACTTCACTGGTTGCTGGGCACAGACACCAGCTGGCCCAACTGTTAGGTATGCCCAAAATGACAGCTGGTCACTGTCAGCTTACTACAGGATGCCATTTCAGGGTGATGGGGAAGAGAGAAAATGTGGGGACCTTTGTTTTTTCTCCTCTAGTTTGGCAGGTATGCTATCCCGCATGGGGCTCCAAACCAATTCCCTCCAGGCTCTTCCTATGCCCTTATTACCAGTGGCTGGGCTGCTGCAATCTGGTCTCACCTTACTCCAAAGCTGGCGCTGAGGTCCTGAGTTATGCATGTCCACACCCTCAGTGTCCCTCTAGTTTGCATAGTTTCCTCTGCCATTTTCTCCTTAACTCTTCCCTGAGACTGCAGTAGGCAAGCTTCCTCTCTACTCTGCCGTCTTAATCCAATCTCCTCTTCATCCTTTTAAGAAACAAGTTTAAAGCATATGAAAGACACACATAAACCAAGCAAACTGAAGAGATTTGGATTAACAGAATTGTATTAACAACCTGTATTGGCTTACTTTAGTGTAACAACATAAAAGCTTTTATATGCAGAATTTACTCTTTCTCTCTCTCTCTTTTTTTTTTTTTTTTTTTTTTTTAAATAAAACCACTCTAGCTGGAAAGCAGTAACATGAATACAACGTAGATTTGGCATCATTTTGTAACCTTACAATGTACTTTAAATAATCTGAATTGACTCAAACAACTGTTATCTCAACAAATTGAGAGTCTTATCCTTTGAGAGTTTTAGGGATCTGACTGGAAGTCCCAGTGTTGGAAGGCTTGGTTTAGAACCTAAATTTTAGAGTCAAACTACTTAGCTAAAATAAAATAGTACAGTTAACCTGAGCATTTTAACCAAAGCTGTGGGTTGGACTTGATCAGAGTAAGGTAGCCACTCAAACATTACAAATAGCATAAACTGCTTTGAGATGCAGTTCTTCCTATCAAGACTCAGTACTGGTAACAAAAACAGGAAACTGGCCAGCGCCGCGGCTCACTAAGCTAATCCTCCACCTTGCAGCGCCGGCACCCCAGGTTCTAGTCCCGGTCAGGGTGCCGGATTCTGTCCCGGTTGTCCCTCTTCCAGGCCAGCTCTCTGCTGTGGCCCGGGAGTGCAGTGGAGGATGGCCCAAGTCCTTGGGCCCTGCACCCCATGGGAGACCAGGATAAGTACCTGGCTCCTGCCATCGGATCAGCGTGGTGCGCCGGCTGCAGTGCGCCGGCTGCGGCAGCCATTGGAGGGTGAACCAACAGCAAAGGAGGACCTTTCTTTCTTTGTCTCTCTCTCTCACTGTCCACTCTGCCTGTCCAAATAAAAAAATAAAAATAAAAAAACACACACACACAAAAACAGGAAACCTTCACAACACATGAAAACTCTCATTACCTAAGTCAGTTACAGTAGCACAGAAAAAAAAAAAACTTTGATTATCAGCAGATGAGCCCATTACTTAGGACAGTGAAATACATCATGAAACAGAGAGGCAGAGGCAGAGAATCAGAGACTTCTGTAGTCTAGGGCTGAAGGAAAAAGTTAACTTCAGAGAAGGGAAAAACCCATTCATCAGGTTGGAAGGGGTTAATGAATTAAGGCTTCTCTCTTGCTCAGGTGGGAGAACCTATAAGGCCAGCTGTAGCTGGAGGCATTTCTCCTTCCCGCTCCCAGTGAAGAGAGCTATTGAATTGTAGAGGGAGAGGAAAAAAGAGCTCTTCAGAGCTCTCCTTCTCTGGCCAGAGATTTCTGGCTGTGCTTATTTTGACTGGAAGAGAGCTTAGGCCAGGGAGCCTAGAGTAGAGGGAAGAGGCGGCCAAGCCTCACCCTAACAGGACTGGCTATGGAGTTCCGTAGGTGCCTTGTTTTACCAAGTGCTCGAAATCTATTGCTCATGATTGCCCACTATCTAGTTGTTTACCTGGAGGGCCAATATTAGTCTAGGTCAAGGCTAAGCCCCACTCATGTAGCAGTAGGCAGTGTAACCAGGTGTCCTCCAAGAGAGAGGTAAGGCCCTGTTGAAACCATTTTGCTGTGAGTATTTCCCAAAATTAATAAGCTGTGTGGGCTCTTGCCATGTATTCAGAGAAGAATTCTGAATACTGGCTCAAATAAACCAGGCAATACAGTAAAATTTTAAGCTTTTTATTCAGTGAGAGAATGCATAGGAGAGTGAGGGCTTTATCTAATGGAGAAAGAAAAGTCTAGAGATGAAGTTGAGGTTCATACCATGCAGAGAGCAGGCCAGGAGCCAGCCACGTGCAGCAAGCATGCAGGCAAAAAAGCAGAGAGTGGGCCGGCCTGGAGGCCACGCACCCCGAAGTCATGGGCGGCAAGGGCAACAAAGATCAATAAGGGCAGAAAAGGAAAAAAGTTAGGGCCCACTGTGTTCAGGTCTTTTATTCACTCCCAAAAGGGAGTGGTTATGAAGCCTGATTGGCAGGTGGGCATACAGGTGGGGTCAGGTAGGGGTAGGAGATCACACTGAGGCATGGTTGAGGGTGTGGTCTGCCAGCTCACAAATTTAGATCCTATCTCTCTGCCTACAGCATTGGGATCACAGTCTGGCTGCTGGACAAACTAAAGCAAGCTCAGAAGGCAGGGTGGGGGGGCGATCTCCAGACTTGCAGCCAATTTTCCTTTCTAGTTGCCCTCTCCCCCTTTTACAGTCCCTCTGGAGTCTCTGCCATAGCTAAGCCATGGCCGGGGGGACTCCATGTTCTTGGAGAGCTGTGAGATGCTGGAAGATCAACAGTCATTCCCACAGATCGATCCTGCATGAGGGAAGATATGCCGACCTTCGAAGTCTTCTTTTAATCTCTTTGTGGTTGCCAAATACATCACTGGGGAGGAATCATGTGGGGTTCTCGTTTTTGTGCAAGAAATAATTCAGGCGTGAGACAGAAAAGTAGAAAAGTTTTATTGGGGACAGAGCATCTGTCAGAACGGAAGGGACAGAGTGTGCAGTCACTCAGACTGGGGGAAAGCAAGGTCACATGGTTAAATGCAGAGAATACACCTGGCAGGCCAGGTGGAAGGCTCAGCAGAGAGCTGAGCGCACCCAAATGTTTTCAGTTCATATTTTATTGAATCCACGCATTCAGAACCTGCAGATATGAAAGGACAACTGTATTATTATTTTTGATTATCATGATTTTGGACATTTTAGTTTAATTCCCATCTTTTTGTATACCTTTCCTATTTGTTAGAGTTACTGAAGTTTCTCAAATAAGAAGCCAGACCAACCTTTTTTTAGCATCCATGATTTCTTATTGCTCTTTTAGTTCTTTTTGAGTTTTATGGTAATCTGAACTTTAATTGGGGATATAAAGAAAGCTGTGGTTTCCTGACACTTCAGTTTCATCAAACCTAGTGTAGGTATCTGTCCTATTTTTAAAATGGAGACTGAAGCACAGGAAGCATCATTTTTAAATAAATAAGGAGAAAAGGAGATTTGAACTGAAGTGTTCTTTCTGCAAACCTGCCTAATTTCATAGACAGTAGTCACCTGATAATATCCAGAATGTATTACATAATTTTTAGCTTAGTTGCATGCTGAAAAGATGATGATTTTCATAGCCAGCATGATGTCATAACGGGTTGAACCGCCATCCCTGCACCCATTTGAGAGACCTGGATAAACTCCTAACTCCCAGCTTTGGCCTGGCCCAGTCCCAGTTGTGAACATCTGGGCAGTGAACCAGCAGAGGGGAGATCGCTCTGTTTCTCTAACTCTGCCTTTCAAATAAAATGAACCTTTAAAAAAATAAGTTCCAAGAATCGAAGTAAAGAACAAAAAGTTGGGGCCGACATTGTGGCACTATGGGCTAAACCACTGCCTGCAATGCCAACAATCCTGTATGGGCACGGGTTCATGTCCTGGCTGCTCTGCTTCCAATCCAGCTCCCTGCTAATGAACCTGGAAAGCCACCAAAGATGGCCCAATTGCTTGGGCCCCAGCACCCATGTGGGAGACCCAGAAGGAGTTCTGGGCTCCTGGCTTTGGCCTGGCCCAGTCTTAGCCATTGGAGGCATTTGCGGGGTGAACCAGCAAATGGAAAATCTCTCCCTTTCTCTGTGTGTCTCTCTTTTTCTCTACTAATTTTAAAATAAATAAGTCTTCCAAAAAAAAAAAAAAAAAGTAGTATCTACATAGTGAAAAAAATATGAATTTTTTAAGATTTGAAGAAAAGGACAAAAACAAATTAAGACTTTCTTCTTTCCTGTTCTATACCATGTCCCCTTAAAAAATATGGGGGAATAGCAAGCATTTTGTTACAAATAGTCATACTACAGTATTTTTTTTTCCAACCAAGAGCATAATCTGTATTTTCCTAAGTCTTCTTTCCTGAGACAACTACTTTTTTCTTTCTCCTTTTTTTTTTTTTATGGTAACTTATTTACTGAGACATAATTTACCTGCCATTTAAAGGATATAGTTACTGCTTTTTAGTATTTTCACAAGAATTGTGCAGCCATGGTCATAATCTAATTTTAGAACATTTTTATCATCCCCCAATGAAACCTGTTACCTTTTAGCAGCCATTCTCCCTAGCTTTGCTCATCCCACTAGCTTTAGGCAATCACTTTCTATTCAGAAGGTATCTGTATTCTTAGATTTGTCCATTCAGGGATGTTTCATATAAATAGGATACAACATATGATCTTTTTTGTGATTAGCATATTTCACTTAGCATAATAACTTAAAATTCATTTGTGTTGCAGCATATATCAGTATTTCATTCTTTGTATTACTGGGTAATTTCTTTATGGCTGGAACACATTTTAAAAATTTATTCATCAGTTGGTGGATTGTTTTCCATCTTTGATTGTTATGAATAAAGCTGCTGTGAAGGTATGTGCTATAAATATAATACATTTTTACATCTTACACACATATACATACATATATATACGTATATAAGCAACTGCTGCTAATCCAAGGTCAGGAAGGTTTACTCTTGTGTCTTTTTTTTTTTTTTTTTTTTTTTTTTAAGATTTATTTATTTATTTGAAAGGCAGAGCTACAGAGAGGCAGAGAGAGAATCTTCCATCCTCTGGTTTACTCCCAGATGGCTAGAACAGCCAGACCTGAGCTGGTCCAAAGCCATGAGCCAAGAGCTTCTTCCAGGTCTCCCATGCGGGTGCAGGGGCCCAGGGATTTGAGCCATCTTCTGCTGCTTTCCTTGGCCACAGCAGAGAGCTGGATTGGAAGTGGGGCAGCCAGGACTTGAACCAGTCCCGTATAGTATGCCAGCACTTCAGGTGGCGGCTTAACTCACTATACCACAGCGCTGGCCCCTCGTGTCTTCTAAGAGTTTTATAGTTTTAGCTCTTACTAAGCCTTTGATCGATTTTGAGGTAATTTTTATATGTGGTAGGAGTTCAGCTTTATTCTTTTATATATGGACATTCTGTTGTTCCAGTGATCGTGTGTTGAAAAGATTGTCATTTCCCCTGTTGAATCCTTTTGGCATCCTTATCGAAAAGACTGTTGATGTGACGTGTTACTTCTCGACTCAGTTATGCTCCACTGATCTGTGTGTTTATCCTTATGTCAGCACCACTCTGTGTTGTTACTGGAGCTTGATGGCTGGTTTTGAAATTGCGAAGTACAAGTACTCCTGCTTTCCTCTTTTCAAGATCGTTTTGGGCATTCTGGGTCCCTTGAATATCGTGAAATTTTAGGATCAGCTTGTCTGTCTTACAAAGCGCTTGTGCCCAATCTCTATCCATTTTGGAAGCATTGCTATCTTGATGTGAAGTTCTAATCTCTGAATGTGGAATAGTCTATTTATTTAGATCTTTATTTTTTTCAGTCAAATTTGACACTTCTGTTGAGTTTATTCTTAAACATTACTTTCATTTTTAAAAGAATACTACTGTAGGGCCGGCGTTGTGGCACAGTGGGTTAAGGCCCTGGCCTGAAGAGCCGGCATCCTATACAGGTGCCAGTTTGAGTCCTGGCTGCTCCACTTCTGATCCAGCTCTCTGCTATGGCCTGGGAAAGCAATGGAAGATGGCCCAGGTCCTTGGGCCCCTGCACCCGTGTGGGAGACCTGGAAGAAGCGCCTGGCTGCTGGCTTCAGATCGGTGTAGCTCTGGCTGTTGCGGCCAGTTGGGGAGTGAACCAGCGGATGAAAGATCTCTCTCTCTTTCTTTGCCTCTCCTTCTCTCTAACTCTGCCTTTCAAATAAATAAATCTTAAAAAAAATACTACTGTAAACAGTTGTTTTCTTGTCTTTGGATTCCTCATTGCAAGTGTATACAATTTGGTTTTATACACATTTTGTATATATTTGCATAATTTGTGTCCTTGTTGAACTCATTTATTAATTCTCATAGTTTTTCATTGGATCTCCTGGGATTTCTGTGTATTGTTTTTATTACCTCCAAATATGGATAGTTTTACTTCTTAATTTCCAATCTAGATGTCTTGTCTTTTATTTCTTTTTCTTGCCTAATTGTGCTGGCTAGAATTTCCAGAAGTGTTTAATAGAAATAGCAAGAGTAGATGTCCTTGTCTGATTCCTGGTGTCAGGGGAGAGCATTTGGTCTTTTCACCATCGAGTATGATGTTGGCCATGGATTCTTCATAGATGTCTTAGTAATGAAGGCCTAGAAGGTCCTTTCCAGGCCGGCATTCTGGCACAGTGGGTTAAGTCACTGCTTGTAATGCTGGCATCCCATGTCAGAGTGCTGGTTGGAGTTCCAGATGCTCTGCTTCTGATCCACCTCCCAACTAATGTGCTTGGGAAGCAGCAGATGATGGAGCAAGTACTTAGGTACCTGCCACCCATGTGGGAGACCAGTATGGAGTTCCTGGCTCCTGGGTTTAGCCAGATCCAGCCCTCACTGTTGTGGCCATTCAGGGAGTGACCCAGCAGATGGAAGATCTCTTTCTGTCTCTATCATCTGTATCTCTCTATATATATCTCTATCTCTATCTCTATCTCTATCTCTATCTCTATCTCTATCTCTATCTCTATCTCTATCTCTATCTCTCAATCTCCCCCTGGCTTTTCAAAGAAAAAAAGAAATCCTTAAAGAAGAAGTTCCTTTCTAAGGCAAGTTGATTGAACCTTGTTGTTCTGCATGTTTTTATCATGCATGGGTGTTAGATATTGTCAAATGCTTTTTCTGCTTTTTGATAGTCCTGTGTTTTTCTTTTGTCCTGTTGGTATGGTGTATCACACTGGTTACTTTTCAGGTGTCTGTGTGTTTATGAGATAAATCCCACTTCATCAGTTTGTGTAGTCTTTTTATAGTTTTGCATTTGTTTTCCTAATCCTTTTATTGAGGATTTCTGTGTCTAGTGGTATTAGTCTGTAGTTTTCTTATCACTCGTGACTTTAGGTGACTTTGGCATCAGAGTAGTCTCATAGAATGGGTAGGAAAATGATCTGTCCTCTTCTGCTGTTGGAAGAGTTTGTCAGGAATTCTTTGGTATTAATTCTTCCTGAAATGTATAGATGAATTTAGCAGTGAAGCCATCTGGACTTGGGCTTTTCTTTATGGATAGTCTGGTTTTGTTTATATGTTTTTTTCCAAGATTTATTTATTTATTTTTATTTGAAATGCAAATTTAAGGGGTTTTGTATCTTCCATCTGTTAGTTCACTCCCCAGATGGCTACATTGCCTAGGCTGGGCCAGGCTGAAGCCAAGAGCCAGGAGCTTCATCGGGGTTGCCCACATGGTTGCATAGGCCCAAGGACTTGGACCATCCAACTGCTACTTTCCCAGGCATGTTAGCAGGCGGTGGGTTGGAAGTGGAGCAACGAGGTTTCAAACTGGTGCCCATATGGGATGCTGGTGTCACAGGTGGCAGCTTAACCTGTTATGCCACAATGCTTTCCCTTGTTTTAACCATTTGCTTTCAGACATGATCCTTCCCTCTACTTTGACCTGTGTGACTGAGTCACTTGTCAGCAGGAGGGTCTTCTCCCTTGCTGGGTTTATCTTTAAGGCTCTTCTGAGCAGCTGTTAACTGCCTTTTTGGAGGGACAGAGGCATATTTGCTTATTGAGAGAAACAATCACTCAGTAGTTCTATAATTCTATTAGGAGTATAAGCATTTTCACACTATAAGTTTTAAAAGTGAATTATGTTGGCTGGCGCCACGGCTCACTTGGCTAATCCTCTGCCTGTGGTGCCAGCACCCCAGGTTCTAGTCCCGGTTGGGGCGCTGGATTCTGTCCTGGTTGCTCTTCTTCCAGTCCAGCTCTCTGCTGTGGCCCAGGAAGTCAGTGGAGGATGGCCCAGGTGCTTGGGCCCTGTACCTGCAAGGGAGACCAGGAGGAGGCACCTGGCTCCTGGCTTCGGACCGGCGCAGTGCACCAGCTGTAGCGGCCATTTCAGGGCTGAACCAATGGAAGGAAGACCTCTCTCTCTCTCTCTCTCTCTAACTCTGCCTTGTCAAAAAAAAAAAAAAAAAAAAAAGTGAATTATGTTGTTTGGAGTGATGGTTAGTTCATTGCCTCCATATTTGCTCAGAATATTAATTTGAGTTGTTAGAATTATTTTTGTGAGGATTTAAGTTTTTTTTTTTTTTTAAGATTTATTTATTTAATTGAGAGACAGAGTTACTGACAGAGGTAAAGAGAGGGAGAGAGAGAAAGAGAGAGGTCTTCTATTCAGTGGTTCACTCCCCAAGTGGCTGCAATGGCCAGAGCTAAGGCGATCCAAAGCCAGGAGCCAGGAGCTTCTTCCGATCTTCCTCATGAGTGCAAGGGCCCAAGCACTTGGGCCATCTTCCACTGCTTTTCCAGGCCACAGCAGAGAGCTGGATCGGAAGTGGAGCAGCCGGGACTCGAACTGGCACCCATAAGGAATGCCTGCACTGCAGGCAGCAGCTTTACCTGCTACGACACAGCTCTGGCCCAGAGGATTTAATTTAGACAGAATAGACATGGCTTATAATTTAATTATGTTACATTAGTTAAAAATCTAGGTTTACTGTAATTTTCATATAGGTAAATTAAGTGGCATCATATTCAGATTAAGCCATTAGTTTATTTTAGAAATTGATTTTTCCATTCTACTTATCTAGTTGCTAAAATAATATACAGAAGCATTTATGAAATGTATTTAAGAATATTTAAAACAACCCTTTTCATATATTAAAATATCTTTAGCACAGACCTAGTAACTCCATCTAGAGTATACTTTTAATATTATTTAGAGAATTCTGGAAGGATCCTGTAGTTTAATGAATACATTGTCATTCCATTAGAGAGAAAGATTTTTGACAATATATTCAGTTCTGCTTCTCAAAATACAAAATTGTTTTCCAGAGAATATCACTTTGTAAATGTGAGTGGTGACATCTATTTTGACTTTAAAATTATATGTGTGTCCATGTGGTGAAAGTAATTTGTTGTTTTGTATCATTGTGCTAATAGACTGTAGTAAAAACTTTCCTTTGAGTGTTTAAGTAATGAAATAATGAATTAATATGAAAAAGCATCCAATTGCTCTTTTAAAATATGTAGACTCTTCCATAATGCAGTTGAATTTCTTGTGAGGAATGTAAATGTAGAATATGTAGAACCTTGTTATTAAATTGATTAATTTTTCTTTTTTATAACTTCATTATAATTGAAGTGATGTAGAACAGTGCAGGATTTGCAATTGGGAGATTCCTTGCAGTGTCACAGCTTTCTGTCCTTTGATTTTTCTCTTTCCTAAAATAATGACATCTGCTTAGCTAGCTGAGAGTATAACTAAGGAGCATGAGATTAACACAATGTGCCATTTTTATAACTGCTATTAATAGTCATAAATATAATCCACCATAACTGGAATAACTTAGTAGTTTTCCAATGGCCTTTGTCACACAAATTTTCCATGCCACCTGAGGTTGAATGTTGGGCAGAATTATCTGAAATACTGTTGAGTTCATTGATTCATCATTGATTGATAATAAAGGAGAGATTGCCTGTCTCCTGTTAGGTTGATGTTTTGTCTTACCTAGTTCGTTATCTGAAAGCCCATGTGAAAGTGAGTGTTAGCCATTTTGCTGGACATCAATGACTATTCTGCAGTGCTGGACTTGGCTACAAATGATTGATTGGCTTCACTGGGTCTCACATTTTATATCATGAACCCTTTTGGCATTTTTAAAAATTAAGCCGACCCCCTTTGGCACCTGAGTAGTTGTAAAAGCAAAAGAGGTCAGTGACAAAAACATTAAAATTGTATGGCCATTACAATTCCTATTTTCATTTATGTTCTGAAGCTATTATTTTTGTAATATTCAATTGTGCGTATAAATTAAAAGAGAGACAGTATAGCTGATGAATCTTATTTAGATATCTGTGTGGAAAAATTGTTATTTCTGAAGATAAAAATATCCAAAATCAAGAAATTATTCCAAATCAAAAAAATATTTTAAGCTTCCATTGCCATTGTTATATATTTAGAAGTTATCACATTTTTAGTATATAGTTTTACTTTTAATATGTAAATTGAAACCAGGTACAGTGATTTTTTTTCTCTTATTTAATATATTCAAATCGGATATTTCACAAAATGAATTTTCAGGTTAAAGGAAACTTATTTTTAAAATAATTGTTACTTGTAGTGAAAACTGTTGCCCTTTACTGGAGACCTGTGTATGTTGAGGTGCTATTTAGGAGCCTGGTACACGTTCCCACATTTAATCTTTATTAAAACCTAATGGGCTAGGTATCTTTTTATTGTTGAAGATACCAAGGCTGTGCAGGGCCTTTCTTTCTGTATCCAGAGACTGTGTTCTTTCTGCACTTTCAAAGGTTAATTGTTGGGCTACATTTTCTAAATTGCAGTCTCCCAACCTTATTTACAGTAGATTGCAGTGAATATAATGCAGCCTTTAGTGCCAGAATGTGCGAAGTGAAGAGTGAGTGTCAGCCTTTTCCTCTTTAGTCTAGCTGTTCACTGACGGGGCGCGCAGTGTGGTTGTCCCTGTGCTGAGCAGTGCTGCTCTGCCTGACTGCTGATTCCTGTCATCTCCTCTCCTGTTCCATGTCCGTGTGACTTCCTGTAGCCTCACCTGCCTGCCATCCTCTGGCAGAACTAAACTTGTTAGCATGTGAATTAAAACTGAGAGCCGCTGGGCTTGAATAGTGACCTATATGCCCTCCCTACCAAGGAAAATCCGTGAATTGTGTCAGCATTTTCTGCTCTTCATCCGTCTGCTCGTTGATTTCTAGGTTTACAACTTTATTTCCAAGGACTGAGTTTGAATAGCAATCTGACCTCACTGAATACAGTATATGTGTGAAAATTAGACCTACCTAATCTTACATGCTAATGTTTCCTTAATTTAATAAGGCTACTTAAAGAGTACAGATGTGAATTGATAAGATGAAAAGGAATGTGATGTCTAAAACTTTTGAATGAAAGTAATTCTGCTGTCACTGTTGATAATTATTTTAAAGTTATATCATTTAGATGACTTATTAGGCTACAGTGATACACCTGTTGGAATGTTTTTGGAAATTGTTTATAATTAATACTCAATCTTCTTTATAGATTTATATAAGGTTACTTTTGGTTTGTAAAATAGCAAGTTAACCAGAAATAAATTACACATTAGCAGGTACAGATTTTCTATATTTCAAAATATTTTGTTTTTGCCTGATTTCTTAAATCACCAGAAATACCCTATCTCTTTTACCCCCTGAACACTATGGTGCTACTAATAACCCTCAGGTGATCTCACATGAGGCAGAACAGGGAGCCTTCAATAATTCGGAGTGTATGTAGTGTTGTGCTGCATGTGTTTTAAATGCATGCCGAATGTTTTGAAGATAGGCCTTGACACTGTGGTCCTTTCACGCATTACTGCCAAATGCCAGTCAGTGTGTAAAAATTATGTTTGGCTGTAACAGGGTATATTCCTGTTAGGCAGAATCGCAGGTGGAACGTTGAACCAGGTGGGTTTTGTTATGCAGTACAAGTAGGTTTGGAAGGAGATGCTTTGTGTATGGAAACTGTAAAGAACAGAGCCCATGAGTGAGGGCAGAAACTTCTTGTTGACCCCATGGCTGAAGGATTGCTGGGTGAACAGCAGCCTGGGCATATGGAATTTTACAGACTTTGAAGCACTGTTGTTCTGCTACAGCAGACAGGGTATCAGTGATAATTGCTAATCCATTTAGTATTGTTGAGTCTCTCAGTCCTTTCCTATGTACTATCAAAAATTCTTACCCTCAAAATCATGGCATGTACACATGAAAAAGTTGAGGACCACTGATATTTGCTTTTTCTTTTTTGAATTAAGCATGTCATTATAAATTTTATATTGGAGACATTTCAGTTATATGAAATATTATAAACACAGACTTGCATTCACGTTACTAATGTCTGTATTTGGGAATTAAAAGTTCACTTCTGCATTACTATAGAATTTCAGGAAGAAAGCCAGCAAATTGATATATAACACTGCTGAAGTCTACCAATTACTTTTTAATTGGTATTATAGACCTCATTCTGAAACCAGAATGTTTTATTCTCCTAAGTGTGAATATGCTGTATGAAGTTTCTCTAATTGATTTGCTGTGCCCATTCCATTTGATGTATCATTTTTCACAATATTTCATAATTTGTGCTCACTTCTAATGAACAGAGTCGTTAGGACAGGCATATCTAAGTACAACTGACAGCTAACATTAGGTGCCAGATGCAGTTTATAAAGCTATGTAGAACTGTAGAGAACAGTTTAAATAAATTAGCACCTGTACATTAGTCTCACTTGCTGGTAATTTATAAGCGAATCAGTAGAGATGACATTTAGGTAAGTCATTGATCAAGTTAACAGCTGCAAACCCACTGCCCAGCTGGGATACCTAATTAATAGAGATTGCATTCCTGACCCAGTGCTTCTCCTGGGTTCAGTCTGTAGTTCTTTTATGCTTTGACTTAAGCTTAAGAATACAGTCAAATATTTTGCCTTCACTTTAGGGAACTGTTGGATTACAAGTATTCTAGTTAGAAGCTAAAAATATAAAAAATCATATTCACTAATGAGAATTACTTTTCTCCATGATTTTTTTGAAATGGATGTTTAAAATTTGCATTCATTCTTTTCTTTCTTACTTGTCAGCACTTTCCTGCGTTGGATTGTGGTTAAGCCTGCACGGCATGCCATAAAGAGTTCTCATCATTAGACGTATACTCCATTTTTCTGTGGGAAGAAGCAGGACCTTTCTGTTTTTGTTTTTTCAAGGCCAGCCAACCAGTGAACCTAAACCATATATGTAACAAGTTCTGTTCAATATAATACTAGTTTAAAGCACCTAAGAACTTTGTCAAGTTAAATTCAATGCAAATTTTAGAACTTAATATGGAAAAAATTAAGCCAGGAGCTATGCCCTTTGTTTTCTATTTCTGTGACTCAAAGAGAGGAAAAAACCCTGAAGAACCCCATGGCACAGGGGTTTTTAAGTCCAATTTTGATTGACATTTAGTTACAAGTCAGGGACAAAACCCATCAGAAGATCTGATTTTGCAGTCCTTTATCCTTTCTGGCTTGCTCATGATAAAAAACCATCCAGCAGGGTGGGATAGGAAGGAGGATGGAATGACCACCCCCTTGGTATTGTCATGGTAAATTTGAAAGCTCTTAAGGAGTGGGCAGGCTTGTACTTCTGACCTGGCTAAGGGACACCCTGACTGCCTGTTAACCCATCTGATTCCTCACATTCCTCCCTCAAGAAGAACGGCCCTAACTGTCTGTTAGGGGACAGGGCCGTGATCACTCTGACTGCTTCATGCTGAAAACAGGAGTCGTTGGGAAAGGGAATCAAGACAGGGTTCCAGCAGGAGGTGGCTTCTCAAGGGAGGTGGCAGTGCCAGCTTGCAGAAACTGCTTCCAGATTTTCAACAGAGTAAATTTAAAACTGAAAGAATAAGTTATCAATAACCCTAAATCAGAGAGGAACGCAGGATTTCATATTCATTTCTGATATCTGGATGTGGATCTGGTCTCTTTAAACACAAGTGCTAAGCCACACAAGCAAAACTATTTGGCTAGCAATATTATTTTGAAGTTTCTTGTGAAATTGAATCCCAGCTGATACATGGACTTTTTGTGAAAGAGTTGAGTGTTTTAAGTTTTTCATATAGGTTGTTTACAAGTGAGAAAGTACTGGTTTCAGGTAATTAGGACGTTTCTGTTATTTCTCTCTTGGTTGTAAACTTGGTCCAAGCAGACCAAACCCTGATTCAGATGTGAAAAGTCAGTTCCTTCTAATTGTAAGATGCTTGAGGACTGGGGCCACCACTGCTGCATTGCAGGTAAAGCTGCTGCCAGCGATGCCAGCTTCCAGTATGGGTGCCAGTTTGTGTCTCAGCTGCACCACTTCCAATCTGACTCCCTGCTATTGGCCTGGGAAAAGCAGCAGATGATGGCCCAAGTGACCTGGGCCCCTGACATTCACATGGAAGACCCAGATGAAGCTCCTGGCTTTTGCCTGGCTCAGCCCTGGCTGTTGTGGCCATTTGGGGAGTGAACCAGCAGATGGGAGATCGATCTCTCTTTGTCTCCATCTCTCTATCTCCAACTCTACCTTTCAAATAAATAAATAAATCATTTTTTAATTAAAAAAATACTTGAGGACCTGGTCCATTTGCTGGTGGTACTTTTTTTTTTCATACCTAGCAAGTGCCACACACAGCGCACACACTGGGAAACCAAAGGACATTAAGAATGAACAAATAAGTTAATATTCAGAGTTATTTCCCTCATCACCTTCCTCCAGTGATTTTCTGCTTGACTTAATTTTGCCTATCATAATATTTAAAATTCTATTATCTATCATGCTAATATAGATATTTCTGAATAGCATGTAAGGGAAAACACCAGAAAAAGATAAAAGTATTCTAAACTATTTATTTATTCATTCATTCACTCATATTGAACTAAAAAATAGTACAGTGTATGCCAGTCAGCTAATTTCTCCTATTCTGCCTTTGAGTTAGGGCTATGTAACCCTGGGTAAAAAGGTGAAATCTTAATATCGGGGCTGGTATTAGGAAAGCAGTCTGAGAGGGCAACTGGTTACAATAGTATAGAGCTGTATGGTTGCTACTAGTTAGGTGTGATCATTTTTATTAAAATTAATTAATATAAAATAAAATGAAAATTTACCTCCTCAGTCACACTAGCCACATATCCAATACACAGTAGCCACATGGGCTACTATAGAATATTTCCATCATCAAAGTTCTCTTGGACAGTGTTGGCTGAAAGACTGCTCCTTAATTTCTTCTCAAATAAGAATTCTTATTTTTTCTTTGTTATTTAAAAGAAAGATAATACATAGAAGTGTAGTATCATTCTACTGTTTTTTAAATATTTTCCATTGAAATAATTCAAAATGCCTGAAGAGTTGATTTTTGACACAGTTCAAAATACTAAAGTATAAATAGACATTTATAAATGGTTGCTTTTATCTGGGTAAAATGATAAGATTTGTTAAAACAGTTGCAAATTATGGAAGAACAAAAAATTCATGACTTGTGTGTGCCTATATGAATATATCCTTATACATGCACAGGTGTATTTTATATGTATTGCATTTATGCTGGGACATTCTAGCAATAACAATAAAGATTAAACTGTATTTTATAAATTTTAAAATATGGGAAATATTATGCTTTACATAAATGAAATGTTTCCTATAGTTAACATTTATCAAATGCCTGTTTTACACTGTCCTTTCAAAAATATTTAATCTTCACAATAACCTTATGAAGTTGATGTCCTTACAGATCAGAATCACTGAGAATGGTAGGATCTGAAAAATACTATTTATGCTCATAATAAAACACAGTGAAAAGCATATGTTGTTAAACTTTTATCCTAGTCTCATATTTACTACTTCCTTTCTTCTGATTTCTGTAATGTAATGAAGCTAAAGATTTTCCTACTTTATAGTACAGAATTTTATAGCATAAAATTCTTTTCCCAAAACATATATCTAAAGGGTCTTTAAAAAAAAAAGATTTTATTTATTTATTTGGGAGGTAGAGTTACAGTGAGAGGACGAAACAGAAAGGTCTTCCTTCCATTGGTTCACTCCCTAAATGGCCACAACGGCCAGAGCTGTGCCGATCCGAAGCCAGGAGTTTCTTCCCAATCTTCCACATGGGTGCAGGGGCCCATGCGCTTGGGCCATCTTCTGCTTTCCCAGGCCACAGCAGAGAGCTGGATTGGAAGAGGAGCAGCCGGGACTAGAACTGTTGCCCATATGGGATGCCAGCGCCACAGGCAGAGGATTAACCTACTGTGCCACGGCACCGGCCCCCTAAAGGGTCTTCAATAACATACTAACACTGAAAATTATCTTATTCTTGTAAATATTTGCTATTCATTTCAAAAGGGAATTCACCTACTTGCATTTTACCAACTGTGTGTTAACTAGGAGTTTAAGCAGACACAGAAAGAAGCAGATTATTTTTTCATTAAAGCCAGGTAGTCCCTTGTTAGCTTCAGAATTTTTACCAAAAACACCTGTATAGATTGCCCATAGGAGATAAATGTAAGTAGTAGGTTAGGTTGTGTCAGTACTATCCAGTGCATACTAAACAGAGGACAGACAAAATTCTGGGAGTATGTCTTTTCTGGTTTGTATGCTTTATTACTTGGTTTTAAAGCAGTTGGTGTTGTGTTATTTTTTTTAAACTTTCCCTTTTTTTGATCCTCTTTTGCCATCCTTTGTTTCATTCTTTTTTACTGAATTTGCAAGATTGCTTTTTATCTGAGTTGATGTCTTGTTCTACAGAGCTTTTCCACAGTATTTGGTATAAGACCTAATACTGTAATACCTAATATAGTGAAGGATTATAAATTAATATGTATATTTTTAACTTACTTTTAAACAAGATCTTTTAAAAAGGCAAATCGACATTACTTGATCTTTCAGTTGAATTTCAATCATCTCTTTCTGTTGTCTGGTTTCCTTTTTTTTGGTGGTTGTTGTTGTTGTTTTTTAAGACTGATTTGTGTGAAAGGCAGAGTTATAGAGAAAGGGATAGAGAGAGATCTTCTATACACTGATCTACTTCCCAAATGGCTGCAATGACCAGAGCTGGGCCCATCCAAACCCAGGAGCTTCCTTTGAATCTCCCACGTGGGTGCAGAGGCCCAAGCACTTGGACCATCTTCTGCTGCTTTCCCAGGTGCATTAGCAGGAATGTGGATCAGAAATGGGGTGGTCAGGACTCAAACTGTCACACATACGGTGTGCCTGTTGGCAGGCGGCAGGTTTAGCTGCTGTGCCACAGCGCTGGCCCTAGTTTCCATGTTTTTAAGGAAGAGATTGCCTGTGAGTCCTAGACATCTTTTCAATTGGTGGTTTGTTTTCAGCTTTTTTAAATCTTAGTTTTCATGAGAAATCCAACTGGAGGATGAAATTCTTCAATTTGATTTCCCTCTGGAATTCTATTTAGTGGTCACCCAAGTTAACAATAATTTTTGTATTTGAAAATGATCCCAGTGACAGCTTGGAACTTGTTTGAGAATCACTCGAGTATTTCTCTTGTTTTTATGTTGAGTTTACTCTAAGTTGAAGAGTTGTGCTTATGATATTCCATTTATATATTTATTTAAAAGGCAAAATTACAGAGAGGTAGAGGCAGAGAATTACAGAGAGCTAGAGGCATCGCTGGTTCATCCGCAAGTGTCACAATGGCTTTAGCTGGGCCAGTCCGAAGCCAGGAGCCAGGAGCTTCCTCCAGGTCCCTTACGCAGGTGCAAGGACCCAAGGACTTGGGCCATCTTCTATTACTTTCCCAGGCCATAGCAGAGGGCTGGATTGGAAGTGGAGCAGCCAAGACTCAAACTGGCACTCAGATGGGATGCCAGCACTGCAGCCAGCAGCTTTACCCGCTGTGTCACAGTGCCAGCCCCCATGCCCGTGATATCTAACCCTGACCTTGGGTTCAGTAGCCCCTGTGCTGAGATGCCAGCAGCCTTGAGGCTGCCATGTGGGACTGTGAGAAGAAATTGTAGCCGGCCCTAAGTATTGTAGGCTGGTGATAACCTTGCTGAGGCAGGTTAGGTTTAAGATCTTATTTATTATTCTTAGAATTTTAACATTTTTCCCACTTTTTCATTTTGATGCTCTGCACATTTCCAGAAAGTTTGAATATTCAGTGAATACACACACACACACACAAACTTCACAGATTTTCCAGTTGTTAACATTTACCCACATTCTCTTTGTCTCTATATATAAGATAATTTTTTGACTTTTCTATTGAAGATGACAAATATTGGGATGGGTGCTGTTGCTCAGTGGATTAAACCTCAGGTTGCAGTGCATGCATACCATATGGATGCTGTTTCATGTTCTGGCTACTCCACTTCTGATCCAGCTCCCTGCTAATGTGTCTGGGAAGACAGCAGAGGATGGCCCAAGTGTTTGGGGCCTGGTATCCATGTGCAATACCTGGATGAAGCTCCTGGCTCCTGGCTTTGTCCTGCCTTGCCCTGGCTGTTGTGGCCATTTTGGGAGTGAACCAGTAGATGGAAGATATATTTTCTCTCTCTCTCTCTCTCTTTCTCTCTCTCTCTCTCTCTCTCTTTCTCTGGAACTCTGCCTTTCAAATAAATTAATTTAAAAAAAACAAAAGCTCAGGGAAAATTCGTATTATTTAAAAAAAAAAAGAAAATTGCGGATATCATATACTTCACCCCTAAATTTAACAACCTTCATACTGTTATCTCCCACAATGCTATATCACACCTAATATAGTAATAATAATTCTGCAATATCATTTATTATATGGTCTGTATTTAAATTTCCTCAGCTTTCCTGTGATACACTCTTACTGATAGTTGTTTTTGTAGAACAGGCAGCTTGTCTGGCTTTCTGACTGCTGGCCAAATAAAAAGATGTAGAGTGTAGGAAGGACACCGCTTGGGTGTCACCATGTACTTCTCATTGCATCGCCAAAGGAGGAACATAGTCTGTCTTACTACTACTGATGATGATATGACTGATCCCTTGATGAAGCTGGTGACCACTAAAGCTTTCTGTTGTAAAGCTAGTGTTTTCTCTTCTTCATTGGTAAATTATCTGTAGGGTAGTATTTTGAGTCTGTGTGAATGCTCTATTCCCAGGTAATCTTTCGGTCAGTGACTTTCCCCCACCCCCAGGATCCTCTTATTTAAGGTGTACAGACTTCATGCATTTCATAAATACAGCTTTAGGAACATAGTGATTCTTCCAACTCTACCTTACTCCCACCCTTCTTCCTCCTCCCTCTCCTATTCCCATTCTTATTTCTTAATAAGATGTTTTCAGTTAAATTTATACACATATGATTAGCTCTATACCAAGTAAAAAGTTCAACAAGTAGTGTGAGAAAAAAATTATTCCTCAACAGTCAAGACGAGGGCTGTTCAAAGTCATCTTACCTCAAAGTGTCAATTACACTTCTATAGATTACCTTTTCAGTACTCTATTAGTTTCTACAGATCGGGGAGAACATATGGTATTTGTCCTTTTGGGACTGGCTTATTTCACTAAGTATAATGTTTTCCAGTTGCATCCATTTTGTTGCAGATGAAACGATTTCATTTTTTTAATCACTGTGTAGTATTCCATGGTGCACATATCCCATAATTTTTTTTTTTAAGATTTTATTTATTTATTTTAGAGGTAGAGTTACAGACTGTGAGAGGGAGAGACAGAGAGAAAGGTCTTCCATCCGTTGGTTCACTCCCCAGCTGTCCACAATGGCCGGAGCAGCGCCATTCCGAAGCTAGGAGCCAGGTGCTTCCTCCCGGTCTCCCATGTGGGTGCAGGGGCCCAAGGAGTTGGGCCATCTTCTACTGCTTTCCCAGGCCACAGCAGAGAGCTGAATTGGAAGAGGAGCAGCTGGGACAAGAGCCGGCACCCATATGGGATGCCGGCAGCGCAGGCAGAGGATTAACCTACTGTGCCACACTGCTGGCCCCATACCCCATAATTTCTTTATCTAGTCTTTAGTTTACGGACATCTGGGTTGATTCCATATCTTAGCTATTGTGAATTGAGCTGCAATAAACATGGCGGTACAGATAACTCATATGCTGATTTCATTTTCCTTGGGTAAATTCCCAGGAGTGGGATGGCTGGGTCTTATGGTAGGTCTATATTCAGATTTCTGAGGTATTTCCATACTGTGCTCCACAGTGGCTCTACCAGCTTACATTCCCAGCAACAGTGGATCAGGGTACCTTTTGCCCCACATCCTTGCCAGCATTTGTTGTTTGTTGATTTCTGTATGAGAGCCATTCTCACTGGGGTGAGGTGAAACCTCATTGTGGTTTGGATTTGCGTTACCCTGACGGCTAATGATCCTGAATAGTGTTCCACGTGTCTGTTGGCCATTTGGATTTCCTTTTTTGAAAAATGTCTGTTTAGGCCGGCGCCGCAGCTCACTAGGCTAATCCTCCACCTAGCGGCACCGGCACACCGGGTTCTAGTCCCGGTTGGGGCGCCGGATTCTGTCCCGGTTGCCCCTCTTCCAGGCCAGCTCTCTGCTGTGGCCTGGGAAGGCAGTGGAGGATGGCCCCAGTGCTTGGGCCCTGCACCCCATGGGAGACCAGGAGAAGCACCTGGCTCCTGCCTTTGGATCAGCGCAATGCGCCGGCCGCAGCATGCCGGCCGTGGCGGCCATTGGAGGGTGAACCAACGGCAAAAGGAAGACCTTTCTCTCTGTCTCTCTCTCTCACTATCTACTCTGCCTGTCAAAAAAATAAAATAAAATAAAAGATTTAAAAAAAAAAAAAAGAAAAATGTCTGTTTAAATCCTTTGCCCATTTCTTAATGGTTGTTTGTTTTGTTGTTGTAGAGTTTCTTGATTTCTCTACATTCTGGTTATTAATCCTTTATAAGTTGCATAGTTTGTAAATCAACTTCTCCCAACCTGTCATTTGCCTCTTCACTTTCCTGAGTGTTTCTTTTGCAGTGCAGAGGCTTCTCAATTTGATGTAATCCCGTTTGTCAATTTTGGTTTTGATTTCCTGTGCGTCTGGGGTCTTTCCCAAGAATTTGCCCATGCCAGTGTCTTACAGAGTTTCCCGAATGTTCTCTAATAATTTGATGGTATTGGGTCATAGATTTAGGTCTTTGATCCATCTTGAATGGATTTTTGTGTAATCTAGGGGTCTTCGTACTTCGACATGCGGGGATCCAGTGTTCCCAGTCCCATCTGTTGAAGGGACTGTCCTTGCTCCAGGGATTGATTTTAGCTCCTTTGTCAAAGAAAATCTGGTTGTAGATGCGTGGGTTGATTTCTGGAGTTTCTATTCTCTTAACACTGTTTTTGCTGTATACCATAAGTTTTGATGTGTTGTATTGTCATCTTCACTTGTTTCCAGAAATTTTTTGATTTCTCTTTTAATTTCATCTGTGACCCACTGGTCTTTTAGGAGCATGTTGTTCAGTCTCCATGTGTTTGTATATGTTCTAGAGATTCTTGAGTTGTTGATTTCCAGCTTCATTCCATTGTGGTCAGAGAAGATGCATGGTATGATTTCTGTTTTTTTTTTTTTTAATTTGCTGAGACTTGCTTTCTGGCTTACCGTGTGGTCTGTCCTAAACAAAACTCCATGCACTGGTGAGAAGAATGTGTGTTCTGCAACTGTAGGATGGAAAGTTCTGTAGAAATCCATTAGGTCTATTTGGTCTATAGAGTCAATTAACTCTGTTGTTGATTCTTCTACAATAAATAAATATATTTACTTATTTGCTTTATGCAAAAAGTTATACCAATATTATAGCTTATAATAAGCCAACCAAGTAAAATTGGAGGTTTTTTTTTTTTTAAAGATTTATTTTATTTATTTGAAAGAGTTAGAGAGAGAGGTATAGACAGAGAGAGGTCTTCCACCCACTGGTTCAGTCCCCAGATGGCCGCAACGGCTGGAGCTGCGCTGATCCAAAGCCAGGAGCTTCCTCTGGGTCTCCCACGTGGGTGCAGGCGCCCAAGGACTTGGGCCATCTTCCACTGCTTTCCCAGGCCATAGCAGAGAGCTGAATCAGAAGAGGAGCAGCCAGGACCAGAACCAGTGCCCATATGGGATGCCGGCACTTCAGGCCAGGGCTTTAACCCGCTGCACCACAGTGCCAGCTCCGGAGATTTCTTTTTGATTATTTTGTATTCGTAAAAATTAGATTTGTTGGGGCTGGCCTTGTGGCATAATGGTTAAGCTATTGCCTGCAATGCAGGCATCACATATGGGTACAAGTTTGAGTCCCTGATGCTCCACTTCCAATCCAGCTCCCTGCTAATGTGCCTGGGAAAGCAGCAGAAGATAGCCCAAATTTTGGGCCACTGTACCCATGTTGGAGACCCAGATGAAGCTCTTGGCTCCTGACATCAGCTTGCCCTAGACCCAGATGTTGTGACCATTTGGGGAGTGAACCAGCAGATAGATTTCTCTCTGTATCTCCCTCTTTCTGTAACTCTGCCTTTCAAATAAATAAATCTTTAAATAAAAAAAAAATTAGATTTGTTTCCATTTACATATTTAGTTTCTTTTGCAGATTTTATTCTTTAGTATGTAAAACATTGCGTGTTTCACAGTTTGAGTTTTTACAAAGATATACCCAGAGGAATCTTGCCCTCATCCTTGTGCCTCTCCTCCAGCTGCATCTAGCCTGTAAAAGATAGTGATATTTATGAATGTTGACTCTATCCTTCTTATGTTTATGTTTGCAAAAAGAAACCTATCTGAGCCAGCCAGTAGGTGCAATTGTTAAGATACCACTGTGTGTATGTGTGTGTGTGGGGGGGTGTCAGCATTGTGCAAGGGGTTTTTAAATCTTTTTTTTAAAAGTTTGCTTTTATTTATTTGAAAGGCACAGTTAGAGAGAGGTTTTCATCCACTGGTTCACTCCTCAAATGGCTGCAGTGGTCAGGGCTGGGCCAGGCTGAAGCCAGGAGTCAGGAACTTGTTCCCAGTCTCCCACGTGAGTGCAGGGACCCAAGAACTTGGATCATCCTCTGCTGGTTTCCCAGGCACATTAGCAGGGAACTAGATTGGAAGTAGAACTGCCAAGATGTGAACCAGTGCCCATATGGGATGCTGGCGCTGCAGGTGGCTGCCTAGCCCACAGCACTGGTACCGTAATAAATACCATAAATAAATCCCACATGTCATATGGAATGCTTGGGTTCTTGTCTCAGCTCCTGTTCCAATTCCATCTTCCTGCTAATGTGTACCCTGAGAGACAGCAGGGAGCAGGGGATGGCTCCTAAGGTTGTTGCAGTTGGCCCATCCATCAGTGTGTTTCTTTACAGTCTACCCACAATGTGTCATCACACTTTTGATCTCTGCCACACCCGTTAGATGGAAAGTTATCTTAGTAGTTTTAATTGTACTCTTATTGTTATGAGTACATTTGAGCCTTGTTTTTTTGTGCAGTTTAGTAAATCTCCTTTGTTTTATAATTGTTTCTGCATTTTGAGCCATAGTTAACCAGTATTATAATATGTGGATTATAAAGGAATTCACCCATATATTTTGCCAGTGCTTGTTTGGTTTTGTTTTACATGTTCAGCTCTGAATCATAGTTTATTCTGCTGTGTGTCTGAGGTTTGGATCTGGTTTTATCCTTTCCCAAATGGCAATCAGCTGTCTCAGAATCATTTCAGAAGTCTACCTGGGGTTAAGATGCTTGCATCCCATATCAGAGTGCATGGATCTGATACCCAGTTCACTCCTGACTCCAGCTTCCTGCTATTGCAGACCCTGGGAGGCAGCAGGGAGGTAGCTCAAGTAGTTCAGTTCCTGTCACCCACACGGGAGACCTGGATTGAGTTCCTGGCTCCTGGCTCCTGGCTCCGTCCCTACCCCTGTAGGCATGGGGAGAATGAACCAACAGATGGGAGCATGCACTCACTCTTGGTATCTATCTGTATCTCTTTGTCCCTCCACCTCTCGAATAGATTTTTTTGGATTCTATCTTTTCTCCTGCAAGGAAGGAAAAAGAAAAGTAGCTTTCTTTTTCTTTTTCTTAAAAAAATGTTTTACTAAATTAGCATGTTGATATTGGATCAGTTTTTCAGTGTCCGTTGAAAGAGTATATTAAAGCCGGCGCCGCAGCTCACTAGGCTAATCCTCCGCCTTGTGGCGCCGGCACACCGGGTTCTAGTCTCGGTCGGGGCGCCGGATTCTGTCCCGGTTGCCCCTCTTCCAGGCCAGCTCTCTGCTGTGGCCAGGGAGTGCAGTGGAGGATGGCCCAAGTACTTGGGCCCTGCACCCATGGGAGACCAGGAGAAGTACCTGGCTTCTGCCTTCGGATCAGCGCGGTGCGCCGGCCGCAGCGGCCATTGGAGGGTGAACCAACGGCAAAGGAAGACCTTTCTCTCTGTCTCTCTCTCTCACTGTCCACTCTGCCTGTCAAAAAAAAAAAAAAAAAAAAAAAAGAGTTTATTAAAACCTCAGGGGTGGGGGTCAGTGTTGTGGCACAGTATGTTAAGCCACAGTTTGTGACATCAGCATCCCCAAATTGGAGTGCTAGTTTGAGTCCTAGATGCTCCACTTCCCATCCAGCTCCCTGCTAATGCACTTGGGAAAGCAGTGGGAGATTGCCTAAGTGCTTGGGCCCCATACCCCCAGCCCACCCCACCCCCGCATTGTGGACTTCGGGGGAGTGAACCAGCAGATGGAATACTTCTGTCACTCTGCCTTTCAAATACATAACATTTTAAAGAACCTGACTGACCTCAGGGATGGGATGTCATGGTGGATGCAACCTAGAGCCTGCTTGTCTCAGGTATTTGCACACCAACTGGGAGTTGGAATGATGGCACTTGAACACGTTACCACGAGGTGGGTCAGGAGCACCTCTAGTTTTCCATTAAAAATGTGGTATCACATTCAAGGAGTAACATGTTTGAAGCTGACACCTGAAAACTGTCAATAAACAGTTTGATAATTACATTTGTTTTTCCTTTTGGGGGGCATATGTATAGTAATTTTATTATCCCACTTGAAAAATTATGACATGAGATAATGTATATGAAACTCTAGTTCAGTATGTGACACAGTAAGCATTCAGTACCTATTAGTTATAATATCAATTTGTTTTTGTAACAGTTGTTAATTAACCTTTGTGTGTATTTTCAGAGAGCTATTGCTTACCTTTTGCCAAGTGGTTTGTTTGAGAAACGAGCCAGGCCAATAATGAAGGTAGTTATCTTAATTACTATTTTTAAAATTTTCACTCAGCTTTATTTGTTACAGTAATTATCTAATACACTTTTAATGTGTTTTACAGCATCCTGAACAGATTTTTCCAAAGCAACGAGGTAAGTTTGTTTGCTCAGAAATAAAATAGCTTTTTTCTTTACCATAGTGTGAGGTTTCATATCAGCAGTTGCTCACATTCTAAAGAGTTGTCTTCATGAAATACGTAAAAAGTGTTTTGCAGCTAAGAATAAGTGATCAAGGGTGGGTGGGCATTGTGGCACAGCAGGTAGAACCATTGCTTGGGACACGCGCATCACATTCCAGAGTGCCTGGTTCAAGTCCCAGCTACTGACTGGGCTTCCAGTCCAGCTCCCCACGAATGTGCTGGGAGGCTGCAGGTGATGACTTAAGTATTTGGGCCCATACCACTCATAACTGCTTTTGAATCTTGCTATCAACATTTTGGATAACTTTATAAATGTGCTCCATCTTTCATGTTTCCTCAATTCTTCGACATGGCTAATTATAAAATATGGCATTGGGTTTATGATAGCTTTTGGGGAGGTAATAAATGAAGCCTGTATGAAAACTACACAATAGTACTCGTCTAGAGTTAACAAAATGTCTTTTGCTGCCTCCCTCCCAATTTTGTTAATATCAATGAATTTTAGATTGGATAAATTGTAGCACTTGTAATATACTATCACTTCCCTTATTAAAACGTAGAAGCTTCTGGATTAACAAAAACCCTCTTCTGTTTAAAGCAAGTCTTACAAAAAAAAAAAAAAAAGACTGAGAAATGGGGCAGGCATTTAGCCTAGCAGTTAAGATGCCTATATCCCATATCAGGATGCCTGGGTTTGATACACAGCTCTAGTTCCTGATTCCACTAAGGCTAAACTCACCTCTGTTTATCAGGATTGTTTTTGTTTTAACCCATCTGATTTGAAGGGGAAAAAATGGCTAATATAAACAAGCTGTGAATAACAAAAAGAAATTAGGAAAAATCTATTATTATTCATAGGTGTTACGATTGCTTATTTAGAAAATGGAACTGAAACCTATGTTAGGATATTTCAGTAAAATATCATTATTTGGATATCTGAATGCAAAACATTCACTGTGAATTGTGCTGAATTTTTGTATTGACAACCTTTTATAAAACCAAGTCACAGTATAGATCAAGAGGAAATGCTCATCATGGGGAGATGATACGTTCATTCAACCAATTTCGGCATTGTGGTGGCTAAATCCATGCAGCGCAACGTAGTGACGATTGGGTGAACACGGTGGGCTTAATGGTAACAAATGAATTGCACACTTTCCCTGAGCTTATGTACTTCGGTGGACAAGAACTATTTTAAAAACTGACTTCTACCTGCAGAAAATGTATACTTACATATATGGTACAGACATGTACATAAGAATATACATGTGTATGTACCTCTTTTTTTCTTAATACCTTTAATGGAATGTTAAAAGTAGGTTGTATCCAAATGATCACAGAGTTGGGTCAAGGCTTGAAAATCGTTACGTCAGTATTTTTAAAATAACAAATAAGTATGCCCTAAGCAAGGGAAAAAGAAGGGAAATTATCTGTTTTGAAATTTAAAACTCTTTCACAAAAAGAAAGACACTAGAAAATTAAACATGACAGAGGCCTGATATTTAAAATAAGTTACTCTTACAAATTAATTTTTAAAAAGCTTAATAGAAAAATAGGCAAAAGAAAAGAAGCAGTTCATAAGTGAAGAAAATAAAAATAGCCAAATAACATCTGAGACTACATCAATGATCAGAAATAATATCTTGTAAAACAGTAACAAGAGACTGTTGTCACCACCATTATGAAAATTATAAATATTATCTTTCAGTAAAACATTGGAAGCCGTCTAAATGTTCATCATAGGGTGGCTAAATGAACTGTCAGAACCGTACCGTGGAATGATGCACAAGTGGTAAAAAGTGAACCAAATCTAGCTGTATTGGCACAGATGAGACATTGTTGGGTAGGAAAAGCCAATAAAAATGGTTTAGTATGCGGTGTAAAAACAGTTTAATACTGTCTGTTTAAAAAAAAAAAAATACAAGCAGCCAATACTCTGTCTCATGAAGGTACACATACATAAATGCACAGAAAGAATCTAGAACAATAAACCCTCACCTTGCCCCTGACAAAGGAATTTTAACACTTAATCTTTCTTAAGAGTGTGTTATTTGTGTTAAGTAATCTATTTTGAAATCTCTTACCTATTATAAATAACTGAATGGTGGGCCGTATAAAAAGGAACAAAATTGTAATGCATATAAAATAATACATATGAGATTTATATAGAAAATTATAAAACTGAAAAATCATACATTCACACACGTCTGTGGTGTGACCACCTCAAATATCTTTTCCAGCCTAACAGTGATTAAGAGAATTGTCTGCAGCTATGTTCGTCCTTCCTTTCACTTCTGACCTGCCACTTTAACAATAAAATGAAAGTCAGTTGCACAGTGAAGGGACAAAGTTGAAAAATAAGTAGAATTTCGTGGAGTTTATAACAGTGATGTTGGAAAAGTGTTTAAATCATCCATGAAAAATCTGGTTTTACATTCAAGCAAAACACCTAATCAAGACATTTTTTCATTGTGGACTTTTGATCTTCAGTGTTAGTGTATTCTCTTAAAGTAGACTGTGTCAGATGGTAGTTGTTCTCAGAAAAGAAAGGCATCCTACCTGTGTTTCAGTTAGGGTTTCCAAGGGAAGGGTGGCTGATTCCGAGAACTGTAGCAGAAAGATAATGGTTCTCTTTCTGGACAAAGTGATACTTGAATTTCTGCATCACACACATAAATTGCAGATGGATTAAATATCTAAACATGAAACACACAAAAATCCCAGAAGAAAACTTAGGAAAGTAGCCGAAAGTCTTAAAGTGTACTTTCTTAGTGCGGTAGAAGATTGATTCACGGGGTGAGGAGGCCCTGCTGTGGACCACAGTTTGTGGCTCTCTCAAGGACCACCGTCTATATGTGCAGATAAGCAGCGTATCTGTGGTGTTAAAATGTCCTGGGGAGGGGGACAGGCAGTTGGAGGAGAATATCTAAAAGGCTCCTTAGTGGGATCAAGGATGAAAAGACGGGTAAGAAACACAGCTGTGGAGGAAAAGTGACAGGTTTAACCGTGTACATACTTTAGTTTTGATTATGCAAGATACCATAACAGAAGTCAAAAGGAGCCTGAGAAAAACGACTTACAACTTATGTAATAGACCGAAACGATAACCTTTAATACACAGGAATTCTTAGGAATCAGAGAACTCAGCAGAAATATGGGTAAAGGATGTGGCCATAGTATTTGACTTATTTACTATAGTAAAATAGTAAACTCCATTTGTAAGTCTGTCTGGTGATTAGTAGACTTAAATAGCCCTCTTTGTTTCAAAAGGAGTTATATGTAACACTTTTTTGAAGCCCTGGTGTGGTGGAAGTTTTAAACTTCCAGAAGTTTCCATGGGGTTGAAACAAATGATAGGGTGTAGAAACAGGCGTTCTTTAGTTTTTTCTTTGTTCTGTTATGCCTGTTTCAAATTCTCTGGATGTACCCATTATTGACTTCTGTCAGTCTTCCTTTTGAAGTGTGTGGGAGTGCACTGTACTTACAGCCAAACCTAATGTTTTTATTTAAAGCAAATTACAAAAAGTTTTATAGAAATGTTTAGAAATATTCTACTAAATATAAACACTATTTACCTTAAAAGTACAAAATATTAAGTATCAAACAAAATAGTAGAATTCTAAATACCAGTATTTAGTGTTTTAAAAGTTAATCCAAATTTTTAAGCATATCTCATAACTGCAATTGAATCTATCTCTGTGCATATTTTTATTTGTTTTCATCTGGCTTCTTATTAGCAATTCAGTGGGGAGAAGATGGCCGTCCATTTCATTTTCTCTTCTATACTGGCAAGCAATCATATTACGCACTAATGCATGTAAGTATATCAGATTTCTTATCAAGAATATGAACTGTAAGCTATAAGACTATGCTGGAGACTTTTCTCAGCTTCTGAATTTACCTTGTATTTTATTAGTGCTTACCTTCCAGAGGTAAGACTGTTGATGAAAGGCTTTGAGTTTTATTATTTCGTTTTGGCTAAAGGTAAACTTTATAGAATTTATATCAGAATGGTTTGTCTTTACAATGCTTTTACTTTCAAATTGAAATCATATTAGGAGATAGATGTTCAGCTCAGTAATAGTGTGTGTATGTTCTTCCAAGGTAAGGAAAGGGTATAACGCTAGAGGCATGTACCTTGGGAGAGAATCAAATAGTTGTCTGTACTTTGTTTTTGCTTTATACAATTTTTGCCTTTCAGAGTTTAGTGCAGTTTATGAGTTTAGAAGTTGGGCTCAGAAAACAAGCTCAGAAAATATTTTATTACACTTTGACTTCCAGCTGCCTTTGAGGGTACTATGAACAGGTTTTGTTTTGTTTCCGGAGCTGTAAGCGTTTGATCGTGTGCAAATTTGGGAGTTACCCAGAATTGCTATGAAAAAAGTACCGATTTTTAAATGGCAGGACCCATTTTATTTTTAGAACATGATGCTAAACTTTGTGCTTTTTCATCATATGTTTTTCTTAAGTTACAGAAATTGTTCTTGGGCTTCCCCAGTCCCCAGTCAGATTTCCGTGGCTTGAATCAATGTACACATTTTCTCTGCTTTTTAGAGTTATCTGGTGTGTGTGTGTGCTCCACAAACCCAAAGGACAAAATCCCCACTTGTCAGGTACATTTATTTCTAGGGGAAAAAAAAGAAAACCTTCTTTTCCCTCTTTGTTGACCTTGGGCAAATGAGCTCCTTGCCCTGCCAGAAATGAAGTGAATGATAAATGCAGAGTGTGTCTTTGCTGAGTAATGGAGCTGCGGCTCAGGCTTCCACGAGGTTCTCTCCCGCACAGCCCGAGGCTGCCGGGAGGACCCCCGCTGTTCATTTAAATAGGTATGTCAAATCTGCCTCCAAACGCCGCTGGTTTGATCTGTGGTAATATTTGTGAAGGTTCCATATGGACTTGAGCCCCCTGCAGTGCTAAGAAATAATGTACAACGCTTCATGGTGCAGACGCAAATTTTCTCTGAAAAGGGATGCAATGCTGCGTTTTAGCTGTCGGAGGGGATGATGGAGCTGACGCGCTAGGCCTGTCAACTTGTTACACGGATGGGTTGCACGCAGCGAAGCTGTGGAAAATCTGTGCCTTTTAACTTTTCTACTTAATCACGGTTGTAGCATTGCCTTTAGACTGTATGCTACATTAATTCTCTTCCTGCCTTCTGCCTTTCATCCCAAGTTTCACGGAAAAAAGTAAAGCATGCAGGTCTTGGAGAGGAGCCTTATCAAGCAGCTGTCATCTGACAAGCCATTTGCATTTGTTTTGGCTGAAAGTGAGCAGCCCAAGGGCAAGATATTTTGTTGCATTCCATCATAATGAAGAAATTACACATTGTGTAAGAGGCCTAACTTTATTTTTAGTTTGTTTATGTGTTGTAAAAAGGTATTGCTCAAGAAACTGATGGGTTCTCAGCAGAGACAGTTTTACCATACTCTTGACTAAAATCTCAAACTGCGTCTGATTAAGAAACCTGCTTTTTGAGGAATACAGGTTTCATTACATACAGTAGAGTTCCTTGGGCTTTTATGTCTCAGTTCATCTCAGTAATTCCTAAATATTTGCCTGGTGCTTCAGCATTGTGTATGGCAAATGTCATTAATTACCTCTGCCGCCACCGCACTGGCTTTGTTTCATTACAATGCAGATCACCGTCATCTGAGATAGTGTGGTTTTGCGGTAGTGCCTAAATATTCCCTGCGCAGCTTACAGAAGCGCTTTTGTAGTCAAGTGAGTTACCGCCTGCAAAGTCCAACTGTAGAACTTGAACCGGCTCACACACTTGCTGTCTCCTTTGTTCTCCTGCTCTTGGGCAGGGGGTGGCCAGGGTAGGGGGTGGTGAGGGCGGCGGGTGGGGTTCCTTCTCTGAGTGTCACTGCAGCATCTTCACCACAGCTCGGGAAGAGGCCCCTGAGGACTGGCAGGCTTTGAAGAGCTGAGAATGGGTCTTTTTGCTACCATTTGTTTCTGTTGATGCAATTGTCTTCCTCTGTATTGGTAAAGGACTCTAAGGCAGACACTGACCAGCAGTAATTGTGGATGGCATGGAAGTCATTGGCCAGGCCAGAGGCTGTGTGCCGTTCTCTGATACCAGTTCATTGCCTGTCTGGTGCTAAGGAGGCTGTTTGTCTCTTAAGCCTATCTATTACTTTATAGTCACTAAGACTATATATTATATAAGTAATATGTAGTCACTATATATTACTTTATAGTCACTAAGAATAGTCCTGATAAAGCTAACAGTTAAGGACAATGTAAAGCTTTAGCGAATACTGTTTCCAGTTGGCCTATATTTAGTGCACCCAAGTTTTGTGGTAAAGTGGGGAGGTTTTTGGAGGAAAGATGACGGTAACAAAAAACATACAATTTGTTTTTCCTGCCCAGAAATGAAGCATGGTAGGAAAATATAAAGTGAAGAGAAATGTGCTGACCTAGGGAGTTTCTCACACTTTGTTCATGTGTCGTACTCTAAAGATTCATTTGCAGGGCACTTGGGACTCCTGTTTTCTATGGATATGATAGTGATAGTCCGCGTGTCTTCAGGTTTCTGGGAAAGTTGTTAAAAACCCATTTGTTTTACACCATGGCTGGTAATACGTGCATATGTAATGAAAAAGGTATTACTGACAAAGTAATTCCTAATAAGAAGTAGTTTTTAATAAGCAGGAGACATTCTGAGTCTCTCACAGCATCACCAAGTACTGTCAAGGAGACTCCCAAGGTCGATGGCACTGGAATGGCTGCTTTTTTTTTTTCACCCGAAATGGGTGGCTTCCCATTTCCCAAGTAGCCATTTCACCAGTGGACCCGCTGCTTTTCAGACATGATTTAGGGCTTTAGTTCAGGTTTTGGGGGCACAAGGAAGAACAGAGAACAACAACAAAAGAAATTTCCTCAAACAACTAAGCAAAGGTATAAAGGAAAGGAAGATTTTGAAGAGGATAAATGTGTCTATGCAGAAAAAAAAAAAAAACTGTACGGAAGAAATACTGAGTTGTGACCAACCCAGGAGACCTGAGTACACTCTTCAGGAGATTGGAGAGTGGGCTCTGCCTGAAGGGTGGGCTGCCCTTATGTTCATGGACCACAGTGCTTGATCCTGTCCCAGATGACCAGTTGGGCGGTGGAGGGAACGGACCACTGTAGGGTCGAGCAAGGCACTTGTGGCTTTGATAATCATTGTTTGGTTTTTGTAGGTCCTTTAAGAAAAATGCTAACTCCGTATTTTTTTTATCTACCAATAGATATGTTTTGAGAAAATTAAAATTCGCTTATTAAAATTGAGCTGAAAATTATTAGAACTCACTTTGGGAAGTGACTATTTTGGCTCTGAAGAGGGAGCCCTCTTGCAAAATGTGTCTGACTCAGTCAAGTACATCTGAAAACAGCTTTTCCCAGAGTGCTCTCTGCAGAACACAAGTAGGAAACATCCTCCAAAAAGGGGGTCCTGGAGGGCAGTCAGTTTGGAAAGTTGCATACTCACATTATGTACTGGGAAGTTCTAGTGAGGGTCTACCCAACAGACAGAAGCTCCGTGAAGGCCTTGGGGAAGGAAACTTGTTGCTAAGACTCTCTGTGGATCAAGACCACAGAACTGCGGGGCCCAGCACACCTCCCCAAGTCCCATGGAACCAGTGCCAGAAGTGCTGCACAGAACCTTGAAAGTGCTTCCTCCGAAGAGAGAGAACGAAGTCTGCTCTGTTTCAGGTCTGGTGTCAGCCCCAGTACACAAAGCATTTATGTATGACATTTCGCATTAGCTTCACTCACCCCAATCTTGAAGGGTGGTAAGAACTGCACTGGGAATTTAGCATCATAGAAAACGATACTTCAGGACTAGTTTTACAGTAAGCGATGAAATATTATACAAATATTTCTTGAAATGGAAGAAATCGTGTGACCACTAATGAAATTTATATTCCCAAAAAAGTACAAAATGAACAAATAAATTATATAGTGAAACTATTCTGAATCAGAAAAAAAAAGTTTAAACTATGAAAGAAAACCAGCTAATTCTAAACCTGCAACTTATGCATAAACAGGGTTCGTTCGTCCTGTTGAAAGAAGCCCTCGAGTTGCTTGGAGATTCTGTAGTTTATTCTCAATGACAGAAGTAACCTGCTGTTTAAAGTGTGTGGACAGCAGCGCTGCAGGGAGTGGGGACCCCAGACTCCATAAGCAGTAGCCTTGGACTGAGCACCTTGCTTAGTTCTGATGTTCCTAGGTCCTCTTTGTGACCTTCGGGTGAATATTCAAAACCTTTGGATGTAGTGCTGTTATCTTTAAAAGTGGAACTAAAATAGTGCCCCTTCTCACCGTGAGGTATTGTAAAATAACTACTTCACAACTGCGTAAAGTGCTTGTGTTTAAAAAGCTGTGGACTGGTTTTGAAGTCTATCTGCATGCTGTTTTAAGACTTCTTGACAGCAGGAGTTAATTCAGTAATTAATTCAGTGGTGGAAATTGCAGTTCTAGAAGTATCTTTAATGTACATTCTCTTTGCATGTGAATAATTCCCATTGTATATCTTGTGTGCTTCAAATGTAACAATTAGGAAAATTCATTTATAAAAAAACGAACTCAATTTCTTACTGTCTCTGTGTTGATTCTAGTCAAATTACTTCTTTTCTAATGGTACACTTGTTAGGATATATCATGGGGCTTCAACTTGAGTAGTAAAAATATCAGAATTACAAGCACTGTGAAGTCATCATTGGGTGGTATTCCAGAAGACCCACACAGGAGAATATTTCCTTTTTCACACTGAATAGTGAGACATGATGTACACTGAATAGCAGATTGTATTCACAGACCAGTAGCAGAGGTCCACAATAGAAAGATGTCACTTGAAACTCTAAATGCATAGTAGAAACCTCTCTGAATTGTATTTATACTTACCTCATTTGATTTTGTAAATGCCAGTGGCCAGAAAATTTAGACGGTTGTTATTTTAAAAAGCGATTTCCTGTGAGTTCTTTGTCAAACACAAATTGTAAGTTACTGCCCTGGTATCTAAGATGATAATTACTGTTAGTTTGCTACTATTTATTTTATGTACCAAATTATAATTGACTTTCTTGTGCTGCCACCCCCCCATGAAGTGTTATTGTTTACCCTTCCTAAAATTGGAATTTCCATATGATTACTATAACCCAAACAGATTTTAGAGGGATACTAAAAATCATATTGCTCATGTTCTTGGAAGGATTTAGCTTCAGCATTTCTTTTCTGCAACCTGAGCATCTGGTATTTTCAAATTAGGCACCTTCTAAATTTGACTCATACATTATGGAAATCTGATGACACGAGGGGTGGATAGGCTTGCTTTGATTTTATGAAATATTAATCATAGCTGTGATTAATGATTCAGCATTTCACATCTGGGTTATTCCTGTCATATTTGAAAATTACACTATTAAATACAGTATATAAACTTAGTGAAGGTGGGGTCATGCTAATTCTCCAGTGTCCCTTAAAAATTAAGTGGAAACTTCACAATATACCAGCAGCCACCAGCGATAATCTGTGATGTCGACAGTTCTGGCATATTTTATACCCTCAAGGATTTTTTTGATGTAAATTAGAACATATCTCTTCAGGGAGTTGAAGCTATAGAATCTGTGTTCCAGAGAACTGTTGTCTCTAACTAACCAAGGTAGAATCTCCAGAGTGGTTTTATTATGCAGAAGATAAAGCATAGAAGTGATGCACCAATCAAATGGCTTAGATGACTCGACTTTCAAAAATCATCCCGCACCCCTGCCAGCATTCTTGGCCGTTACACAGGTCAGGTCCTGGGCTAGGTACTTTTTACACATATTTTCCTATTTAGAGAAATGCAAGGAGTAGCTTAATGAGCATTGTGTAGTTTGATGGATTACAACCATCAAATTATAAGCATTTGCCTTAAATGAGTAGAATTTACCGTGTCTGAAATTTGACATGTATTTTCATGGGTTGTTTTCTCATGCACATTTTTTGCAGAGCATCTTACTTGCACCATTTATAAATTATTGCGGATCTAAATACAGTAATAGTAGGAAATGGCATGGTGAAAAAAATTATAAGAAAAATATAGACTTACAGTGAAAATTACCCAAAAGGTATTGGAAAATGATGGCAGCTTCAACTTGGGCTGGAAACTTACCTACAGAGCAGGTTCATGATTGTTGTTATGGTTGCCTTGACTAGCAGAGGAGGGAGTCTCACTACTGTTGGCGTTCTGTTAGTTCAGATTTCCCTGCAGAAGGGGAAAGGTGTTTACGCTCTCTGACTTTTGCCCTCGTGGATCTCAGCACTCTGGACCAGACAGCTGGGAGCTTTCTGCCACTCCTTTACCACAGCACCTGATGATGGCTGCCGACAGGCTGTGGACAGGCTGTTCCGAGTGCACAGTGACAAGCTGTGTGCCAGTGGTGCGCACTGCACACGAGTAGCGAGGCAGCATTCTGTGGGGAGTTTTCTGTTTTACCTGTTTGGAGAATTTGAGAACTGCTTTCTCGAAACAGTTCTAGAACTGCATGGAAATTTTTCCGATGTACTAGCCAGTGGGAATCCCAACCCAGTATCTTAGTTTTCAAAAAGGAATTAAAAGTGCCCTAACCACCGTCAGCGAGGCTCACCAGTTCTTGGGAAACAAATTGTAAAATTTTGACTTAAATTGAAGAACAGTTCCCTGCTCTGTATGTGAATGGGTCACCATAGTTCTTGTTTTCTTTAAGTGGACTGTGTGTTTTTGTTTTAAATTGTCAGATACAGTCCTTTGCTGTTACAGACGATGGGTTTGAGCTAGGGGTATATTGTAGGAGCGGTCACACTTGTGTGTGCACTGGGATTGAATTACTCCATCTCCCCTTGGCTGTTGTGTTGAGCTAGGCCCTCTGTTGTTCTTGAACTTCAGTGTGCATCACTCGGAAGCACCATTAAACCTGGAAGCTACACCCACCCCAGCTGTTCCTCTGCAGCAAGTCAGGAGTGGAGCCTGGACATTTGCATTTCTTCTTTTCTTTTCAAGATTTATTTATTTATTTATTTGAGAGGCTGAGTTGGAGACAGAGCGATCTTCCATCTGCTGGTTCACTCCCCAGATGGCCGTAGTGGCTGGAGCTGAGCCAGTTCTAAGCCAGGAGTTTCTTCCTGGTCTCCCGTGTGAATGCAGGGTCCCTAGCATGTGGACCATCCTCCCCGTTGCTTTGCCAGGCACATTCGCAGGGAGCTGGGTTGGAAGTGGAGCAGCCAGGATTCAAACCGGTGCCCATATGGGATGCCTGTGGCCATGGCTTTACCTGCTACACCACAGCGCTGGCCCCTGATCATTTATATTTCTAACCACAGTTGTCTGTGTTGGCACTGTGTTCTGGAGACCGCACCTTGAGAATGACTGAGCGTGAATGATGAATTCACTCTCGGGTTGAGATGCTCATATTCCCTATTGGAAGTCTAGAGTGCTACTTTTTTTTTTTCTAAATCTTTGTCTTTCTCTGCTTCTTTTTCTTTCTAAACTATCACTTGTACCCTTAATGAAAAACAAAAAATACTCCAGGGTCTCAGCCATTGAGCTTTTATAACCTTACTCACCGAGCACTCCTGCCAGCGGAGTATAATGTCAGCTTTCTCATCTCTATTGCAGAATTTCAAAGACGCAGTCTTCACAGCCTTCCTTTTGATCGTTCGTTCTTTGCTTTTTAACATTTTTTCCCCAGTAAGACTGGATTCCTGAAGAGAGCACCCATGAATACGACAGTAATGGCAAAGGGATATCTTCCTACTCTTGGAACAGACTCTCAGGAACTTGGTGATGTGATGGGGCAGTAAAATCAGGAACCAAGAAGTTACCTTCCAAAACTTGAAATCGTCAAGACTCTCTTAAAAAGATGCAGATTGGTACTGACATTGTGAACAGTAACACACCGTGTCCTCTGATTTTATGGTGTCGGAAGCTATCATGATTAACAGCAAAAGAAGTCATTTCAATAATCTCTAACTCATCCTTTTAAAGTGTCTGTTCATTAGCCATTGGTACAGTAGGTTATGTGTGAATTATAAATGAATATATACAAATGTACTAAGTGTGAGGGAATCTTCAAAAAATAACTATGCTCATTCAAAAATATTGGAGGCCATTGCATTATTGGGCTTGTTATAAATTCATTTTGCAGAAAATATATTCCAGGCCAGCGCTGCGGTTCACTAGGCTATTCCTCCGCCTGAGGTGCCGGCATCCCGAGTTCTAGTCCTGGTTGGGGCACCGCATGCTAGTCCCTGTTGCTCCTCTTCCAATCCAGCTCTCTGGTGTGGCCCGGGAGGGCAGTGGAGGATGGCCCAAGTGCTTGGGTCCCTGCCACCTGCATGGGAGACCAGGAGGAAGTACCCGGCTCCTGGCTTTGGATCGGTGCAGCGCCAGCCGTAGCGGCCATTAGGGGAGTGAACCAACAGAAGGAAGAACTTTCTCTCTGTCTCTCTCTCACTATAGACAGTCTCTCTCACTCACTGTCTAACTCTGCCTGGCAACAAAAAAAATATATATATATATTCCAGTGATAACTCTACACTGCTGGATCATTGCTTGATACAAGTTCTAGCAAAATGACAAACTTTCTCCTATTTACATTGCAGTTTAACAAGTGACACACAGAGAATTAATAGGAAGAAATCAAAGAAAAATATGCAACTTTTTCAAAAATACAACCTGCATGTAATTTTTACATTAAATACTTACAAAAATTGTTATCTTAAATATTATATAGATGTCAAATATTAAGTACTTCAATTCTAAATACCACAGATTGTAACTTTCCTTAAGGAAAATTTTTTGTTCTGTTTATGAAACTAAGGAAAATGGTCTGTAATTCTGACTTCAGGTTTTTTTTTAAACCACCCTCACTGAAGTGGAGTTGTAAAAATTTTATAGTTATTTTAAAATCAGTTAAAGTTAAGTGTGCTATGAAGTGGGATGCTCAATTTTCATTGAGATTACTCTACCATGCTTTAGCTGGGATGTGAAATAGTATTATTAAAGATCATTTTCAGTTTTATTTATTTATTCTGCAGCTACCTTCCTTGAGGAGACCACATTAGAAATAAGGAGCACTCACAGGAAAGAGTATGAAATATGTCATAAATAATAATTGCCACTCTCTTACTGTAGCATGTATATTTTATTTGCCACAGGAAGTGTATGGAAAGGTACTCCAGGTGGAAAAACACCAAAATCAGTTGCAAGTCAAAGGAGTGCTTCCAGAGAAAACCGAAATCAGGTGAGGTCTTTTCCTGCATTGAAACATATGTAAAATTTGAACTAAAGCATGCCACTTGTATTTTTATAAATACCTGGAGCCTAAAAGTTATTCAGTATATCAGCATTCACCATTGAAGTTAGGGTACAAATAATAAGCAGTATCTTTCTTTGGGGGGAAGCAGACGTTGAAGTTATTTATATGTTATTTCATCCCAGATTTATGTTTTAAATGTATTACCATTTTGCATTGTGAATTCCTATGTATATAGTTGCACATTTTTTTCAATATTTGCATGCTTTAGAATTCTTTTGTTATTGTGAAATTTGTGCCTCCGTTTGGCAAACTAGTCATGGATCAGATCCATCAACCGAAGCAACAGGTTTTAAATTCTGGCTACTTATTCACACATTTCCTCCTGTGTAAGACACAGATCTGTGAGTACACCTTGTGTAGGTTGTAAATGCATTCCTAGTGCTGTATTTGGATTTTAGTACTATTTTTAGACATTTGACAGGTTAACTTTTGTCCGTAACGTCTTCTTTGAAGTAAATTATATAAGCACAGTTTTAATCTTTAAGAAATCTGGTGTCTTCTGGGGCCAGTGCCTTGGCTCACTTGGTTAATCCTCTGCCTGTGGCGCCATATGGGCACCGGGTTCTTGTCCTGGTTGCTCCTCTTAGAGTCGAGCTCTCTGCTGTGGCCCAGGGAGGGCAGTGGAGGATGGCCCAAGTCCTTGGGCCCCTGTGCCCACATGGGAGATCCAGAGGAAGCACCTGGCTCCTGGCTTCGGATCGGTACAGCTCTGGCCATGGCAGCCATTTGGAGAGTGAATCAGCGGAAGGAAGACCTTTCTCTCTCTCTCTCACTGTCTATAACTGTCAAATAAAAAAAAAAGAAAGAAATCTGGTGTCTTCTAATATCAGATGAGTTCTAGAATGTAATACTTAACTTTTCAAAGAACATTTGCTAGTGTAGAGATCTTTTCTAATGCGTACTGAGGGAGTGGAGTGTTTCTCAAGCATAGTTTACTTGGGGTACAGCTTACACCATGGCTTGGGACTCTCACGAGCCTGGTTCAAGTCCCTGCTAGCCTGTGCTTCAGATTCAGCTTCCTGCTAATTCATCTAGGGGCAGTGGACGATGGCCCAAGTACTCGGGTTCCTGCCACCCAAGTGGGAGACGTGGGTGGAGTTTTGGCTTCTGGCTTTGGCCTGACCTAGCCCTGGTTGTTGTAGGCATTTGGAGAGTGAACCAAAAAACGGAAGGTCTGTTGGTCTCTCTCTCTCTCGTGTACTAGATAATCTCATTCTTTCACATATATATGTGAGTATATGTGTATATAAAAATATAATCTGCCTTTGAAATAAATAAATGATCTTTTTTAAAGAATAATTTTACTTGAATGAAAATTTGTTTTTGAATCAAGAATTGCTACTATATTGTAGTATCTTTTGTGATATAACTCTAATTGCATGGTTAATTAAAGAGAGACTATATGTGATATTTTAACAGAGACCTGATTGGCAGCAGATGGCTGATTAAGGAGGAACTAGAAGAAATGTTAGTGGAAAAACTGTCAGATCAAGATGTGAGTAATTAATCTTTTTAATTTAAGGGGACCTGTGAAATAATAATGCAGACAATTGCGGTATTTAGGATCCTAATAGCAGTGTTCCTCAGACAATTTTCCTTTTTTAAATGCATTCACCACTGATTTCCTCCGTGGAAGACCTAGCCTGTGGTCAGGAAGGTGGCACGTTTGGGTCTCCACAGCCTCCATTTCTGAGTGCCCCTGTGTCGTCTGCCGGTCGTTCCTAGGATGTGCAGCAGATGCAATTTTTCCTCTCCTTCAGTGAGGTCCGTAGCTAATTTTGCAAGCACATGCGAAGTGCAAGGAGCCATTGCAGGTTAAGTAGAGAAGGTTTGCAGCACATGGCTACCTCGGTGCAATGTGTCGCTTCCTGGCTTTCCTCGCGTGCCGTATCAGAAGTCAGAAGTTTTCCTCTTGGGATCTCCAGACCACCTGTATCAGAATCGTTGGATCGCTGGTTAGAAATTGCAGTATCCTAAGCCTCATCCCCCAGCTTGGCACAAAACCTCTAGGAAGCCTGTCTTTTTAACCGGCTCCCCATGTGAATCGTATACCCAGAGGTTATGACCTCCACTTTAGGTCTTAATTGTGTCCTTGCTGTGTTAAGTGTTCCATTGTAGCTCTGTGTCACCGGAAGTTGAATGTCTTAAATAGTTTGATGTTCTAATTTGGATGGCTTTCTAGAAGATCTGAATGTAGCTAATTTCACAGATTGATCCAAGAAGGACGTTTTCTTCCATGGCAGTAGCTAGCATTGTTAGTGCCTTGCTACCGTGTAGATTTTAAGGTGTGCGTACTTCAGTTGCTCTTTTTCTCATGTACCATATTGAAGAAATTAATGATTTGGAAAAGTTGCAATTTGCGTAAACAAGGTGTTGCCCATTTGCTTAGTGGTAGATCTGGAGTTCATTTCTGATATCATAATTGCCAGGTATTAATACACTTGAATCTAACTGAAAAATCCCTTTACTTCTTCATGAATGTGTCATTTCATTGTTCCCTGTTTTCTGGCTGCTTTGATTTTTATAACTCAAGTTTGAGTTTGGTTTTGTTTTTGTTTTTTTTTTTTTCCATTTTGGATATATCCCAAGGCATTTAATAGGGAAAACAAAATAAAAAGTTGCATATGCAACTAGGAAAACAAAACAAATAAATTGCATATGATTATCTAATACACCATCTGGGTACTAGACGTTAGAAGAAATCCTGAGGTTCTTGCCTGGTATCAGGATGATGGAGGTGGGGGTAGTTAGTGACTTCTTAAACCTTAAACCCCATCCTCAAGTAAGGCCGGTCATACCAGTAGCAGCCCTTTGTAGGTTCAGCCGTAGGTTCACCGAGAATGAGAATGAGATAGGGTTCAGAGACTGGCTGAGAACAAAGAATTTAGGCCAGTGCCTGGAGGGGAAAAAAGGGGAGTTCTGAGGCCATGGGTTCATTTCTCCTCAGAAAATTGCCTGTTCTTTTATTGTTAGACCACACAAAGCAGTATTTGAAGCAGTTAGCCTAGCATTAATCTTATTGGTGAGATTTTTACATATTTCCAAATAGTAACTGCAGATTTACACTGTAAAGGCAGTTGTAACAAAGATGAGTATGATATTAGGATTGTTAAAAAACAAAGTTACAGAAAACTGGTTTTCACAATCCATATTAACTAAAGATCTCAAGTACTAGTTGTTTCCTTCTCCATAAACACTTTAGAATGATTATTCTGGCTTCTAATTTTAAGGGGTTAATACCAAGTTGTTTACTCTCTAATCACATGTTCAAGAACTATTAGAAAAAATGCACAGAGTAGCAAGGATAATTTATTTCAAGAGGTTGCCCTTTAAGTCAAGTATCTCTTGAATTTTTAAATAGCTTGATTGTTCGGTTTTAAAGGAAATCATAAACATTAAAGTAACACAGCTTGAACAGCCAAAGATATATTTGCCAAATGTATTATGAAATATAATTTAAGAGGTACATTTTCTCAAAAATCAAACTCCTTCCATTTTACTATACATAACTGGGAATTATTTATCAGGCTCCTCTTGATACAGTACTAATAAAAGAGTAGAAATTGCACTTGAAGATCATCTAAATATTTTTTGAAAGTGAATTTAAATCTCAGTTTCTTAATCATACTACAGAGAAATTGATTTTTCTTTGAATGATAAGTCTCTTTGTTTCTCGAAAGAAAAGAGTCAGCCCTGAAGACGCTTGAGGAAAGTGATGCATCTGCATGCTGTTTTAAAAGCAGCGTGAAGATGCAGAAGTGTCAGCCTGTCAAAATTCATCAAGAAAAGCAGCATTGGAAAGATCAAGTATATAAAAATAGAAAAAATGTAGCAAATGCAATTACACTTGCATCTTCTAATGAATTTTTATTGTCCGCAGTACACGCAGTTCATTCGACTGCTAGAAAAGTTGTTGGCGCTGCAGTGTGGTCCTGCGGAAGA